>NC_065530.1:73841970-74466970 GCF_020184175.1 Aphis gossypii
AAATACATACATAGATTATTCATAGTCATAATTTTTATTTTTTTACCTGTTAGTATTAGATTTTTGTTGTTCATCTAATATGTGAGTTGGTCGAGCATCAACAGAATCAGGATCATTACTGTTACTAAACCTGAACCATGTTCCTTTAAAAGATCTGCCTGAAGATTGTGCACCAGGGCTACTATAGCCAAGATCAACTGATTCTGTTGTAAGCTCAGTACGCCTAGATCGATTTGACACTGTGATGTTAGTAGCCTGTGATGTAGCAGAGTACAAAACTTCACCAGATGCTGATGGAAAACTATGACGTTTAATATGTGCTGGAGATATAGTTCCACCAACACAGTCAATAACATCTGAAGTTCTACGAACACGTGGTGGAATTTCTGATAATGATTCCATATCAATACTTTGTGAATCGTCCAAAAATACTTCGTCGTCGTCAAATTCTTCTTCATAAAAACCAGTAGATACTGACAAAAGATACTCTTCTCCCTTGGTTGTTGTGCCAAAGTCTAATGATACATTCTCTTCTTGTGGAGATTCCATAATGATCTATATAAATCAACATCATTTAAATTAGGTTAAAATAACCAAATATTAATACATTTTTAGTTTAGTATGAATTTTTAATTTAAAATTTACTAATCAGTAAACTATATTATCTTATTTTTTTTTTATATATATATATATAAATTCACAAACAAGAAACATCTAAGACAAATAGCAAAATCTATTTCAGCAACTATACTGTTTTTATCAACAGAAACTTTAAGAATAATACAAATTTAATAATTTGTAAACAAAAGTTGCTTATAAATTATAATTCATCATTGCAAAACTTTACAAAAGTAAGTACTATCACAATTTTATTTCTATTGTCATTAGTTCATTACTGAATACATAAATAATTATGAATATAGATTATATTGGCTAGTCGCTACCTATTTTAAAGAACAATTTACTAAATTTATAATCAGAACTTGAACAAATAAAAAAATATGACATAATAGGCATGCCATTACTATAATATACGTTTATAACTTAAAAATAATTAAAGAATAATCAATAAATTAAAAATGCAGACACCAGTCAGCAATTATCAATGATAGGTATTACTGTATTAGTAATAATTAAAATATTGTTCTAAATATTGACACATTACAATACACTTGGATGTAATGACTAAATAACATAATTAGTCAATTAGAAATAGGTACGTAACACAAATAATCATAAACACACTACTAACCTAAATATTACGAATTCGAGCGTGAAGTTAATTGTTTTTCATTCTTCGTTCAAAATAATCTTTAGTTAAAAAAAAAAAAGTAATTAAGTAAAATATTCTTGAAGGAACTAGAGGAAAAACAACACCAACAACGTCATTGTAGGACCACAGAAGGATAAAATAACGCGACCCAACAGGTCGTAATCGACTACGACCAAACACTGAATAGTGAATACTGAACATTTAAACCAGTAGTTGTCCATTGGAGTGTAAAAGGACACGATAGAAATATTAAAAACGATGATCGGTGGAGGGAGGAGGGTTAGAAACAGAAACGTCACGGGCAGAGGTGCGGTGTTTGTCCGGAGCCAACGGGCGAGTTGCAGGACGCATCACAAGTGGTTCCCAGACCAAGAGGACAAATCGTCGTCACCATCGGCAAAATTGTGTTTGTACCCACACCACCATTATAGTTAGTTTTTAGTTTATTACCTATATGGCTATATTATTATGATTTTCCAAGACGCAAATACGGATTTTGATATTCGTCACAAATTGTCTTCCCCACCTTCGCATAAGGAAATCAGGAGAGCGAGAGCCCCAACTATATATTAATTATTTTGAATAATAATGATAAAGTAACGTATGCACGTACTGTTGTCGACAGATACTCTCAAAATAAGATTTTATAACTCGCTAAAAACAGTAATCAAAAATATATATATATATTATAACGACGTGTATTTGACAACGGTTGCTGCATACGTGATGATAACGAGTATAATAATATGGGTTGTTATTTAATGAGCTATAATAATAATGTAGTCGAAACGAAACGGGAGAACATTTTTTTTCCGAATCGATAATGTTATTAATACTATAGAGGCACCAAGGACAAGACGGTAGTAAAAACACTACACAGTTTACTACAACGGCAAAGACTGGAGTCGACGGCACACGACCACATGTGATCCCCGAGAAATTACGAAATATCGTATTCGCTTTACGCAACTACTACTAATAAATCGACAACAACAAACACTATATAATAATAATATTATCGTGCGTCGTGCGTGTGCCCGTGAGCAAGTGAACGAGTCAGCCAGACACAGGTGCACGGCGTCGTCGAGCGGTAGCAGGCGCGGGCGTGGCGGGGAACCCCTGAGGCTGTTGTCGGAGATAAAAACCCATTAAATTAAAACGCACATAATATAATATATTAAACACGGAGAAAAAAAAAATTCGAAAACACACGGGTCACACTATGTACATGTAATAATAACATAAACAACACAATGGTGCTGCAGAGGTCTGCCCCGTCGCTGCAGTTTCTGCTGCACCAATACGCACGTAATGGTAAATAGTAAATACTAAATAGTAGGACATTATTGTATTTTATCTCTCTAATCTGAATTTATTACAATATTGTTCTAAAACGTTTTTCCAGATAAACAAACGCAAAAAAACGCACGCGACCTCAGATTACTAAAGAAATAATCACCGGTCGAAACCATTCCGGCGGAAGGCAATTGGACGAAAAAAAAAACGAGCGTAAAAAACGTCAAACGCGATAATGCGTTTCGTGCACAGCGTTACACACACGTGGGGCAAATACTGCGCGTAACTGTCGCCACCGATGTCGTAGCAACACACAAACATACGCACACAAACCGTCACGTGAAACGTGAACTAAGGTTTTTAAACGCGTACGATTGAAATTTTTTTGTTTTCACCCAAATCGTTTACCTCACGGCAAATAACGATACGGACGAATAAAAAAATATAAATCGTACGCACCACCACCGACGAGACAAGTGACGTCGTGTGAGCGTATGAATTCGCGAACGATTATTACTGTGATCGATACTGCGACACGGCGGAGTTCCGGCAGTGCCCGCGCCGCATACGACGCGTTCACGACACACGCACACGTCTGTCGTTTTTTACTAATGTCCCTCCGGCCTTACAACTCGTGCTTAAGACTTGGAAACACGTGTCAAGATTACAAAGGGCTGCGTTTCCACCGGATGTGCAAGGTTTCTACTAAAGATTTTTTTAGTTCTCATCGAAAGTTTTCATCATCGGTCACCAGTGCGCAAAATATTAATACAATGTTATAATAATTATTTAAGACAGACATAGTCGTTACTATAATATTATGATTCGAATTTAACGAATCTGTTCCGTTTAGCGATTTTATTAGCCTGCACAACGTTACTGACTACAGTGCCCAGAACGATTAGCAACAGTTAGTAATGCGTCGGTTGAATTACGCGTCATAAAAATATTACGAAACCTATTTCCTTTGTCGAGGATATACCTGTCACGCGAGGATTAATCATATTCGTAGACCTACCAGTTATAGAAAATACACAAAAACCAATACAACGCGGAAAATAATTTGAGCTCAGGTGGCTATGAAAAAATACATTTTGAAATATTTTATCCAATAAACATTTAATAAAATTTGTTATTTTCTAATATAATAAAACTAATTTTTTTTTTAATTTGTATAATACGTAACTATTATATTATAATATCTATTATAATATATTTGTTACAGTTTATTGAATTATGTTAAAAGTTTTAAATATAAATTGTAAAATAATCAAATACATTATATTTAAAACAATATTTTTATTATTTTATTCATTCAACATCAAAATGTCAACAATTACAAACAACATCAATTACAAATATCAATAACAAAAATTATTCTATTGAATCGTTGAACATTGTTTTCTTTTCATTCCCAATACTTCGAATTCTCTTCTGTTTAATATGCTTTGTAAGTTTTCCTTGAGATTTTAAATCTTCGTATTGTCCAACCAACTGTAATATTTTTGATTCCCGTTTCCTTAAAAATTGAGGTTTTTTACCATCTTTAATAGCATTCAATCTCTTTTGCTTCTGTTCCAATTTTAATTTTTCTTGAGCTTCTAATTTTTGCTTTTCTCTATCTTGATTTTCTATTCTTTGTAATAATAATTTAACTTGTTCATTCTTTTCATCTGAAGTTTTCTGTTTTAATTTCTTCCGTAGCTTTTTCTTTTCTTTTTCTTTGACATCATTTAAAAATTTATAATTTTTTTCAAAAATACGTTTATCAAATTCACCATACAAAGAATCAAATCTGGGATCAATACATTTGGTTTCTTTAACTGTAGTTTTAATTTTAGGTTTAGATTTTTTGATAGGATTCAAACTAGGGTTCAATTTAGATGAAATTTCAGATGGTCTGTTTTTATTTTCTCTCTTAACAGGTTTAGGACGAAAATCTAATTTTGTTTTTTTAGTAGTTGCATTTTGGTAAACTTCATTTCCAATTTTTTCCTTTAATTTACGAAGCTCTTCTAATGATAGTTTCTTAAGATCTTGTTTTATCTCAATTTCAGATTCAACAGTTAAATTATTCATTTTATGTTTTTTTTTTTTAACACTGAATACGTTCACTGAAATAAAAAAAAATTCTCTTTTACTTCATTTTAATCACAAACACGTTGATGAACACTGAGAATTATAAAAGTTAAAACACATTAATTTAATATTTTTTAAATATGAAAAGTATATTATAATTAGTTTTCACTTCAAATTGTTCAAGATCAACAATAAAACGATAAACTCAAAATATAATTTAATACCATACTATAATAGGTACTATTTATAGTTCTAAATAATAAACATACAATATACAATATTAGTATATTATCTAATAAATCAATAAATGTAAGTACATAGAATAAATGTAGAATATTAATTATTCTAACACAATTTATTAAATCTAATTTAGTCACAACTCATCTCAGATTCTCAGCTATACAGATTTACAATAATGTATTCTTTTTGAATTAATACTTAAAATTATTATAGTCAATTATGATCTTCATACATTTATGTAGATACTTCTACCTACAATGGTATTTGAGCAGGGATCAAAGAACCAATAAATTATTTAGACATTTATTATCATGAAGTGGAAGAAGTAATTTCCTCTCTACCAACTAAAATTAAATTACATTATAGGAATATAAATAAATGCATATAATATTAATTTTATTATATTATAATATAATATAGTACAGGGGTCTCCAACCTTACAGCTAACATTTTTAAACCGGCCCGCCAAGCTAATTTATGTTTTGAAAATAAATATTATTTTTCATTATTTAATTAATTAATAATTTAACTTATAATACTAACTCATAATAGAAAACATTTTTCTAAATAAATCTTATCCATTCATCAATTGCTTTATCTCCTTACTAAATATTGAGCCATGATGAAAAAACATATCTCAGATTTGGTCTGGCATAAAAAAAAGGCTGGAGATCCCCGATATAGTAATATCAAATATTGAGAAATCCATCAGTTTGATCAAATATTGAATCCTGATTATTAAGTTCTAAAACATTATCATAGATTTATGCGTGAAGTAAGTTACTACATACTCTGTGCTCCCAAAAAGAACCCATTATTATTTATGTTATTCTATACATATATATGATGACAAGAATTTGTGATTTCAACTTTAACTTTTTTTATTTTAAAAGAAATGTTTCCTTCGCATGTAGTCTGTACAGGTTCTTTATGCACAATAAGACTATAATATAAGGGTTGTTGCAATTGTCATAATTTATATTCAATAATAAATATAGTAGTGTAATTTATTCTTAGTTATGAAATGAGAAATTATTAATTTAATTGTTTAGTTAGAATTTAAAAGAAGTGATCCAAGTTTCATAATTCTATGGCAAAAAAAAACCAGTATACTCTAACTTTTTTTGTTTTTCTCTAATTTACATGAAATGTAACAAATATGAGTTAAATAGAACCAATTTTGTGTTGATAACTTTAATAATATACTTATTGAGCTTATATTACTCTATCAGCTTCTCATATTAAACATAAAAACTAAAAAGAAAAACAATAATAGTACATTTTTAAATTAATAGGTACTTTGGTAATTTAAAAATAAGAAAATTAGCCGCTAGGGTCAACAGCACCCCTGTTGCGTCCCTTAAATAGGACCCCGGATACCTACATTTTTTAACCTATACTCTGTTTACAATAATGAGGAACCTCGGCAGCAGAATTGTGCACAGGGGTGTGGGCTTTACTACATAGCAGGCTTACGGAAGTTAAGACTTCAAAAGGATGACGGACTAGCATTATATGATCAATGATCAACACCTAAGTTTCTTATTGTGAACAGAGTATAGATCAGTAGTTCTCAGCCAGGATGACATGGATCCAGGTTAAAAGTGACACGAAAAATTAACGAGAAAAGGAAAATTGCGAAAAAAAATTATATTTTTAAATTCATATTAATATCAACAATGTTCATTTATAGTACTCCCATATATTTTTTATCAAATACTTGCTTTTAAAAATACAATCATGTAGTTTTGTACAGCAGAAAAAAGGGGTTTAGACTCTGTTTTGTTATTTATTAATTATGCATGTACCATTGAGATCGATAGTATGAATCCATTGATACTTGATTTAGTAGTAAGAATAGTATAGACATGAGTGGAACTGTTGTAGTACAGAGATATATATATTATAGAATTGTTTATTACTACCATATGTATCTAATGAATAGACTGTATTATAAAAAATAAATACCATATATGCTTGTAATTAGTTACAAAACTAGAGATTAAATTTGACATTTATTACTTATTAAGATTAAATTATGATAAAATATAAAATATAACTTCTACCTAGAAGAAAAAGTATAATATACAGTATTAACACAAGTGTATTAGGTCTGTTTGATTATCCTCCTACAAAAACCATCATCTAAATTTATTGACATAAACAGTTAACACATGGCTATTGAAGGGAATCTGGGATTGGCGGGGAATATAATGAATACTACACAGAATTTAAAATCACAAAAGAACAATACTCAACAGTAATTAACTATTTAACTGGCGTGCTATAATGTTACTACGCTGCTTAAACGGTTTGTAAGAAATTAAATTAGATATATCCAAATATCTAAATCTCTGTCTAAATCAATCATAAGTAATGAAAAATAGTATGGTCACAAAAATCAGTATTATATTCTTCTCGGATTTACAGTTAAGTGATTTAGTATTTAGTAGGTATGTAAAAATAAGTACAATAACCGAGACAATAATTGATAATTACTAATTAAAATTAAAGCCTAATTCTAATTATAACTAAACCTGTTGATGTTAAAATTATGAAAGATCAATGACAACCACCGGAAAACAGTCAACAGATAAAACCAAATAAAAATTATTTTTCGAAAAAGACAAAAACTTACGATTTTACAACGGCCATGGCCTGAATAGTTCAAACAATCAGCAAGGTAAAGATGTTGACGAGTAGCCGAAACACACAGAAATAAAACAAAATTGGTAGAAACAATTGGAACTCGTGTATCGAACGGACGTAACTGTACTGATGAGTGATCACTGATCACGGCAAACGGGCAGCGGTGATTCACAGGTAACGGGCATGAGATCGCTGTACGTGAGTCATCCGTTCGCACTTTTGCCGGGAAAACGTAAAACGACAAAGGGACAGTCATCCTAAGTGGGAAGCGCGTTCATTAACCGCAAGCCGCGGGCGCCAATACAATAATTGAATAATGTATTATTTATTTACCCACGCAGTGGCGCCGTACACCTGCTGGTGTTGGCAAATTATTTTCTATCATACCCCCAAACACAGGGTTACATATACGTGGGTAGGCATTTTTTATAACGGTAAACAAATTGTATTCAGTCTACCACCTACGTGCGCGCGAACGACGCGTTTGACTTGAGACCAAAATTGTTCGCAGAACACTATTATTTATAAGTAAGCTACGACGTTTTGACATTAAAAGTTAGACTTTATTATAGGTAATAATCACAGATAATATTTACCTTCTTCGTCGAATTCGGCAAACGGGTCGTAACCGCATTGAGTCGTCGGACGATATGTGTGAAACTGAAACGACGGCGCTAAACAGTAAACAGTTAACTATGCAAGTTGACACTTGACGCTAAAATGAAACACCGACATTCACCGTTTACACATTATTTCACAAATTCGCACGCCGTTGCGCAGTTGTTCTCGTGTGGCTGTCTCGTGGTGTGTGTATGTATGTGTATGAGTTGTGCGCCAGTGTTGAGCGTCATCCACTCGTCCCCCGCCTAATGCTGTACTGATAGTGTGACGGGAGACGAGTAGTAAACAGTGGTAAGAGAAACCAAGACCGTGGTATCGAGCCATACGGAAGACCTCCTTGGAACTTCGGTTACTAACGATAATGTGATATTGTCTAAAATGTCCAGTAGTATTGTAGTAATATGATAGACGTAATATAATATTTAGTATTTATTCAGTTTTCTCAATCCTGTATTCCTGTATCATTGATTAAATTATAAATATATATGTGTATCTTAAGCTTAGAAGCTTAAACATATATAAATAACAAAAAAAATGTATTTTACCTATATGCCTATGATTTTAAGTTCATAATAGTCGTAGGAAGATGGAAAATTGAGCCATAATATTATATTATACCCATCATTATTGATTATTAATAGAACTATTTTAAAATCAATGATTATATTTTTATTTAACTAGCTATTAATTAGCCTATTACATCTTATAAATCTCGTAATAAATTATATTATATATCTATATAAATCCATTATAGTGTAAACGCTATGTAGATTGTCGAATATTGTTCAAGATTAGAAATATTGGAAATATTATATATTATGATGTATAATTACAATAAAATTATAAAACAATGCGAGTATTGCGAGTAGAATACTTCTATGAGTTATACTTAGGTACCAATTTTATAAAAAAAAAATAGAATAGAATAATATTTACATAATCTTATCTCAGAATAAAAATTTTGTTAAATATGTTATTTTCACGTCCTGTACTCTTATACTTCTCTACTAACCTTGTTCTAGGCTACTACATGTTATTATTTGTTACTTTGTTAAGGTTTTAACTTGTAATCAATAAAAATGTAACTGCAAACAAATTATTAATCAAAATTATTTTCCTACAAATAAAATGTGTGTACAGATAACAGAAAAATACACTTAAAGGCCGTTAAAATACTACTATGATTTATGAACCATTAACAAGTCAAAAAATGTTAAGAATTTTAAAAACATATTTAACATCATTAAAAACCAAGGGCGGGCCAAAACTGAAATCCCTGAAAATCTCTGACTAGTCCACTGGCTCATCTCGAAATTTTATGACAATTGAAAATTCTAACATTTAAGTATAATTAAACTTGGTTTGAATATTCTTTATTGTTTTTTATTAGTATATGTAAGATATTATCTTAAATTGTGGACTGTGGTATGTGTACGAGAAGAAAATATAAATACGTAATATGAAAATACGCGTGATAAATTTATGATTAAGCACCAACGACTTACGAGTAATCGAGCAAAGTATATATATATATATATATATATATGTATATAAAAAAAGTGTTATTAAGTCAAATACAAGTATACAACAATTTTGATTTATACAAAATATAATATGAGTAGATGTGTATTCGTGCGAGCCCATAGATAAACTATGTGCTAACTGCTAAGCAGCCTAAGTCGCTAACTGCTAAGGCCTACGAGTTATGACCATTATGATTATTAAATACAAATAAGAAAAAAATCGTATTTGGTGGCGCTATCTAGTAGCCATTTTTCTATATCGCTTAAACTTTTATTTTTTATTTATTTATCTTGTTGCAATTAACTCAGTATGAATTATACCATAAAATAAACATCTTGTATACTATAACAATACAATATAAATATGTAATATATATTATATATTATATTATTTTTATATATAATGTATAATATTCTAACACAATACTAACATATTATTATTATACTAGTACCTATTATAATATTTTCATCGTGATCCACATGCATAAGTTCATTGGTAGGTAGTAGGTACCTATTATTGTTTAAAATTTACCTCCGGTTACTATGTTACTTATGTCCAGAATACAGATTTAGCCATTTAGATAGGTAATAGGTAGTATAGTACTAAAATATTCGGAAATCGGAATACCTACTTATGTATTAATAGGTATTAAGACATCATTTGATATTTATTATGCTGTACATAATAAAAAATATCACAGTTAAATATACGAGTTCAATATAGGTACTTTAATATGGCCAATATTGGGATGGCTTTAAATTTTACCGAAAACAAGTATAATTTTTTTAATATCTAAAACAAAAAATATTTTTAAGTCTTATGCGATATGAGTATATCACGTAGGTATACGTCATATTATGGAATATTTTTACAGTAAGTATTCGAGTAGTTTCAAACCTAATCTGCTCATGACATCATGGCGTAGCTAACGTCATTGTTTTCGAAATTAATATTAAAATGAATAATACTAATATCCATATTATGAATCGTGAATGTACGAGAAAATATTATTTTTTTTTATTAACTAATTTGTCTTTTTTACAATTAACAATTTAAACAATATGATCTCAACATTTTCGAGTTTTTGGACTAAAATTTATTTATATATTTTTTTTAGACCGCACGGCCACCTCGTCCCCCGGTATTTTTATTTTGTATTCAAATACTAATTTTGTGATTATATCTTAAATCGTGGTATAGGGAACCTAGCAATCTAGTTTATTATCTATATCTGTGTTACTAAATAAATTGTTTGAAAAGACGTTACGGTAAATTTATCATAAGGTGTTTTTATCGATTATTGTTTGTAATGTTTGTATGGTCATTTAAATAATAGCTTTATAATAATAAATAATATTATCATTGCAATATTCCATCATATCGTTACCGATAAGCCATTTCTAGGAAAAAGCATTTGACTAAAATATGTTTCACTCAAAATAGTATAAATCGCTGAAAACACAACTCAACTACCTATGTATTGTATGTTTTTAAGGTTCACGAGAAATCGTAAAATCTACAATGATATTATGAGCGATATGCCCATACGGATATACCCATCGTTAATATATTAAGGATTAAGATAAAATTTAGAAACTTTCACGCCGAGCTAAAAGACTCGGACAGAGTCCATAATTACAACATAGGAAAAAAAAAACACTCGATAGACGTCTGCGTCCTCGACTTCCTCAGGAATTCAGGATACACTCTTGACGGATAGGTAGTGGGTAGTTACCGAAGATTCATCGTTTGAAGATTAATAGACTTTGTATAAAATATTACTACCTACTAAATAATTTACCCAATATAATTGTATCATAATATTATCTATTAGCACATATAAATACATAATAGTACCTAATAGGTACTATATCGTCTATCACTATCAATCCTTGTCTTTAATATAATTTAATTTATTGTAAAAATAACAAATACCTACCTCAAATACCTGTAAATATTTGAAATAGCACTAGGTGTACTGAAACATTAAAAAAATTATGATAATAAAAAAATAAAATAAAATATAGTTATTTGTTTAAAAAAAAGTTCGCGCTTTTAGGAAATATTTCACTTCACAATATTATGATGATTAGGGCTCGGATTTTATATAAAATACCTATACAATTTTTTTTATTTATTATAGAAATATGATTTGTACACATAAGTCTGTTTTGTGTAATTACTAATTTTGAAAACACAATTTAATCATAATTATTTAGCGAAAAATGTATTATTCAATTAAAAATTACTATTACTAGTGTATACTATAATAGTATAAATTAGTTATAAGTATTCTGTATAATATTATTGACGTAGTTTCAATAGTTTTATATACGAGTACACTGTTTGAAAACGAAAACATTCGGTATTTTGAAGTATTGTTCAAGAATTATTAAAAAATTGTCCTTTATTTTTATGTGTAAATTCATATTGTTATAAATTATCATTTAAAGTAAATTCTTTTAACCATCTTTTATAGTTTTATGATCAATTAGTCAATAAATTTAGTCTATTTTGTGGTTGGATTCTGTTTGGTGTCTATCACGGACTAAGAATTACGATAAATCGAGGTAAATATAAATTGTATAAATTAAATATTAATTTAATTAGGTATATAATATAAATTTATATTAACTTTAAAATTATATCAGTTCGTTGTGTCTATTAATATTAAAGATATTTTATCTTACACTGTTCTATTAATTAATTCGCGCGGGATCAGTCACCGACAGTCGAAACTAACCACGACCACGGTAACGTAACACTGCAAACACTCCTTGGGGTATTTAGTTAATTTTTTTTTTTATAGGCTATGTTCATTTTATGTTTTCAGAATTCTATAATCGAAAGACGAATCGTAGTTCAAGTTACTATCATCATGTTCAACGAAGTATCATCAATAACATTGAGTCGGTCGAGGATCGAGATAAAAAAAATTTAATATTAAATATTAATAAAATCTGAACGTTCCCAAAAATTGCCGATCCGAAACGGTAGAGTTTGTTTTTGTTTTTTATAGGTTGATTCCATAAATTTATTATTTAGTTATTTTAACATATATTCTTCACCCAACATTATGAACTAATTAATTTAGTTTTACAAAGATGATCCACTGAGATGAACACCAAACGGTTTACAATGGATTATCTCAAAGTTTTCGTCTCGTTTTTGGTTATACATTTGACGTGTCTCGTTAACGGCGACGAACATAATCATTTGGTACGAATATTTTTTATTCTTGTATTATTTTATATAATTCAGTGTTGGATTACTTTTATTGTATGTTGTGTGTATTTATTAATGTGGTGCTTGAAGAGCTAGTGATTTGGTGATGTGGCTAAATGCCTTAATGTAAGATAATTATTATGAGTGTGCAATGCGATGTTTGATTAATAGATGATGTTTAGTTTTATATTCTGGAATAATTCCTCATTTTCTAGTACTATTAAATCTAAAATTAAATTAATTGATACCTATTAAAAATAGGTCAATAATTAATAATTGTTTTTTAAGTTAATAATGTGTAAGTTTAATATAGTTAGTTAACTTAATAATGTTATATTACAGTATAAAAGTAATGAAGAGGTGGTATTGTGGATGAACACAGTTGGTCCCTATCATAACCGACAAGAAACATATACTTACTTTAGTTTACCATTTTGTGCGGGTCCAAAAGATACAATCAGTCATTATCATGAAACACTTGGTGAAGCTTTACAGGGTGTTGAACTTATACACAGTGGACTGGAAATGCGTTTTAAAGGTACTAGTAGATTGTTAATGCAATAGTTTTCAAATAATTTATTAATTTTTATTATTTAATTAGACGACGTAACTAAAGTTCAATTTTGTCAAGTACACTTGGATGACGAAAAATTAAAAACTTTTATATATGCTGTACGAAATCACTATTGGTATCAAATGTATATTGACGATCTTCCAATTTGGGGTATATTATATTTATATTATGAACTTTTACTGATTTTTGGATTTTATAAATTATAAATAAATGGAATTTAGGCATTGTTGGAGAAGTAGATGAAAATAATAACAAATATTATATTTGGACACATAAAAAATTTGATATTGGCTATAATGATGATCATATTGTTGATGTAAATTTGACATCAGAGACAAAGGTTGAACTTAAAGCAAATACTAACATAGAGTTTACATATGAAATGAATTGGAAATCATCTCCTATCACTTATAAAGATCGTTTCAATAAATATTTGGATCCTAAATTCTTCCAACATAGAGTAAGTTGATTATAATAACAGTTATGAACACATTTTTTGTTGTTATTAAAATCTATTAACTAATTTATGCACACTTAATTACAGATACATTGGTTCAGTATTTTCAACAGTTTTATGATGGTTATATTTTTAGTTGGATTAGTATCTATGATCTTATTGCGAACTGTGCGAAAAGATTATGCTCGTTATAGTCAAGATGAAGAAGTCGATGCTATGGTATTTAATAATATATTATAATTTGGATCACATATTTTATATTTTAAATAATAGGACAAGGATTTGGGTGACGAATATGGATGGAAGCAAGTTCATGGTGATGTTTTTCGTCCAGCGTCTTATCCTATGCTTTTCTCTGCCATTATTGGATGTGGTCACCACATCACTCTAGTCACTCTCGTAGTTATAACATTTACGATAATTGGAGATTTATATACAGAGTAAAATTATAATATAAGCTTGTATATTTTGTCATATTATTGTTTTTAATCTTTAAATTATTGGTTTTTGTTGATTAGACGAGGATCATTATTAGGAACATCAATATTTGTGTATGCTGTAACCTCCCCTGTAAATGGTTATTTTGGCGGAGCTTTATATGCTAAGATGGGAGGACGTATTTGGATCAGACAGATGTTGTTATCTGCATTTTTACTACCTTCACTTGTTTGTGGCATGGCATTTCTTATTAATTTTATTGCAATCTATTATCACGCATCTCGTGCTATTCCATTTGGTTCGATGGTAAGAAACAACTGTCACATATTTTAAATTATTTTACTAATAACAAAATTAAGAATATTATTAATAATTATAACTAATAACCAATTTTTAGGTCGCAGTAGCTTGTATATGCGTTTTTGTGATATTACCTCTTACATTGGTTGGAACTTTGCTGGGTCGAAATTTGTCTGGGCAACCAGACTATCCTTGCAGGGTAAATGCTGTACCAAGACCTATACCCGAGAAAAAATGGTTTATGGAACCTTTAATAATTACAATGCTTGGTGGAATACTGCCATTTGGATCAATATTTATAGAAATGTATGTTCAAATAATTAATAATACAATTGAGTATTGAGTATTGATATTTATTAGAATATATTATTTATAAAATATTAAACTAAATTTTGAAATGTCTAATTTTAGGTATTTTATATTTACTTCATTTTGGGCATACAAAATATATTATGTTTATGGATTTATGCTGCTAGTCGTTTTGATACTTATGGTAGTAACTGTTTGTGTCACAATTGTATGTACTTATTTTCTACTTAATGCTGAAGATTATAGATGGTAAGTCTGATAATAAAATTCTTATGATAATAGTTACAAATTTTTTATTCTTAATTCTTATGCAGGCAATGGACAAGTTTTGCAGCAGCAGCATCAACCGCATTTTACGTTTATCTGTATTCATTTTATTACTTTATGTTTAAAACAAAGTAAGTTAAAATAGATAGAAAAGTTTCTTTTTATGATTTTATAGCATAAAATAATAATTATATTATGAATTAAAACCATGTAATATGTATTGAAGATAGGCCACAATGTTTCAAATCTTACCATAAAGCCAAAAACAAAACAAAAAAAAAAAATTTTTAAAATCTGGAAGATCAATTTTATTTAAATTTTTAAATTGTTGTATAGGTTCATTTTTATAACAAAAACATAAAAACGTAACTTATTGATGTAGTATATTTAAATATATATATATATATATGTTTATTTAAGTATTTCTAAAACATTAAATACCTCATCATACTTTATGTTCACTGCCTGTTTTTAAAATTGACTAATATAATTTATATTAATATGTTTAATATATTTAAAAACAAATTTTTGTTTTCAATATAAATGTAAATGATGTAATAGTGCATCTTAGTTGCATTATTAATCATTTCAGATAAATTTTATAAAATTATATAAAAAGTTGTTATAGAAATTTGATTTTTGCTTTTTTCTAGATAATTAACTTTCTTAACATAAAAATATTAAAAATAAAGTTTATTGTATTAGATGGCAATTTTTTTTTTCATAATGTTTGAAATTTGTTATTATATCTCAATTTGATCAAGGAACCTGAGATATCTAGAATATTTTAATCAGATTCAAATTATATTATTATAATCAGTGATATACAAAAAAAATATTTTTATATTTTCTGTGGTGTATAGATTAAAAATACTGATTCCATCTTAATATTAATTTAAATATAAGTATTATGACAAATGTTTCATTATAGAATCCTCTTAATACATGTATTTAATATTTCAGAATGTATGGACTTTTTCAAACTGCATTCTATTTCGGTTACATGGCATTATTCAGCATTGCTTTAGGTATCATGTGTGGTACTGTGGGTTACATTGGTGCTCATGCTTTTGTGCGCAAAATTTACACTACTGTCAAGATTGATTGATCATCAACCTAATAATCACCACCTGTTTAATCACAACTGTAACAATGTTTTTACATTATTTGAGTTTAAAAATTAAACAGTTGTAGAGTACTCATATTTTATTATAATAATTTTAATTTTTTAATTGTATTATTTTCTCTTTTATTAAATTGTTTTATTCAGTATGGAATAAAATTAGTATACATGGTGTATATAGTATGTGTATTGTAATTTTCAGCATATTATAAACATAGTCGATCCCTATCCATTTGTTAACGAATAATCAAATATTAATATATTATAATATAATTGTATGTTATGTATACATAATTTTGTATATCAATAATGAACATCCATCTGTACATATAGATTTATTAGATAAAAACTTCAGTTATTTTTTTTTATTTAAATGTGAATATTATTTTATGCACTCATTTTTTATGACTGTACTTTGACCTATATGTTAACCATACTCTCACAATTGGTTAATTTTAAATTTAAATCAAACATAACATAATAAAACTAAAATTAAATTTCTATTTTTTTGTGCTTAATTAAGAAAACAATGCTTAACCTGTTATTTGTAAATTGATAACATGGGCTGTGTGAATGAATATTGAAAAAACTGTTTTAGTAATTTAGTACCAAATATTGATTATAAATAGTATGGACAGTAGACACTATAGACAACCCACTGCAATACATAAATGTTACTTGTTAAATGGATAGTGTTGCTACAAGGTGTTTTGCACATTCTTAAGTTTTGAGAGGCGTCTTATTAATCCCTAATAGATCATTAGTGTGAAGACATTTAAATGAGTAATGATATCAAAGCAGTAGCATATTAACAGAGAACTATTTATAATCAATAGTACCTATTAGTTAACATTTTCATAGAAAAATAGAAGAGGTTATTATCTTTGGTTAAGTACCTATAGATTATTTTTTTGTCTTGACATCATTTCTTTCCGTGAATTAAAAAAATTGAAGTTTTATTTTAATTAGTAGATTTAAAAAAAGTTTAAATACAGATAAAGTTTTCTTTAAACTGAAAATGACTCCTTTTTTGTATAGTAATTTATTAAGTAGATATATTTTCTGAAAAGTTTGATGTATAAAAATAAAATTTAGAAGTAGTAGTTTGTGAGTTGTTTCTCATTTAAAAATCTAAAATTTGTATCAACATAGGACAATCCTTAATCATTACCCACCTACTAAGAAAATTGAAAATTGAAAAATAGTAGGTAGCTACGAAGAAGATATTTCAAGAAAAATGACATAGGCTACACACTAAAAATTAGAATTATAATATAGTCAGTGGGGTACCTATGGATATGATATTCAACATTTTTGGGCACTGAGTAGATTTTAGATTCTGCACTAGCCACAAAGTGATGATTTTACAATGATGTGTTTTTTTGTATCTATGTAAAGCATAACTTGTCGAAATAATGCTACGATTTCAGACTTCAAGGGTGGTTTCCGATGGCAAAGTGAATATCTTTGTTGCACTATAGAGGATAAAAGAATTTTTTAACATTTTTCAAAAAAAAATTTTATCGAACTCAAAAACGAACCGCTGTAAATACTTGACAATTTCATCAATTAATGTTAATATTTGTGTTATCTATAAACAGTTAAATTTTTAAAAATATTTTGACTTTTTTTGAGTTAGTTATAGAAAACTGAAATTTTTGATTTTTCTGAGTAAGTTTGAAATGCGTCGATACAAAAAAATGTTGAGTGCTCAAAAACACTTGAAAATTGAATATAAGGTTTCTCATAGTTATTCTTATTGAAGTTAAAAAAATCAAAAATTGTTTTTATTTGTGTTCGAAGTTTAAATATTAACGAAAATTCGTCAAAATCATGAATATTTGCAAATTATTTTGTAGGTATAATTCATAAAAATTTTTGTATAAGTAGCGAAGAATTGAAAATTTCTATACGAGATTTTCCATAAGTTTAGCTTATAATAATTATAAAAGAACTTAAATTTAGGCCATTAAAACATAAACCATCTTTTTCACCAACCATTCGAAATGATATCCTATGCTGACAAGTGACAAATCATCTTCGTTCAGAATCGTTTTTCTTATACAATGATACCTATCATTTAATTCAAATTTAACAATCCTATAATATTATATAATAATGATCCATACGGCACCTAATGTACAGCAGAGTCGTTCCCACTTACCCGCTTTTTAGTTGTAACACTTAAGTATAAAAATAAATTATTGGTTTGAAATCTAAATGAATTTTAGAGGAAAATTTTTATTAAAAATGGTCAAGATTATATTAAAACAATGATTTTTTCGTATTTACTAAATTTTAATTTGTTACTTTTGCGATTAAAAATAATTATTTGAGGTTTTCCAAATATAATTGTTTTTTTGTTACACCTTATTGTGTTTGATTTTCAATAGTGCGGTTGTCTATTTCTTAAAAAATATTTTTAATAAATCATACAATATAATAAATATAAGTATAAGTATATAATAAGTAGCCAAGAGTTGAAAATTTAATACTAGATTTTCCATAAGTTTGGGTTACAATAATTGTAAAAGAACTTGAAAGTTGTCCAATTAAAAAAATTGTATCTCAAGTTTATATTTTTACGAAATCAAAAATTCACTCGTAAAATAACGATTTACTATAAAATAATTTTAGATTTTTGTTATAGTTAAAAATTATTAGTAAGTAAAAACTTGAAACATACCTACACCAGTTGTTTAAATTGGCGTTTTTCTACATGATTTAATTTATGGGTATTTAGGAAACATTCTCATTTTATTTATTATTTTTGAGGCACACTAAAGTGACAAACTACTACAACTTAGTTTTGAAAATAAGTACTTTTAAGTTAAATAATATTATATAATTATAATAACTAGATAGGTAGGTATCTAATTATTTGCATGTTAGTATATTAGGTACCTATAATATGTAAAAAAAACATATTTATAACATATTATATGAATAATTTATTTTAATTTATAAGCAAAAACAACAAATTATATTAATATAGGTACTTAAGTACGTGAAACATATAATTTAATATTATCAAAGGTTAAACCACCCAATAAACAATAATCCAATGACTTATTTCTATCAAGGTATCTTGTCTAATAATAATTAATATTTAATTAATTTAAGTTGTCTAATAAGTAATTACATATAATATCGATAAATCAATATCCTATACACAAAAAATATTCACTGTTTTTGCGCGCTCAAAAATTGACAAATGCATAAAAATTAGCATTTATAAAATAATCGAATACGAATAATTTAATAAATAATAACATTTTATAATTTTTCGAATGATCGAATGCTTTCTTTTTTTAATTCACGCTGACATTCAGTGTAACCTAACTTAGATTCACTGAATAATGGATCTCAGTATTTACCAAAGATTTGGATTTCAGATCCATAGTAAACGAATCGATAAATTCTTCTTTCATAAATACTGAAATAATTCAGTAAATCTAAATTATGTTAAATAATTATGTCTCAAAAATGAAAAAAATGAAAAAAAAAATGAAATTTTTTGTTTCAAAAATGACACGATGACTGATTATTGTGTAAAATATCGATTCGTCGATATTATGTAATTGCTTATTAGACAAAATGGATAGAAAGTCCATTGCCCATTGGATCATTCGATGGTTTTAAGAAAAGCGACTTCGCACGAGAAACTCCTTATTCTTTAAGATGATGAGTGGCGCAGCCGCAACAACAAACCGCTCGGAAAATACCCGAAAAGCGTTTTTTGATTCTTCGCCAAAACCCGCGAGGTTTTTTAAAAGTGTCTACACACACCTCGGTTGCCTCGTATTTTTCTTCACATTCTTGCCGTATCGCCTGTATCGTCGGAGACGATGTGTACTGTAGCTTGTGTAAATCACGATACATCCATAAGACGTTAATCGGCGGTGGTAATCCGAACGCTTTTATGATATGATTTACCTCCAAATCGAGGTTGTAGATCACCGATCGACACCAATTTTCGTAATTTTCCATTGCCGAATCAGACATTATAGAATACTAGCAACTATAAAGACGCTATACAAAAAACGAGTGTACGAATTGTTCGTAGGTATATTGTAGGTAGAACATGAATAGACGGTTAACGATCTGAGACGATAAATAAACTCTAAAACTATTGTTTTTATTTTCTGATTCATATTGGCCAGCACAGTTAAAATTAATTATATCATACATACCTACAATAATAACATATGTTATCCTTAGTTTCAAAATTCACTAGTAAAATAACGATTTACTATCAAATAATTTTAGATATTCGTTATGATAATTAGTCGTAGAAACTTGAAACATACACGCCAGTTGTTTAAATTGAGATTTTCTGTACATGACTTAATTTTGGGGTATTCGGATCATTACAACATAAACCATCTTATGCACCACCCAATTTAAAATATAATATATTTTATATATTATATCCTATAGGCTGAAAAATCATCTCCGTTTAGAATCGTTTTTCGTTTACAATGATACTTATCTTCGGATTCAAATTTAACACATCCATCTTAGTTACTTACTCTATGTCCGATGTCCACTCGATACATCTATACATCAGAGCATTACCCACTTGATCAGCTTTTTTTAAAATTATTGTTTATTGAAAATTATGTAGCTAATATTATAGCATATATTGAGGGTTTAATGGCTGATGTCTACAACTACACTTATTTTAGTTTTAAAGCTAGTTAAAAGCTGCGAAATTCAGTATCAAACTTATATTGTGTTTTGTATGGAAAATTTTGATGAAACGCCCTAAAAAAATTTTTTTTTATCATTTATATACCTACATGTACTAATAACATTATGTGTAATTAAAGTTGTAAGGTTCATTAAACTCAATACACTTATGATTATTAATTTGACTAGACTTTGATTATCAAAAACTGGGTCGTTTTATGTATTAATTGTAGGTATTTGTATTTTGTATCAATATAGTGTGTTCACCAATTTAGGGAACACTGAATTTCTAGGGTGGAATTTTTTTTTACAAAGTGGTGGTATATAAATATACATTTTTCTGTACAATTCAAAATTTTTTGAAAATTTAGTTTGCGCATGCGCAGTAAAAACTTTTTTTTTTAATAGCAACGCCTATTTTTAACACCATATTCGGATAGCCCTATTTTTTTTAAAGACATTTTCATGCATCAACTATGGTTCTAAGTTCAAAATTGATTAAATAAGAGCCATGTCAATTTTATTAAATAATGTATTTTTAAAATTTTTTTTAAAAATGTATAAAATCATTTGTAATTAATTCTAATTGGTTACTTTTTGAATATTTGTTCGTTTTTTTAGAACTGTTATAAAACAAAACTAGGTAACTTAATTTGGGTATACAATTATAACACGTAAAAAAATAAAATACGTACAATTAATATTCAAAAAGTAACCATTAAGAATTAGTTTTAAACTTTTAAATGATTTTATAAATTTTTAAAATAACACAAAAAAATGTATTATATATTAAAATTGACATGGCTCTTATTCAGTCAATTTTGAATTTAGAACCATAGTTGATGCATGAAAATGTCTTTAAAAAAATAGGCCTATCCGAATATGGTGTTCAAAATAGGCGTTGCTATTAAAAAAAAAAGTTTTTACTGCGCATGCGCAGACAAAAATTTCAAAAAATTTTGGAATGTATCGAAAAATGTGTATTACATACCGTATTATATACCACCAATTTGTAAAACAAAAAATCGATTTATTTCAAAAAAATCTGGCCGAAAAATTCAGTTTTCCCTAAATTGGTGAGCACCCTGTATAATAGTATATATTAAAAAACATATAGTACTCCTATTTATTCCTAATATATTATTGATTATTTCTTATATTATTTTCATACCATTGCCATGTATTTCAATTTCCAATGACCTTAACTTATATCAAGAATAATGCGGTAAGCTTACGAGATGTTTCCGATAAAATCCTGGGCGTTATTCGATAGCGTCCCGTTTCAATCTTTTATTCCTTTTCAATGTGTCGATTGCGTCCATAAGTCGGACAGGTAAATTATATTTTTTCACCTTTTTATGACTTATGTTCCGATTGCGTCTTATTGTATTTATAATAAGCATTCAATTACACTTTTTTAATATTTTAATTTTCTAATTATTAAAGAACTCAAAAAATACATTTCTAGTCAGTCATCAGTGTTATAAAATAATAATTATACAAAAATCAATAAAAAATAAGTCTGGTGTTAATATAAATAAATAATTCACATTATTTTAGTAATATTTGATAACGGATGAAATAAATTTAAAGTAATCTTTGTAGCTTGCTCAATGCATAGGAGTGTAGATAATCGTCAATCGATATACTTCAGTTGACGTATTTAATAATAAAAAACAATTTAGATTTAAACTTTGATCAACTTCCCAATGTAAGCATACCTTTTTTGCGTAATATTCTTAATTTACCGGCGTAGTGATGTTTTTAAAAACTTTCTAAGAACCGTTGTCGTGGGTCCTATTTATATTATCTCCGTCGGATGACGAACATGGCTTTTTGTGTGGTTATTCGTTATGACCATTGGTATTGAACACATGCATATGACATTCGTACACTGTTTGACCGACATGGCGCAGAGAGAAACAACGGCTTTCAGTCACACGGAATACTTCCGAGCGATACTGAAACTAATATTTAAACAAAATAGAGGTAAGAGATGTAACGGTATTGCGGTTAACAACACGCGGTATTAGTCAGGCTTACAGATTTTGAACACAAATTTCGATGCCAGGATTCATCATAAGTTTATTATCAATGGTTATAACTCACGAATAATGATAGCGTCGTGTACATTGTTTACACGCACCAGATGTGTCTACAAGTTTATATTATATTATTTATATTATGTACAGATTTTTATGTAGGCGTTGTTCTTATGGTTGTTATTTTTATCACATAACATTCCCGACTGATGGGCGATTGCCTCAGGATTAGATGTAATACAAGTGATAGTATATTATACCAATGTCGCAAACCAGTAAAATAGAATTTCAAACAAAATTGCAATACTAGGTATGTGTTCTTATTTAAATTTTACAAGGATTTTGATTGAGCTGTTGAATCAACAACAAATTCAACTTTGCTTTAAGAATATTCTCACAGTTATTAATATTCTGGTTGGCAGTGTGTAAATATGCACATTTTATTATGTTTGTAATAAAACTGCTAATTTGTGGCTGACATCGAAATATTAATTTTATTTTTTATTGGGTATTAGTGAGATTTTATTTTTAAAAAATCGATAAAAAAAATAAATAAAATAAATAAATAATAAATAAAAAATATGAAAGTTCACTCATAAATAGTTATTCATCGTATAACGCGAATGCGTAAAACTGTGTGCTTATTCTAGTATAAGTTCTGAGTAAAAACAATATGAGAATTCAACATTTATGATTTATAAAAAATTGAATACCTAGTTAATATTTTTGTGTTTGTCTCCCTTGAATATGGTAAATAAATAAATAAATCAAAATTAAAGTCGTATACAGCAGCGCCCACTGATGATGAAAAGGCGCGGTGGAATTGCCAATATTTATGTTGAAAAGTTGAAAGCAACGACGATAATGACAGATGCCGCTTTCGTTATTATCCTAAACCATTGATAGAATTTATACGAAAGTGAATGTTCTAAAAATAGCCAATGTTGAATATCAAGCTAAATATTTCTTGGGTCATAAAATGTACAAAAATGTATTTATTTAAAGAAATTAGAAATTATTAATAAGTAAAAATAAAAACATAAAATTCATTTGTGTGGGACTTTTTGATAATTGGAGATTGATGTAAAAATTGATTTAATGAAGGAACAAATAATAAAATCAATATTATTGAACTATTATAAAGAATCTATTGTATTGAAACAAAATAAATTATGGAATGGGGCGGTAAAACCTAAAGACCAAAATATCTCCGTAAAAGCAAAAATTTAGGTATGTGGTATTATTTAATATTATTATTAACTATAAAAACACTTTTTAAATAAACACATTCACACACACACATGTGTATGTATATATTTAATTATAATTAAAAATTTAAAGTTCAATGATATAATTTCTGAATTTTTGTCTCGTGTTTACAGCCGTACAGGACGATCAGTACCTACTCACATATTAGTGTATCGGTATACATACATATATTTAAAATGTTTGTGGTCGTATGTTTCAAAAAAACAATTCCGAATAATATCTGTATTATAGTTTTTGAATATCTGAAAACATAAAATGTCTATAATATATTATATTATATTTTTTTATAATATGCTGAACTATTTACTATTAACTATTTTCTATGTAAATAAATACAGTCACATGTATAGTTTAGATATAGTATTATACTTTGATTGTTGTTAATATGATGGAAATAGTCAATATTTGTTGTGTATGGTACACAATAACACGTGAGTTCATATTATTTACTTTAAACTTACCAATTAATGAGCAAGATTTATTGTATGTCTTATTTAATAATGATTTTTAAAACCGATTAAAACACTTTTTATTTTGTATATGGGTTCACTATCAAGTTTTCTACTAGCCCAAATACTAGACTACCAGATAAATATATGAGCCCAAACCTTTTTTATGGTGCCAGATAATTTTTAAATGCTAACATAAATTCCTAACAGTTATTTACCCACGATGTTGTATATGTGTACAAGTGTATCAACGATTCACTTTTAAAAATATTTTTATTGTTATCCATACTTCTTACTCGAGTTTGCGAACTTTAGTAATAAACTAATAACTGTCTCTAATATTACACGTAAAGCTACTACTTCTACATTATAATCATCTCATATTTTCACGAGAGCATTCCATTTGACTCCAAAGTGGGAAGATGAAAGTAAAATTATAGAAAATACATTTAAACAGCCGTTGTACAAACATTTATAGATAAAAGTTTTTTTTTTTTTTTTGAATTTACTATCTATAATAAATCCTAACCTATAGGGTTTGAAATATGGATTGTAGTACATATAGAATAAAGATAAATAGCTTATTTTTTACCATGTGTATATTTAAAGTTTAGGATAACTTGAATTATATACATTATATTTGTATAGCTAAACTTAGTTTTTGGTTTGTATTAAAGTCCTCACTTTCGGGTAAAATTAATTATATAATATATACACTTACAGGAATATAGAGTATCTACGTAATGTATGTATTGTATAATACCTAGAGTGCTGTAAGTTATCAAAATTCATATACATACACCCATAATCCACTCCAAGTATATATTTGGTCTGATTAAGTGCAGAGCTCCGAAATTCCATCGGAACGAGTCTTATACGTATTATATTATTGATATTATATAATATTTATAATGAATGTGGTATTATATTTATAATTTTCAAGCCGTATTATTTCCAGTCCAACGAAAAGCGTCGTCTGTTTCCTTAGGGTTGTAAGCCGAGGTGGCTCGTCAAGGTAAGTCACTCATCATGTTATGACTATTTTTCACAGATTTCTTGTAGTGACGAACATTTAGTTATTTCTTGTTATGGCTGTTAAAATGGTTTTTTTTTAGAATTGATTGTGTCTACTGAAAATATATATACACATATATAGGTAAATTTGTAAAATCCAAATCAAATCTTGATTAAATAGTCGTGTATAATGCGTTGCGTACTTGTGCATAATAGTTTTTAGAATTATAGACTATAGTTTTATACAAATATTGATTATTATAAGTGAATGATTATTTATTGTGTTTACACATTAGTATTATAATGTGTACACATAATATAGATTTTTAAAATCTATGTTAAAAATGTTTGGAGTATTATCAGTATATTTATAAAAATATATTATTATTGGAATGTTGTTGTTATATTACGCTTAAATAAAAATAATCCTGCACTAATCGTAGTAATAAAATTAATTACTATTAATAACTATTATTTACTTATTCGCAAAAAGAAAAAACAATAAATACATAATTTAGATAAATATAAAAACAACTAAATGAAAATTATTATGCTTTTTTCAATTATTGTATTGTATTGTATGTATCTTTTTCTTTTTTTATTAATGTATAATATATAAAAAAGTTGTAAATTGTAACACGGCGTGTTAGATCGGCAATATAGCTACATCATTTTTTTGGTTTTATAGTATAATATGTTATTTTTATAAAGCATTTCAATAACTTATATTCAGATTTTTTTTAAGCGTATCTTATAATTTTAAAAGATGATTTACAAAACCATAATATTAAATTTTGG
Source organism: Aphis gossypii (assembly GCF_020184175.1). NCBI lineage: Eukaryota > Metazoa > Arthropoda > Insecta > Hemiptera > Aphididae > Aphis > Aphis gossypii. The sequence goes on from NC_065530.1 coordinate 73,868,610, forward strand.
TACATGTGATTAAACTTTTTTTGACGTACACATTTTGGTTTAATTAATAATTAAACAGATCACTTAAGTCTATACATAATAGGCGATCAAACAACTTAATATATTATTATGTAATAATATGACTTGTTATATCTTAATTTTAGTAGTTTTTGTACTTCACAAAATATTTGAATAAATTTGAAAAAAAAAATCAAATTAATTAGAAGTATAGTTTAGTTACAAATGTATTAAAATTTCTTTTAGAAAAAAAATGTATAACAATTTTATTAAGATATTTTTTAATTAATGAACATTTTATTGTTTTACTTTAACTTTAGAACTTGAAATTACAAACCATGCAAATATTTATAACACCTGTACATTCTGTACAGTGTAAAGCGCAATTAATTACACTTGTACATTGGTTAAACATAAAATACTAAAAACTAACGTTTCAATTTTATATAAATTAAAGTTCTCAATTCTTGTTTTTTGTACCACTGTTTAATATCGTGTATGTCTGAATTCGTCTAATGGTTTTCAGAAATTAACAGAGTATATAATACTATCTTATAAAAAATCAATTGTGTGATTTGTACTAAAGTTTTTAGATAGTTAATAAACAGCTTATTAGAGATTGTCTTTCACTATAATAGAAGTGACAAAGTATATTTGGTGTATTTATATAGGTATAAAAAACATTCAATGATTTTAATTTATCAAAATTGTATTATTTATTACTGAAGTTATTGTAATAACCATATTATGTTATTATTATTCTATCTTAATAACCAAAAATCATAAGAAATCTAAATAAATAAATTGTATTTTACATATGAACAACGGTAATTCATAATGTTTAAACTCTAGAGTTTAGACTAAATGCGTGGGGATGATATGCATTAATTTTGGTATAGTTTAACAAATTTGCATATATTAGGTATGTATAGTATGTTTTATATTTTTGTAAGTTAATGTTTTTTCATACAGCATGAAAAAATGTATTTTTATATTTTAATATAAAATCAATTTTGTATAAGAAAGTACAAAGTATGATGAGTGAAAACTGAAAACATGTTCTTGAAATAATTTTCTAGGAGAAAATATCTACTTAAATCTGCTCAATACAAAATGATATAAAATACAGATTAAATATATTTTAAGGAAATACTATCTAGGAAAACAAAACTATATAATAATAAATAAAATGCGCTGTTCTAAGTTTGATTAAATCCTAAGTTACTAGGACATTTTTGTAAAATCACAAAATGTTTACATTAGGTAAAACTTTACCTGTATTTAAACATTTTTAAATGTCCGATAAACTTATTTAATAATTTTTATAATGTATTGAGCAGTTAAAAAATCTTTATATGGAGTATAAAACTGTAAAATAAAGCAAAAACAGAAAAAATATATAATAATAGAAAATTGGCACGCTAAGTTACGATAATATTTCATTATATTTTCTTTATAACATTTTGGTGATTTTAATATTATCACAATTTAATAAACAGTATTTATTCACGTCAACCCTATTTTAAAATTCTACAATTTATGAGTGTGTAGCATTTTCTCGAATAGTAATAACAGAAATATAAATTTCATGTATAATTTTAATAGTAAATAAATAATTTATATAATATAATATATTTCGTATACCATATTGGCACGGTTATTATTTTAGTTTTAAACCCTAATAAAAAAAATATGTTTTCTTAGTGATGTTTTTTTTTTTTTATAGATATTTAGCTACTCATAAATACAATTTTAAATGTTTTACTTGTATTGTCAATACGCTTCGTGATGTTTTTAAATTAATTAACATTCATACATCGTAACTTTTACATGAAGGTTATTATTATTGGAGTCGATGATGTAAAATTAAACTATTTTCTAGTATAAAATAATTAATATATTATAACCATTACCAAATCAGTTACTCATCCAAACCCTTTGGATAATGAAACATTCTTGAGACTATTAAAGGATTTATTTTAACCATATTGTTTTCACGGAGCTGGGTTTTCGTGTTAAAATCTCTCTATGTTATTTTTTTTGCTTTAGTAGGTCAGTATATATATACAATGTTTATGTTTTTTTCTATCCTACACATAAGTATGCTGGTTACATACACATCTTCAATAAGTAACGATTTAAAGTATTTTTTTTTTAAAACCGAAAGTTAAATATTTTACTTAAATCAATAATTTAATATGGTAATAATATGCATTGTTCTTGTAACAGTAAATAATAAATATAAACAAAACGAGGTAAGCGTCTTTCTCATAAGTTACAATAAAATACGTTTATTTTGTTCTTTCTTATTTTTTCATAAGAAAAAACAAACCAACTTTTGTTGATATAGTTTCACGTACACACAGTAACATAAAACGTGGTCTTACTATTATTTTCCTACAAATTCTATTATTAATTCTCAGTTTTGACTTTTTGAGTGACGAGCAGTAATTTATTTTACAACGGTTGCTTACAGTTAAATTGATATTTCTAAGAATTTTATATCCGCACATGTTATTGTTCGTTTGTTATTAAATTATTTTTTGATTGATTGTTGTTATACAAAGTTTTCTAAATCACAATATACGGAGCGTACAATGGTGAATATTCAAAGTAGGAAACAATAAGAAATGTCGAGAAAAATAATAAGAGCTTATACCTAAGAGGTGTATTAGATTTATTTTACAAAAAATAAATAATAGTCGTACGACAGGTGCTTAGTCTAGTGATATCGATCATTATTGACGATGTTTTAAGTCCATGAGTTTGTTTAGATTTCTGTAAGACGGTATTATCTAGACGGGCCGTTGCGCAGTCTCTACATCGTATCAGTGGTATTTTCTCTCGTCGGATTTCCAACTACGTTTTGGTTCGACCGATTTTCTCGGCGCTTATTACGTTATCTCACCACGTGAGGAATTCCGTTTGAAATGTAATTAATTGTATATGTGTATTATAGAGAACTGCACATTTTTAAAAAAGATAATAATTGGTAAAAATAATATTATGTTTTCGATCTTTTTTTTTTTTTTAGTGTATTATTACTGCGTCGCTCTCATAACCATATTTTAATTTTTTTATGTCAAGGTTACTATAATATCACGATGAGTATTTTTTTCAAGCAATTCAATTGCACGATTTAGATTTATTTAATTGGTATTGTTAAATACTTTACTGAAAAATTCTAATATTCTAATATTGTGTAATTTTCTTCCCCACCTTTAATTATTGTTGAACGACATACGATTACATCGTCCATGTCGTTTATGAGGTATTACACGAGGCGTGTTTTTTTATTGTGGCGGTGTCCCCATTAGGCCTAATCCACATCACAAGCTATCGATCGCAATCGATAGGTATATTATACACGACGAGTAGTTTAAAAGTAATATTACGATATTTTCCCTTTTTATAATTTAATTCATGTAAATATAATAATATATTTAATGAATGATCGGAGGGAGTTTATTTTTGTATATTAGCTACAATGTAGAAAAAAAATTAAAAAAAAAATGAAAATTTAAAATGTCGTCGGGTGCATATTTAATATTCTATACATAGCTCTTTAACACTCGAGGGAAATAAATGCGCTTATTGATTTTCCGACGATGACATATTATAATAATAATATTATATTTTAAAAACAATTTTTGATGCAGTTTTAGACGAACACAGCAATACATCGTTGAGTTATAATATTATAATACATATATTATAGAAGCGTTTTGCCCAAATATATATAATATATATTATGTATATTATAATTTATTATAATATATGTATATGTGTAGACTGTGGGTGTATTATATATTGTGTATATTCTGTTCTTTAAAATACAGTAATACGATAAAAGAAATAAACCTACATTTCGCTGTAAAGTGTACAAACAAACAAACAAACAAGCACGACTTAACTTGACTCGACTCGCGGATGCGTGATATCGTTGTTATGTTAGTAATTATATTAATACTTGAAAGGTCATCGGATGACTTTTAGCGAATGCACTTGTGCGTCTGAAATTCTGAAGGGACACAGTGTCGCCGCTATGACATTTCGTCCGTCAAGACCATAACTGCACAGCGAAACCTCCCGATAAAAAACATCCAACGGACCACAACAATTAATGTACTCAGCTATACGACTGACAATAATGTTTTTATACCTTTTGCCCAGGCGCTTAGTTTTATCTTATTTATATAAATATTATTAAGTTCATAATGTCTTACTTAAAATTTATCTAAATGTTTTAATATAATTTATTATTTTGTTCTCGTTTTATCTTGATTCCCTTGTGTATACGGCCGAATCGCGATACCTCAAATTTTGAGGGGAATAAAAATAAATTCGGCTTTTTTGAGTTAAATACTTCAAGTATAACTTATAAATTCTTCAGCGGGAAAAAACAAACTTCGATTTATAGCGACTCGATTGTGTCAATCGATAATACGAGTAAACGTTTAAATAAATCGTGTTGAGTGAACTGAGTGAAGTACTATATTATATTATAGTTATATTTTTTATCCAAATTAATTTTAATAGACGGTCGATATTGTTATGATAGTGACAAACAACAACAACAAAAAAAAAAAAAACAACATGACATACAAAATAATTTAAAAAATATAATAAATGTTTTCGATATGTTTAGTATTTATATTTTTGTATAGTATTTACTTTAAATTTGTCTCGAGTATAAATATGTACCGACGGGATCCTAAACGGCGTCCGTTTCTCGGAAGGTTGTCTACTTTTGGACATTTTCTATTGATCACACAGTTTAACCACGATAATAATTATAATAACACGTAATATTATTGTTTTCAAGTAGTAGCGTGCGTATTTTACACACTGTCGCGACGAACTTATTATACACTGCATGCGGAGTTCAACAAGTGCGCCGTTTTGCCGTCGGAGAAGTTACGGAGAGACGACGAGAGCTGCGAAGGCGGCAGTGGTCAACGTGACTCGGTCGGAATCACACGTCGTGTTATCGTCCGGGTGTAGCGTAGACAGAAACTCGCCGCGTGAATAAATCACCGCTCGCTGAAATCAAAATACATAAAAAAATAATTAATTTTTCGTCGCCGTCTTACTCATTCGCGGTCGTTCTCGACTGTAAATCGCGTCCCAAAAATAACGAACCTCGTCTGCGTATTGTAATAATATCGCTCTGCAGGTGACACCATGGTACACAAATACGCACACAAACACCGTCAACGATCGTAATCGAAATTCCACGTGGAAACGTGATCGGACTGTTGAGTGATCTCAGCCGCAACGTCTGATAGGAATTAAAAACAAAAAATTTCAAAATCGGACACCTAAAAAAAAAAAAAAATTACAATAGGTAACGCGCCTGCCGTGGAGATCCTTATCACGCGCCGTGTCACATATTCGCACGGGACTTGGTTCGTAATCACGACTTTCGCTAGGTACCAATTTATATATAAAAAAATTACAAGTACATAAGTACGAAAATACACCTAATAATCGTACAGCGCGATTTTCATCATCTATCGACCGTTCGCTTCTGAACAAAAATATCATACCTACTTAACACTCACGCATAATATAATACATAATATTATTATTATCGTTATTTTACGGAGTCGTGTTGTATACATGTTCGTGCGAAGACGGCGGCGATGGCGACGGTCCGATGTCACAATATTACTGTGATCGGCCACCACTGCAGGTGGACTACAAAGTGAGGAGCACTATTATTATAATAACATAATAATATAATCTTAAACTAGTTAAACTAGACTGTGAGCTTTTTTAGACACATTCGTAAATCAATTTAAATTAAATGTATTACTTGACTTCACCCAAGTTAATATTAATCTATCACTTTATCGTTTTCCGTCTTGCTTCGGTTGAAATAAATAATATAAATACTGCAATTAAAATGAATAATTTTATACTTTTCTTAACTATGGACATAAAAACAAAAATGGACACAGATTCAACAAATGTTTAAAATCCGACGTAAATCTAATATCGTTAAGATTAGCATTGGTCTTCATGAACTTATATCAAAAATATATTCAGAGTTAATTGAAAATCATTAAAGTAATCATTGTAATTTTTTCATAAATATCAGATTTTAAGATTTATTTAAAAAAAAATTATATATATATATATATTTATACACCATATTTGTCTAATTATAATAGGTAGCAATATAATTTTTAACCAATGGCAATCATTTAAATACACAAAAAAATATTCAATTTTTAGGATAAAAAACTAAATTCATGTATGTCACTCTATAATAACCTATAGGGGTTGAAATAATAAACTAAAAATACTCTCCAAGTTTCAAGGATTCTATTGATATAACATTTATTGAAAACGTTCAAGTTGTTCAAATGTTACACCGTTACACGATTACAACAGTCATACAAAAGTTTAATGTGTCTAAAAAGATAATATATAAATCAAGATAATACATCAAAATAATCATTGACATTTATTTTTTCCAATTTATCCGAATGCTGTAAATTACAATTTACATGTTAAATTGTCAGAATGGTATATAATTATATCTACTAACTATTACAAAGGTTAAAATGATATGTAATCTGGTTGAACGAGTTTCTGACTGGTTGGGTATGATTTTAAATTTAATAAAAACGATACATTTTTAAATCCAAAACATTGTTTTATCCATGGTTCTGTTTAATCTGCACAATTAACTCAATTTATTTTGCCACTTTCTTATATAATACTCAAAAAAACAGATGAAAAATTAAAAAAATTACCAATTTTATATAGTACGTAACACACATTCAATTTTTAAGCTGCATGATATTTTCGAGCGTTTTTACTGTCTCATCTAAAAAAAAAACGTAAGCGTGAAAATACATCATTGTAAAAATTTAAAACTCCCTTGTTACGCTTTGAAACTAAAATTACATTACGCGCACGTGAACGTTTTAAAAATATCGATAAAATAAAATAAATACTGTTACATGTTTATAACAATGATAACTATAGAACTGTTTTAAGTTATACATATTGTACAAAATATAAAAATAATAAATGTTTTATGAAATAAGTGTTTTATGAAAATCGTTAAACTGAAATTCGCAGAATATTAATATATTATAAAGAGGTTATATTTTATATTTATATACACTCCATATTATACAAATAGAATATTCATTGTTAGGGACTCGCTATTAATGAAGTTAATTCGATTTTTCAATATTTATATACGGTATTGAACTTAACTTTATTATTATAAATACATAAAATAATAGTATTAATTATAACTAAGCAAAATAATAATAATGCACCAACCACTATAGGGCTATCATGTCTCAATATATTAATTGCTGGTTGGTTAGCTATTGGAGTAATATTATATTATGGGTACTATTTAGTAAATTATACTTATGTCACCCTAAAATATTAGTTAGCACGACATGTGATATTTATGAAAATAATACTTGTAATGTAAATGTGTAATTAACTAATATAGTAATGACTAATGAGTGATTATTTAATACCTCCAATGATTGTCGTTGATTATTTTTGAAGTTTAAGCTAATTGTACTATAAATTATATTAGATTTAATATATACTATCATTATTTTTTATAATTTATTTATTTAGAACAACATTTTTGTTAGTTCAAAATGTTGATACAAGAAACTAGTGGGTCATTTGAACGGCTGTTTTTTAGTTGTAACACTTAAGTTTAAAAATAAATCATTGGTTTGAAATCTGAACACATTTTAGAGGAGTATTGTTATTAAAAATGGTTAAGATTAATTAAAACAATGGATTTTTCTTACTTACTAAGTTTTAATTTGCTACTTGTGCGACTAAAAATAAATATTTGAGAATTTCCAAAAAAAATTGTTTTTGTTATACCTTTTGTGTTTGATTTTCAATGGTGCACTTGTCTCTATTTTCTCAAAAAATATTTTTAATAAATCATATAATATGAACGTATTATTTATATTTTTTTGTTATCATTACTTAATCTTGCAATAACTTCTTTAACCTATTATACTTATCTGAAAATACTTGCTTGTAATAGATTTTTTTCGAAACATTTATGATTAATAAAAAAAAATTAACTTTTATAGTGTTTTGTCCCTATCATATAAGGTAGTTTACGCAGTGCAACATAATAGAAATAAGTCATCAAATCGAATAGTAGTGTACTAAAAAATGCACTCGAATCTCGATAAGTTGAAAGTCTATGAAAAATGAATTCCCTTGAAATTTCCTGTACACTAAAATATATTTTATTCGTTGTATAATGTAATATAGTATTTTTATATTAAGAATTTTAAGTATTAAAATAAATTTATGTTTTTTTATACATACCAATCTTCTGATTTCTTGAGATTTCAATATATTTAAGTAATGATATTGTCTAAATAATTATATTTCGTATAACATTAAAATAAAATGGTTCATGTTTGAATATCAGATAATTGTTTCCATAGAATGCATTTTAAATTATTAATAATCAGTTATCACATATATTTTATACTTAGATAAATAAATAAAATAAAAATAATTTAGGACAATGGTTTCTAAAGATAGAAAAATATAAGTTGACGAATTGACGTGTAAAAAATTCTCTTCCTTGAAAATTTAAAATTCAATAATCTTTTCACCCTATATAAGATCTAAAAATAAGAAATAAAACTTAGAGATAACCTTAACCTATTTTGTTTACCACGTAGTTATTTCCGACAATAAAAATGACAGAAGAGTTCGTTAGTTCTAATTTTTTATTCGATATGCTCTGAAATAATTTTTTTGTGGTTGAAAATCTTCGGGTACTTGTTGGATAAATGTTAGAACTAATTTTCGGTAATTACAATAATAATAATTTATTCACGCGAATTTTAATATTTAATGTAAAACTAATGGTACTTATAATACATGAATATATTTACAAAGTAAGTAAGTAGAAAAATAAATTAGATGTGATATTGACATACTAAAAGTTCTCAAATTTCTAAAAGATCAAAAATAAAAATGAAATATATTTTTGTCATTAGTGTAATATGAATAATTAAAGTCATGTAAATAATATTGTTACATGCGATGAAAACAATACCTATGTCCTATACCGACTAAGTTTAAATCCTAACACATGTAGTTATAATATTATTATATCGTAGTAAGAACGGTGAACACTGTAAACTATTCTAACACTGTTGTCGTAAAACATTAAAAGTATTACGATTATTAATTCTGCGTAGTACGTAGCCTAGTATACTATTATAATTTAATGTTGTTTTATGTTTTTATTTTCATATTTTTTATTGATCGCTTGAAAATATTTAATATATACTTACGCGTTTAAAAAGTTCAGCCTATTTAGCTCGACAACCCGTATTGTTATCAGATCAAGTCAACTACTCATAACTATGGGCTTATCGTGAATATAAATTGGAACTCTTACATGAATATAATATTTTTTTTCGAAAAAAAAAAAAATTAAAAATAGAAGTGGATGATAGGAAGTAACCAGGAGGTATAATAAAAATAATTTATTCGGAAAAATTAAGTTTCCCGTGTTTTGGTCATATAAATATCGGATTTACGGAGTGTTAGAAAAATATAGTGTTTTATTTACATATATTATGGTATGACGTATACAGAAAAAATTTCGATTGATTTTAACGTAATAATCGACATTTATTATGTATTATATGAAACGTATATCTTTTCTTAACATTTCCAAATTAGGTAGGTATGTGGCGTTAACGATTGTAATTCTACCATAAACGATAATTATGGTATTTTAATTTACTATGGTTTTAATTAAATATATATGATTAATACGTAAATACATACTCAATTTCAATATTTTTTTTCTCAGAGATTTAATAATAGTTTTATTTGATTTATTATTGACACTTATGAATTTATTTTAAATTTTTAATAACGGAAAATATTCATCCGAACACTTTTATTACATGAATGGTGTATTTCTAGTTATTTATTATTATTATTATTATTTTTTTTTTTTGGGGTTTTTTGGTTTAAGACCTTGTTAAATCTTGAAAGCGAAACGTTTTATTGCACATTGGATTATGATATTATACTGTTGATTTGGAACATCGAGAAACGAATACAATTTAACGTTATTTACAAGTTAAATGCTCTCCCGAGTGCTATTCAACCTTTTAAGCGATAAGGAGGGACATTTTATCTAAAATTTAAAAGATTTATGCCCTTTTCTCTAGAAAATCTGAATAGTTAATTATGTATGAATAGGTTCTTATTAATTTCATTTAAATTGTGATGGTAATCACTTATAACATTTGGTGATACGTTATTACATGTTAAAAAGGTATTAGGTAGGTTATACTTTTAAGACAAAATAAATTGTTTTTGCTATTTAGGTTACAGTAAAATTAATTTTAAATATTTTTTACTTATATACAAGAAATATTTACTAAATAAATTATCAACAGATTTAAATAACTTTATACTTAACATCACTATTAATTATATATCATTCAAGCGGAGTTATATTATATTTAATATAATATGTACTCATTTACGTAGAATAATATTTCGTTTTAATAAAAAATATGCAAAATATTTTTCCAAGCATTCTCACTTTCTTTTTATCTTTCAATAACGATTTTATTGAAATTTCTATATTTTATACCTTTAAACCATATTTTCAAATTCCTAAGATTTTTGTACTAAGTACTTAAGACATTGTTTTTGACTTTTGTATTATGGCGATACACCATTAAAATATTTCATAATGTGTAATACGTTAAAAAAAAATAGATTAATGGGTAATATTTAATTTGAATTAAGAATGTAAAATTAAAAATAATAAAGAAAAAATATAACATATAATGATAAATATCGATAACAGATAACTTATTTTTATTTATTATATCAAATACCTATTCGTTTTTGTAAATCGTGTAAAAAATGTTTTTAAATTTAATATACTTCACGATATATTTGAACTTATTTGACTACACACTGGTTGAGAATTTTCCTGTGGTGGTAAAAACTTCGGTTTTCAGTTATTTTAGTTTCAATTTATCAACTATTATAATTTATAAAAAACTACTAAGTCCGATATTACATTTATTTTATATTTTTTAAAACCATTTTTAAGGACTATTGTCTTTGATATAAACATTATAATAACTGAATAATCATTTGTTCAAATTTAAAATTTGGTACTATTTATTTATAATTTGAATAAATTTATCATTAATTAATAAGGAAATGGCAGTGAGCATGCTTGGTGCATCATCCTATAATATATAAATTGTTTAGTTTTTTTTAATATTTTTATTCATCGATACGTTTCATGGTACATAATATTATACAACATACACGTATTTGTACATAACATCTATAAAAACAAAAAATATATTTGGAAATAATAAAATTACAATTATTATTAGGTATTGCATTCGTAACATTAAATATAATATATAACTAAAAGTTAGTTTGGTTTTTGTTCGAAAATAAAGTGTTTATTCTTCTATGTAACATGCATTTTTCGACAAATAATGGCATTTAATATGTATGTTTTGATTGCATATAAATTAACAACTAAATGGCCAAGTAGAAAGTAGAGGTTTAGATGACTTTGTACAGTATTTTGACACATTGTTTACATAATATTCTTCGTTAAATCGCCTTTGAAGAATATCAAAACATTCAAAACATCCATAATCCTTATGCAAAATAAATATAATACTCTTGTAGTATATATCTTGTGTACCTATATACATAATAAATACATTTTACGAATTGCGAACGCGTGTTTTAGATTTATACTTTGTACAAACAAAGGTTCGTTTCGTTCAATGTGACGCATAGTTTTAACTTTTATTGATAGCAAACGATTTGGTAAGTTATACTATAATACTGTTAATATATTATAATAATATATATTACATTTATTCTATTGAGTAACGTTTTGAATGACTTGATGATATTATAATATGTTGGTCACTAGTGTATTCATCGCAGTATTCTAAATTAATATCGACCGTTTCAAATAAATAAAACAATAATATTGTAATTGATCATTATTAAAAAAAAACTAGGGTAAAACGATATATTTCGCAGTACCTATAAATTAATTCTAAATTGTAAATAATATGTAAATTTGTGATGCTTTGAAATATTTTACAATTAAATTTCTTTTTTGATATCATTTAAAAATACGTTAATTTGTATTAGGTGACAATGTAATTATTATATAATAGTATTTAATTTAGCGAGCTAGTAACCTACTTATATTATAGTTCGTTGTAAAAATGGGTTAGCGATAGATTGTGGTTTTGGGCAGTTTTATTAGTGACCAAAGTGTATTTTTAAACGGCTTAGGATTGTTTTAATTGCAATATCTTTATGTATTATACCATAAACAATAAATTATCGTATTTCGCGTCGGCGCGCGCGGTAGTTTATACTTAATAATATGCAGAGTACTGAAATAAACCCTCAACACATAAAACTTTTATACGAGTTACAGCTACCATTTAACGGACAGGCATTTTTTTTTTTAGAAAAAATAATAATAATAATAATCATAAACAAATAGAGAAACTGTGACGTGCAAATTTAAAATAAGTCACAAACGACACGAATATCGTCGTTGTTTTAATTTTTTTTTTTTTTTTTAGGTCGTTCAAACAACATAAATTACTACATTAATATTACGTATGCCATACTATAACATTCATGTTGATCATGTAATACGCATTATTCGAACTACTCAGAACCGTGTTCTTATCATATTTTTATAGCGCATAATTATAATACACTTTTGAAAGCGTTAGGTACTCTGTTTGATTGTGCAGCTGCTGGCTTTTACCAGGCCGCGCAGGAGATCACTAAAATCTTAACACTTCAGGCGATTTGCTTAATTCTGTAAAATTTGATATTGGCGCTCGTTTGATGGTAATATCTTTGTTTGAATATTTACTATAAAGTATAGTATATGAGTAAGATGTATCCACCCGCCAATTCTACGCCATTATCTGTCTCAATAGTATCAGCAACGATGAAAAAAAAATAAAAATAGGAAAGTGCGAATGATGGTTGAAAATTCAAGCACACGCGCATATTTCCATTTTAACACATGTACACAATACGCATAATGCATATGATGAACATTCGATCAGTTATATCTATAAATAATATTACATATTTTGGTTTACAGGGTGTTTCTTTTTATACGAATCAGTCAATATTTATCTAAAATATTTTAAGTCACAATAATTTAAAAACGGTATTTTTTCACTATAAGAACACCTTTGTACAATATATTGAGTGCTAGTAATAATACATTTTGAGTGAGTTACAGTTTGAGAATGAAAATATATTAATTTATATTTATACAACAAATACCATGGGTAAAATGAATTATTTTCCTATTTATAAGTAGGCGAGGTGTATAATTTTGCAATATTCAAATATAGAATTACGTACTCACAATTCCAATAAAGCACACGCATAATAAAGACGAACTATTTCAGATTTTGTTTGCACCAAAATAGACTCGCTTTAATTGAATTAATATTTTTTATAAATATATTTCATCGGAAATATCGAGTAGACAATCCCAGCTGTTATTCATTTCACTTTTATTACACATTTGAGGTTTCGTTTCACGTTTATTTACGTCATTATAACTACAAAAAAGTGTTTGAATTGACCGGTGTTGAAAAACGTGCGTACGTTTCCAATGTATTATAATATCATATATTAATAAAGTGTGCGTATAACACTATTATAAACACTAAATAAATGAAATTATATATTTTTGATGGCACCATACTGATTATAAATCATAAATGATAAAATAACTACTATACGATGTCGTAAACATAATATATTTGTTGAAAAACAATTACAAATCGCATGTAAGTTTGTAGCGATTTACGTTAAATCTAGGGTGTTAACGCAACATAATTAAATAGAAAACATAAAATAAATTTAGTTAAATTGCAGGCATTGGAAAAGTTTACTAAACTTTGTTCTGATAGTATTGTTATAGATGTAATTATTATATATGATTATAACATTAGACTCGTGTATACATATATAAACTCCGACACATAACTGCGTGGGTATGTTTTTTTTCTTGTAATTTTACACAGAACTGCTCCTTACGCTACTTCGCATTTCCATAGTGTAATCTCATAAAGTTTGATGTGGTTATTATAGAACGAGGTCACGTTTTCCAAACTGAACGATGATACCTATAAGGTTTTTGTTAAGAATATCGTCGTTCTTATAATGTATTATACTTTTGATTAATAGTCGAAACTGAAATCTAAAAAAAAATTGCTTGAATAACACGTGTAGGGTTCGGCATGTATTCCAAATTATCATATTATATCTAATAAAAAACGTATTAACGGTTTTTAAATACTTTACTGTCCATCGTGCACGTGCAACTGTACAATCCTCACAGTCTTCGTTACAATAATCATACTAACACCTTTTAGTGGTAGAAGTTAGTGTGACATAACTTGAGTATACGGAATCAGGGGCATATTAGATACGTTATTTTAACGAATCGTTTGAAATAATAAAAAAAGGACAAGCGGTGACTTTATTTGATTGCAATTGCAAAATTCTACGAACAAATTGAGCACGATCTATTTATATTATGATATTATTTTATATTTAGTTATCAGTCATTTTTAGTGTATTTATATTTACCAAGAAACGTATTAAGAAATTAAAAGTCCTATCAATAAGCTTGTATTGCGTTGGTGTATCACATATATCAAACTTTTCTAATAAAAAAAAAAATAAAATATTAAGTCGTTTGAGTTTAATTTTTTGGAATGAAATACTGAACTACCATACTATTTTAAAATCGTACTAAATACTTTTTGTCATTTTAATTATACAAACTTGACATATATAGATTAAGTTTACGATCCTTTTTAATGTTCAGCATAATACTAGTAAACAATAATGTCTAATTTTTGTATTTAATCTAGCTGAAATTATAAAAGTTTATTGTGTTCATTACTGTCCACTACTGCGTTTACAGTATTCTTTAAAAATTTCCAATATAACTTAACGCCACGTAAAAGGAATCGCGGGTTATCGTACAATAATTAAAACCTCTTGACCTAAAAATTGTATGTACTTAAAACTTATTAATGATGTTCGAAGAAATGGTCAAATAAAAACGTGTAAACAAAATTTTTAATTTAACGTGCAAATAATTTTATATCCAGTAATTCGATTATGTTTTTTTTGGTTGATCATCAAATGCATGCAGTTGAAAATAAAAACAAAATGTAATCACGCAGAAATGTTCTAACATTACACAAGCTTAATGATTGATTGTTGTAAAATATTTTTTAAAAATAAGTCTACACTCTATAGGCACTATAGCGAAAATTATTTTAGCAGGCCCCGACGGTGTGAATAACAATTTGGTTTACGTTTATGATTAAAACGTATTAATTTCGATCGACGTCGTCAATTCGATTTAGCTAGTATGTATTTTCGATTCTTTTTTACACATTTATCTGATGGATATATGCGTTATTTACATCGTTGTTTGCGATTCAAACGGGATCTCTACGTCTTCTGCCCATCACCACGATCGCGCGCGTGAATAGTTTGAACACTATACACCATACAAGTATAAGGGAATTTATTCACTGATTACACGCTTTTATCAATCCATTAAGCAGACGATGACGCAAACTGCCATGGCGTGAGATTCGTTTGAGCCGTGTTGTTTGCGTCTCGAATGTTGATAGGAATAACGATGGTGGTACACGCAGTAATGCTTGTACTTTGTACTTGCGACTGCTATGGACCCCATCTACGAGCCATCTACGAGGATAATATGCGAATAATTTTTTGATTTTTGTCGGTTTTTTGTGATCCCCCCCTTAACTATATTTTGAAAAGAGGAGTATCCTATTATAATTCATTTGATAGGTAATATTATATTTTTCATCGGCCAATTATGTTTATACGTAAAGACCAACTATTGATATTATATTATTTGATTACATTTAAAATATACATACATACAGTATATTTTATTTAGAGTTTATCGTTTTTGTACATTTACTTATTGTAATAACATAAATGGTATTAGTGATAACTTATATGATGCTATATGAATTTAGTATAAACACATATTGTATATTATTATAAAACGATTAACTAATGACTATAGAGAACTGCGAATGGCAGTCAACGGAAGTTCTTTAATCTTGTTTACTCTGTGATTACTGTATTGTGGTTTCAAAATAGTACTTCTTCCACCCATGGCTACTGGATCCAAGACCACCCAGAATGTGCTCACTTTTGATTTATCCATGTTTTACCGTAAAGACATGTGGTAATTACGTTTTGTCCATCCACACGTCTCGGTGCTGTATACACGGTATTGACTTTACAGTTTCTCCCTACGTCTTAGCACGGATGAAAGACTACATTTCGTATTCACACGAGTTTAGTATCAAATAATAAGGGAATGAATCGCTGTCCATTGGTTGTAATTCGTGTTCTATACTTATCGTTTTCTGAAAATTTCATTTTATACACAAAACAATTTATTTCTACACAATGAGCAATTTTAATACTATAGTTTATAACGTATTTATGTATATTTATCTATAATATAATATTTTTATAACCTATATTTATTAAAAATAAATAAATAAATAAATAAAATAAAAAGCAACGCATTATCTTAGTTTTTCTTTTACTGTTGAAGTAATGAAACCTGTAATTTATTAGTTATTTTTTTTTAATATTAAACATTGTTTGCTGCTAATATTGTAATAATCATTGTTAAGAGTTATTTTTCATCCAACATTGTATTATTTGAATTATTTGATGAAATAAGATTTTAAGAAATGTTTTTGAAAAATTCCAGATTTTTATTTTTCCAAACGTGAACTCAATAGGGGTATATATTTTTTTTGGGCTTGACCTACTTGATCTACTATAACTGCCAAACGATCGTATTTCAACTACTCCTCTTCGAAAATCTGATATGCCTACGTATAGTTGCTGTTAGTTTTTACTACAATATGTACTGCCTAAAAGGTGCGGCTAAATCAATACGTTCCATAAGGATAAAGTTCTAGATAAAAAAAAAAAAAAAAATATAGAGAGGTTCTCACGGTTATAACCGCCGATGAGGTCTCTCGGTCAGTTACGTATAGCAGTACATTATGGTGTATCATATTCGATATTATTTTTGAACGTACTTGATGATTGTTTGAAACGGTTTTGTAATTTATAAATTTCTTTTGGTATCAGAAACTTTTTCACATTCTTAAGTGATTTTTTAAGTACATTTTTTTTTAGTGGTGGTTACCTGCCGTAAACTTGAGTGAACACGGTGAAGTTAACGTAAAATTATACTTATATGTTATAATAAATGACGTTATATCGGAAAATAATATTCTTTGCTACAAATGAGGGAATTATTGTTATTTTCTTGTGAATAAAGTTGTTAATGATCGTATATCAATTCATTTCAGGTGGTACTACTGGGAGCCTCCTATTCTGTTTATAAACGTCATTGTAAAAAAGTCACTATACTTACTTATTATACCTTGTTGGTATAGATTGTAAATTTAAGTTTGTTTAGAAAAAAAAAATGATCATATGAAATAAAAAATGTTGATGAGATGGATACTAAGATTTACGGTTATATTGCTTGTTTGCCATTCAATGTGTCAATAAACGTAATGTTAGTCACAAGTGTGACAATTTGTGTAACGGTAAATTTTTACTTAAGTAAAAATGCAAGTTTTGTTTTTAACATTTCATTTTTAAATAGTAACAGTATGAAATGGTATAATGTAATATATGTACGATTAGAAAATTCTGTTTTTGAACGACTTTAAATTATGTAATAAAAATATTTTCAAAAACTTTAATAGTTTTGAAATAATAAGCGCACGAAATGCTTTAAATGGATCAACGACTCGATTGTCGTAGGATATGTGTAGTTGATAAGAAGTAGGCAGGCTATATTTAAAAAGTTAATTAAAAAATACATATTAATGATGACACTAGGTCAATGGTGTTTTAAAGTGCGTGGCGCATAAAACTCCGCCCACAAGTACCTTTTTTTACGATTAACTTCACCAGAAATAGAAACCAGGTAAAATAAGCTCATGTAAACTCCGCTAGTGAAGAAAATCAAGTAGAAGAATACGATTAATATGATATATTATTAAAAAAAAAATTATAATATAATACAAATAATACAATATCATATCGTCTACATTAAATATTTTAATCATAGTAAAATTAATGAAATCATAATAAATAATCGTTATATTTAACAATAATCCAAAATTATATAGGTATGCCATGTCTGTTAACTAAAACGATGTGGTAAAATTTTTAAATATTCTAAGTCTTGTATTGCTCCATTAGTGTATCTATTTATAGCATTCTGTAATACTGTTATTTTTTTTTTTTTATTTCGAATTTTGAAACTGGTGGAGTTTACAAAGTGCACCCAAAGTGTGGTACCTGTAAGTAAATCGTACGACTAATAGTATTACGGTAAATCCGATCGTATAAACAATAATAATCGTTGTTATTTTGACATGTCGTAATTTTTTAAGAACCGACCCATATAATATGTATAATATAAATACTCGTCGTAGTCGTTCTAACACTAAACCGATGTTAACCTAAACCCGACAATAACGCTCAAACGTCGTGTACTTAAAACCTATAACGTCGTTCTCGTCTCGTTTCAGACACCCCACACCGTCGCCATCGCCTTAGGGCGACCACCGCACGGCGGCGCCGCCGCGGCCGTCATGAAGTTGGACGGCAACATGAACGTGATGTCGCGGAGCAACACGTGGCCCGTGGTGGTGGTCCGCTTGGAACACGACGGCGGCGGCGTGCACGTGACCGACAACGGCCCGTCCGACGACGGAGGGCCGTGCACGGCCGTCACGGACGACATGACCGGCTTGTTCGGCGGCGTCGGCGGTGGCGGCGGCCTTGGAGGCGTGGACGTCAACGGAGTCGGAGGCGGCGACGGGACGGCGGCCGACACGTGTCCGCTGGCGCCGCTGTCCGCCCGCAAACGGGCCACGCTGCAGCGGCACTACTACCCGGAGGGCGGGTGGGGTTGGGTGATCGTGGCCACCGCGGTGGCCGTCCACGTGCTCAATCACGGGCTGCAGCTGTCCGCGGCCGTCATGCTGAGACCCGCGGCCGCGAAGCACGGACAGCCGGTCGTCAATACAGGTCAGTCATCATCTGCAGCGAATAACGTTTTTGTGCGATAGTTTTATTAACGAGAGGCGCGTACTTTCAAAACGGGCTAAAAGCACGTTTTTTGAAAATTAAGTATTCTATTTAATAATGTATTGTTTAAGTGTGACGGAGATTTTTAGTCGAGAGTGGTGGGGACGCGCCGACGACGGTGTACTCGTTTGCCACCGCTCTGTTTGAAATTTCCGTGGCAAAATCGGTTTTGGAATAGACGCATTTTTCGACATTTTTTCGCTCCACTCTGAGGAGTGGGCACATCACTTTTATAGGACGTGTTTACGTCGTTAATAATATTGTATTCAAATCTTATGTCTTTGTTGTTTACTACGAATATTATACATAGTAACGACGTCTTATACGTTTATATGCTTTGATGAGGTTCAATGTGCTTTCAAAATAACTTTATTATGTTTTATGTTTAGTATAAAATAAGATCTACGTTAGGCACGGTTCTCGTTAATAGCAGAAAATTACTTATTAATAATATATAGAACTATATCCAATACCCATAGACAACATTTTTTTAAATATTTTGTACACGTCACTTCAGCTATTTATAGACATATTTAATGATTTAGATAATATATATTGTTATTATATTATTATAGGATGGTTTTATTGGAAACTTTAGAAAATTCAAAAGTATTAATTATGAAAAAATAAATAAAAACCAAAGTTGTATTGTGTCATTTTGAGCATTTTAAAGATAGATTGTTGAAAAAGGGGTCATTCATATTATACAAGAATGTTTTTTTTTCATGATGAATTTAAATTCAGACCGACCACAGGCATATTATTTAGCGATTACGCAGGTATAGTTCGTTTCGAGTTGTTACATTGTATATAATATAGTAATCCGACCCGTAATGTTTTACGTTTCGACTGTTCCATAAAAAAACGTGTTTAGTCTGAAAATTAAAATAAACTGGCCCAAAAGTTTTTAAATACGCTACAAGAATTAACGATTCTCTAGAGTGTTGGAGTCGCAATTGAAACTCGTGTAACCTTGTACCTGACTTCCACTGTACAGGATACAGGTATAATGTATATACGTATTATATCAACCCAACGTAATAATTCCATAACGGCCATGTCATAACGAAACTCGTACATTTTTTAATCACGTCAACCCACAATTATACTTTATTCACTCGTCAAACCAGTGAATAATTTTCGAGGAAATTTTACTTATAGGTTTTTTTGTAATTATTTTTTAAAATAACGCCGTGTAATATTACTATTTGTCTTAGAGACATTTAAAGGTATTAGAATCAGTAATTCAGGATAGTCGGTCTAAGAATTCATTAATTTGTGGAGCCAAAGTACATCGCGTTTAATTTTATTAATTTTTCCTTGGGGTTCTATGTCAAATTCTAGTAATAATTAATCAAGAGATTAATTTGTTTTATATTATGCAAGTACCTGTAGTAATCAGTTTCGAGTACGTTCAATTTTGATAGTTATAATTAGTTTGGTGAGGGTTCTTAATAATTGAGCCGTATTCTTAAATTTAATGAACTAGAGTAAAATATAAGATTTTTATACAGCTTGAATTTTTTGATTCTGGACAGTTACAACGTATGAAATTGAATATACAGTGAGGTTTATTGAATATTATCATACTTATATAAACATCAAAAGAAAGATCGTTTGATAATAATATATTTAAATCTTTTATAATATGCAATAGGTATTACTACAAGAGCAGAATTATTAATTTTCTTATTTGATTTTCTATGATAAAAAGTTATTTCCGAACATTTTTCTGCTTTTCTGTTTGATAATATGTGTTACGAATATGTGTTTGATTTCTACCTGTTTTTATTCAAATTTCTAAAAGTATTTTGTATTATTTGTTAAGGAAGGTTGTATATTTTTAAAAATGTTTATCATAATATCATTTGGTCAACAATTTTATTTGTTTTATCGACAATGTAAAGTACATACGTTAAATTTAAGCGACGTATTACAATATTTATTACTAAAATATAAATATGGTAGTTCATACACACATACACACATACAAACACACAACAAAAACACTTTTACTAGTTATACATTTAAACTAAGATTGTATTGATTAGTATTGACGTATTTAAAAGTAATAAAGTTATGGATTCAAAAATACAGATCAATTGGTTTTAAATTATATTAAGTTAACAATGTATTGTACTAGAGAAATATATTTTTTTATGCACAATGTAATTTGTTAAATTAATAATACATAATATTATAATATAATAATCAATCATTGAAATAATTACTACAAGACTGAAGCCCATATATGGTACTTTTTTTTGGATGTTCAATTATAATTTTATGAAATATTTATGTCTGTATTGATGGTTAAAATATCATGGCCGTAATCCTCAAATTAGGTCGAAAATGTGGTTTCAACAAAATGTACTACAATTTTATATAATTTTTTTTATATATTAACCAAATATTGTAACCAACAAATAGATTTTTATGACATAATTATTAATCTATTCTCTTTATTTGAATGTCGTAAGCCAACGGTTGTTATGATAAAAATTCTTATATTGTCATCTAATTAAACTTGTTGTTTATATCGCATTTTGAAATGTTTAATAAAGAAGAAAGTTGTTACAACAGGTTTGAAATAATATTTTTAAAGGGTTAATAAAAATATGAGTAGGTGATAACATATTAATATTATATTAAATTGATTGATTACCTAGATATTAAGCGTTTAAATTTAAGACATTTGGACAACCACTTAATAGTATGTATTAACTTGAATTCATTAGAGACTACGGTTACAACGAAAATGTCAAAGTCATGGTGTAACCAATGTATGCATCGTTCCCATAAGGGTACAACATTAAAATACAGTTCAGGTGTCATGTTAAGGGTGAATAAACTGTGTGTGGTGTGTCCACCATTAAACCACATTTTCGGGAAATAATCAAAACATTTGTAGGCAGTAAATTAACTCGAATACGCTTTCTATTTATACTAACTAACAAATTAAACGGAATAAGGCTAAAAACACATTGAAGAATACCTATTAAAATGATTAATTTGTAAATATATAGTAACAAAAAAGTAAAAAAGACATTAACCATTTAAGTAGTATAATAAATGAATTACATACAAATAAATATTTTAACTGATTGTTAAAATACATGTATAAGTTATATTATTTTAGTTAATAATTAAAATTATCACAAAATAAAAATTTAATTGTATCAGTTGATATGATTGTATGTATACTTAAAAAAGTACTAATGTTTTATAATTTTAAAAATTTCAATGAATAACAAGTATAATATGTTTTTATGTAATATAACTATACATAAATAATACAACTTTTTTAATATTATTTTTGATGTATAACAAAAGTATAAAAACATTATCTCGAGTTATTAGTTTGTGGTTGATTTACGGATCAGAAATGCAGATAAATCATTATGTTATTTTTAAATATTCAAATTTTTTTTTTAAACCAGCCTGTTATCAAACAATAATTACACTCTCGTGATCACATCAATTACATTATGTGTTGTCCTCGGACCCATCAAATGTTTTTTTTGCGTACAATTGCAAATAATATTCTGTTTTAAATTATCATACTCTAAAAAATGATACATTTTCCTAACACCACATAAACTACGTGGAAAATGAGATCCTAACTTTTTAGTGAAAAATTCGAGAGGTGAATAATTCAAACATATGCGATGCGCGCACAATCCTTTAAACCTATGAAGATCATTCTCGAGGGGGCGGTAGTGGAATGTGTGCCTTTTACTACCGGATGTGACGAGCGTCGTCGGAAATGCACTGACCGGAATCGGCGACAATACCCGGAAGACGCATGCACCGCTCGACAAATGGGATGACCGTGAAGTCGCAGAAGGCTATTTATGTCGTGTATTTTATAACGTCTGTTTGTAATAATATTCGAATCGGAACAAGGAAACTATAACACATATAAATAGGGTTAAATAAAAATTTTCTTTTCAGGCAATTTAAGATAAATTGTATTCTTTTATTTTACACTACATTAAATATACAGCTTTCATTCTAAAATTTATCGATGATTTTGGTATATGTATATCAATATTCGAAATTTGAACATCGTAATATTACTATAATGTGATATGGTTGTCGATAAAAAAAAAAATAAGATTTTTTCATAAATGTGTAGTGTCTAACTTTATAAGTACAATGTACATCATATATTCCAAAGAATATTGAAGTATATATATTTTTTAACTTAAAAATTGACCCAAATTATTAGCGTTTTTGATCTTTATATTATTTGCGTGTTATTATATGTGTGTATTATAATATATTGTTAGGCATCAGGACATTGTTGTGTGCACGCGTCGCAGTCGTGATAAACAGTCGCGATCGTGGCATTATTGTATTACTTATGTATTTTTATATCCTACTCCTTAATGTGTACCGGATATTCTATCAAGAATGCTCATTTTTTTTACCCTTTAATATTATTAATGTGTGAGATTTAAGGTCCGAATTTGAATAAATATAATATTATTAATTTATAAATTAGTTAATTAAATGAATTACTATTTACATAATGTATATGTATGTTGATACCTGCTAAAATATAGACATCACGATTTACGATGATTCCAGTGTTTCAGTGTACTTTTGGTGTAGAAGATGTTCATATATATCTATGAATTCTAGGATAGAATATTTCGGTATGTAAATGTATACAACATATTCAGTATTGTACATATAATTTATAATTTATCCTCTTGTTAACCTTTTTTTTTTGTACTGAAAACGATGTATTATATCTGTTAGGATTTTGTTTTAGTTTTTCCGATCGTTATTTATTGTCGATTTCCAGTCTTGTCGAAATCGAAACCTTTTTTTTTTTTTTTTTTTGAGTACAGCTAACTTGTCTCCTATAAAGTTTGGGACACAAGTGCACAGCACAACCACCCTTGTCGTAAATCTGTCAGAAAACCATACATGAAATACATAATATAGCAGGGGTGGCCAGCGAAAAGAGACTCGCGAGCCACCAAATGTATTAATAAATATGGAAGAGCCAAAATAAATGTAAAAAAAAAAAGAAAAAGACCATATTATTATATAATATATAAATTCATATTAAAAAAAATTGTTTGTAAAAATGTTAGGTACGATAAGATGTGAGTCGCAAAGGTATATGTGGCGAGCCATAATATGCGGCTTGCAAGACGCGGTTTGGCCACTCCTGTAATATAGTGTAGCCAGTATAGGTACTATACATTACACAAGATACAAATGTACTTTACATTATAAAATATATTAATTAATAAAGCATACATATTATAATATTATCAAATATGCTTTAAAAATTAACTAAATATTTAGTTAAAATATGTTCTGAAAATTTTTTACATTTTTGTATTTATAAAATTAGTATTATATTAAAAACAATTTTTTTTTTTAAACAGGGTCATTTATTTTTTTTTTGTTTACTTAAGAACTATTAGCACATGCAACTTTTCAACTCATTTTACTTTGTTTTAAACGAATCAATATGAGTTGTAATTAAGTCGATATCAATTATTAATCTACTTTTGAAATGAAACCAGTGATAGATAAATTTTTATATAAAAGTACAATAATTTATTTGAATGTATGTACCTACGATAATGTCTGTAGATTATGGATATAAAAAATAAAAATGCAATATCTAAGTTTAGTATAATTTTTATCATAAATATATTTATTATTATTTACTACTAATGTTCAGCATCAGAACTACAGTTATATTTATTTATGTCAACTACACTAGACGACGATCGACTATATTTTGTATATCTTATATTATTATCATTTATAATATTTATTTTGTAAATTTAATTAATTCCATTTAAATAAATTCCTATGATATTATTATACTTAGTTAAGAAATTTACAAATCATTTTTCCATGATAGTCATTTATTGTACAGCCATTACTCATTTTATTATTTTTTTTGAGGAAACAACTGAATATTTTTGGCAAACAATATAAACGCAGACCGAAAATTCAAAAACCTAAAAATACACACATACAATATATACATAATATACAATTGTATTTACAATTTAATATATTATATTTATGTGACAAATCATAATTTGGTATAAACAAACTATATTTTGATAAACAATAAAAAAATACAATATCATGTAAATACCTGTCCTAATATAATGAGAATAAAAGTGATTAATACCGAGTAATATTTGGTTCATTTCTCGCAAGTTCTCACAGATCCGATACCAATTTTCAAATCTGACCACTAATTTACTTTATGAAACACTCAAGAACTAAATAACTGATTAACTCTAAATTTTTTATAAATAAGCTGAAATGATTATATTTATATTATAATGCGATAATTATACATTCATTTTATAATATTTAAATTGTTTTATCTTGTTTTTTCAGTTTTTCACTAGTTTTCAATATCATACGTTCCTTTAAAATGACATCTCATTTAACTGTATGTTTTATACTAACCAGTCATCACAGTCCATTGTTGTGTTTATCATGTACCTATATGTCCTGCAGTTTACAGCAGAATATTATAAATTGTACGCTGATATGGAAATTTCCTTTCACCATTTTCTAGAAAAAATATTTAAATTTCAATCGACGGTTGTCAAATAAATAACTTTGTTTTTGAAAATATATACACCCTAGATGGTCTTAGATACCAAACGGAACGAAGAAGATATTGCAGGTTTTGAAATAATGTGTATTTATTATTTATACTCTTTTTTAAAAACAATTTGGGGTTGGATAAAGACATTTACATTTTTTTTTTATTTCGAAAATATGACTTTTAATATGGCAGAATAAAAAAAAATTATCTGCAACATTTACATTTTAGTATCTTGTTTTTTAAATCATTATTATTACAGTAAACGAAATTACGAGTATATATTCAACATGTTTACATGTTTTAGATTCTGAGCGGAGCGATGAATGTATTGATTTTACAATGATGTATCATGTATGTGAAAAATTCTAAGAAATTTTCAAAATCATTGGTAAAAATAAAAACCAGTATTCGACAAAATTGATTTAGTTTTTTTTTTTTTGCGGTGACTCAAAAACGAATAGAAAAATAATATATGATGAACTGTATAGATATTTAAAATGTTCATCAAATATTATATTATTATTATTTATGATGATATTTTCTTACACTGGGTATAATTATACAAAAACGTTTTATCACGATTCTATTCATACTGTTTTACGATAATTTGGAAATTTTTAGTTATTTATAGTCAACATTCGTAGTGCTAAAACTATGCGTTTTACGGTAGGGCGATATTAATTCAAAAGTTATTAATAATAAATACCTAATAATATAATATATTTATATCATAAAAAAAATTAACGCTTAATGAATAGTTACAATCTATACTATAGGTACAATAAGTAAACTATGGGAAGATTGATAGTGATGGAACGGCGAAGGAGGAAATCTTAGTAGGGCAGCTCATACAAAAGACATGAGTTTGGAAAAAAAATTAAAAAAACTATTGAGTATTAAAAAGATCACTTGAATACTTCCAAATTCATATTGTATATATATTATTAATTATAATACAAAATCGACTTGTGACGAGGTGAGGACTCTTTATTGTATCATGCACTGATGCGTTTATTATTTTTACATTTTTATTGCATTATTATATGTTATTATTTTGAGGCCAAAAATTTCAATCTGCTTACTGATAAATATTACGAGTGTTACAATATTTTTATATATATATATATATTCGTGTGTGTACAAATATATACTTCAGTGATGGTGCAATTTTATCACGACATGTTTTTGCATTTATAATGAAACAACAAGGCACGTGCATGAAATACCATATAAATGAATGAAAACCCAAAAGGGATGGTCGGTCATCAAATCTAAGACGGTGTTATTGACACGGACCCTAACCAAAATAATTGACATTCATTAAAGGAGTTGACGTACGGGATATGAACATGGTGATTTTATTTGTACAATTTAATTTGAATATAGAATCGTAAATAATTATTTACCGCACATTTTAATATACCTAACTTAGCAATGTCTATACGATAATAATAGTTTACTCACAAACAGTTTATTAGACTAGTCATTAAATACAAATAAACAATATTATTATACATTAACATTAGTGATGTTATTTGTGAAAAAAAAAAATATTCATTAGTACACAAATTGTAATTTGTTCGATATGGTTTGAGATCTGTTGAAGTTAACATTTTGTTGAGATATTGTGAATTTTTATAATATTTTATTGTAAATTTTTGGTCCATTTTTTTTTCAACTAAACTGAAATTGTTTTGATAATTTTCTTATGATTACTAAAATATTATTACGTTTATAATTGTTTGATGAAGTAGTTAACTGATTATGAGTTAAGATTTAGTTTAGTAGGTACAATTGTCAATTATTACACATGTTCAGTAAAACTTTTGTCACAGTCAAATACGGTGATTTAAAATAGTATTATTCGTCATTATGTTAATTTTGAAAGCGATGCTAAAAATGACGTTAATAAAACTACATTTTCTGACATTTCTTTAACATTTATCGGATGTTTATTGATCGTTCTACTACTTGTATTACGTTCAAAGAAACTGCTTATTTAAAAATACCGAAATAACACATGAGCTCGATTTTCGATTCATATATATTCTACATAAAACGTTCTGAAGGACTTCTTTTCTAGAAAATCTGTTTCAATCATATCTATTTAATTAAAGTAATAATAAAAATCATTGTAAAGCCAATTCGATACGTTCTTATCACTTCACTATTAGAATTTAAAACCTAAAAATTTAAATTGTATTTCTTAGATTAAGTACTTAAATAAAAGAAAAAAATGGTATGAAATACATCAAACTATTTCTTAATTATAGAATTGTGTTATAGTAATATATTTACGATGAAAAATCAATTTTTTATGTTGAATCAAATTAGGCTAGTATATTTTTTATGCCTTAGTTGATTTAAATATATTTTCCCTATTTATATTGATTATGATTGCAGTGTGTTATCTTCACATTTAAAAAGCTTTCTGACAGATTTAAATTATATTTAATTACTTAAAATCATACAAAACATTTGTATACTGAAGTGGCGCTTAAGCTCGAATTCTAATAATCTAAAAATTAATATTTGATAAATAATTTCATCAAACTAAAATTTTGTAAGTACACTTGTTTTTTATTATCTTTGTGGTTTATAACATTATTATTTTTTTGATAGAAAAGATGTAATTTCGATTAATATTTATATATTTATATTTTTTTATTATCATATTTATTTTTAGATGTTTTAGGACAATGTTAATAAAAAAAAACAGTTTCGTGTTTTTTCAAGTTTTGCACACATTTTTTTATACATGATTTTTTAATATTTATATATTTACAATTATTACTATATATTTATCAAGCATTTATGTTTAAATAAGCCTTAAGGTGCGGGACAACAAACCCATTTGTATGATAATATTCATGTTATATTTAAAATTATAAACGACAGATATATAAGTATAGCCTTAGTAGGTACATTTAAAAAAATGTAATTTAAAAAGTAAAAACAATCATAGTGAATCAGGTAATTTTATTTTTATTCAAATTTCTAGTAAAAACAAAAAATTAAAAAAATTATTTATAATCATATTCGTCGATTAAAAATTGAATAAATATAAGTTTAAATATCAAATCTAGATTAAATTAATTTTTACTTCATTTTGTACACGTCTGTGGCTAAAGAAATTCAATTAGTTAAGCCTGAACATTTAAGAATACATATATTTTTTTTATTTTGAAATATATATTATAGATTTAAGCATATAACTATATAATAAGTAGCTTAACTATCATATTATAAGAACATATTTCGTATGTGTTACGATCGACTATGAACTTTGACTATTAGACCAAATACCAAGTAGAAAATAATTTCGAGCTCAATCGATTCGATTAGCATATTATAAAATTGTATTGTGCTTAGTGCTGATATTGAGGTATACAACATCAATAGTCGGACGTGTTTGTTGGCAGATGAACCACTTTGATTGAGAATCGATGTTAATGCAATTGTTATGTTTCCGTCATTATACGTATATATATATATATATATATTATGTAATACGCGTCAAAGGTCCATTTGCTTCGGATTACGCTGATGGCAAATGTTTTATATTGCTGATCATGGTCAGATTAAATGTCAAAAAAATTGAGAAGACGTGTTCAAAAGTAGCCGTTTAGTTCAATCTAGTGATAGATTTTAATTACTTTTTAGTTGTACAGATATTATAAATATTTACTATGTATTAAATTCAGTTTGTTAATATAATACGGTTTAGATGATATAAATAACTTATAAAAAATTGGTTTATGTATAAAAAACACATTTTTTTTTTCTTTGACACGTTTCATAATATTTATTATTAACTTAACTTGCGGTATAAAATACAGCATAAATAAAAGTTAAGAAGTTTATTGACATGATGTTTTCCCCTAAAACGTATACGACGTATATTACAACGTTCAGTTGTATCGATTGCAAATAACTGTTAAATGGCTGGGAAGTAAACCAACTATTACAAAAGAGTAAAAAAATATTTTCAAAAGTACCTTAAAATTTTATTTACATATTATCTTCTAAATGTCAACATAAAACAAGTTAATAAGGTAAAAAAGAAAAAAAAAACTACCTACCTACTTAATCTTGAATATTTAAATACTATCTGCTACTATTTTTGTGAGCTATGAAATTAATACACTGTAAAATGATTTCAAAAAATTGTAATTTATTTAATTCTTGTTATACGATTACGTAATTATTTGAATTAATAATAGAATGAACCTAATTCATTAATCTAGGTGAACGTTTAGAACATTGTTCTTATAAAAAGAAAAAAAATTGGAAATATCTTTTTTAATAAGACCAACGCTTTTCGTGTGAAGTCGATATAAAAAAAAGAAAAGTAATTTTATTATAAATGACTATGATAATTTATTATTTCATACACATTTTTCTACTTTCACACTTATAAGCGTATCTAGCCTAATATGAATATATTACGTTTGAGGGTGGAAGGGTGATATTAATATACGTATAAACATTTTTTTTCTGTCAAATGATGTATAACGCGGACATACCTACAGCCGGGCATCCCATGAGGATTTGCTAATTAAAAGTAGCGTATATATTCAATTACCCAACCAATTTAAATTAGTAGATTTTCGTGAGACTCGGAGATCCTGTAACATTACAAAGTAATTCATTAGATGTCTATTTTTTTTGAGTGAGGTAACTGAAACATTAATCCGTCGTAAAAAAAAGAAAAATAATTTGACATATTTAATGAAACTTGCTGTTGCTCAATATATACATAACTTAACAAAACAATAAAATATAGTTTTAATTCACATTATTTTGAATAAACTATAAAATAACAACCTAACGAAATAGATTACTACTTATATTATCTTAAACTTAATAAAAGCTTATTTATAGTTAATAATTTATTGTTAAGTAAAAAAAAAAATATATATATTTTTATAATATCGTAATTAAATAATGATTATGATATTTTTTTTTAAATATAACGTTTTAATTTTAATGCAAACTATCCATAAGTAATGACTCTGGTATATTTATATTACGATTTTTGCAATTGGATAAAAACTTATATTTATAAATATTAAAAAAAAAAATTGTATATAATTAAAATTTGATTTATAATTTTACTTTCAATTAACAATTTGTATTAAAAATGAACACTTGTGTTTTTAACTAGTAAGACGTATTGAAGACGATACATCAAAAGAATAAAGCATAGTATATAATAGATTAGGAAAGTATATAGATATGTACATATTAACTGGGAAAAATTTGTTTATAAAAATATGCGTACAACACGTTTGTCGTTAAAGTTCAAATATGTAAAAGGAAAATGGTCTGTACGTGACTTTGTTTATCAAAAAATTTGTCACCTTGATTTTGTAAATATAAATATATTACTATTAATAAAAGATTGTTCAATAAATCTAGAAACGAAAAAAACAAATTTGGTTAAATAAAGTAAAGGTTTGAATAAATAAATCAAATTTAAAACTAATCTAAAATAATAAAATAGATAATTAATTAATGTACATCATATTTTATACATTTAGATATATCAGTTTTTCAGGTTTAGAAGATCATTTAAAAGCATTTTTTATTTTTAAAATTAAATAAAACAATATTTTATTTAATCCATATATATTTTTCTTTTTGCAAAAAACAGTTAAATCCCTTACATTTTTAATAAACGAATAGATAAAACATAATAATCTTATAACATGTTTTTGTGTTCAAAATTGTTCTTTGAAGTCATTTTTCACTTCTTTAATTACACTTAACGACATTTTTTTTTCATTTTTGAGAATCAAAAACATTTATTTTTATTTGCTAACGAAACGTTAGTGTGTATGGCTTATATGATCCATTTGCTTTCTGTCACCAAGGCAACTTTATTATACGGATTCTGATACAAGAAACGTTAGAAAATTATATATATATATATATAGAAAATATATATATTATTTTCTTCTCATTTCGTATTTTTTCACACCGAAAACCTCGAATACCATGTGCAGTACGTGTGTGGTACACATTGTTTTTGGTAAGGACTAGTTTAGAAGTCCGCGGAGACCCGTTTATATCAGACTTCCGTCATGCTTTTATCTATTGGGAAACATTGCCCCGGAACCCATAATAATAGACCATGGCGTTTGTAAGCTAAATCTGAAAAATAAAATGTAATGTTATTGTCTTATAGGCAAAATGGTTTTCTGAATATATGAGACAAGCGATTTCATTTCTTTATAAAACTTAGTTGAATCATACAGTTGTTATTTGTTGTATTAAAATGATCTACACAATTTTCAGTATGTTTATTTAGAGCAATTTTACTTAAGATGCATTCAGTTTTATGCACTAAAATAGATAGAATCAAATAATGTTTGAAGAGAAAAAAACTTTTTTACTGATTAGTTTGGTACTTATTTATTGAAAATAAAATTTCCTAAAATATTTAAACATATTGCTTAAATATAGAAAAAATTCTATCGTAAATGGATAAGTCAACTTTACTGAATTTCTAACTATGTGATTCTTCTTCATAATTCAATATAATAATATTATGCATTACACACGACGAAAAAGCGTAATAAGTAGTGCTTAATGAGTATATTACTATTACTATAATATTATAATTTATTATATTGTATAATATAATCTGTGCTTAAGTTTGTATTTTATTTAATGAGAATTAATATGAAAAGATATTATGAAAAACAAAAATATAAAAACCAACAGTATTCATTAGTATTCACCAGGGCACACGTGCATAACGTTTAATGTTTTAGATGTTGGAATATATTAAGGATTTTACGTTGTATTCTTAGTGCAAGACTATTCAATTATTTCTCAAGACAAATTTAATTGGCGAATTACGTCGATACTATAATAATATAGAAGCTTACTATTCGTGTCACAAGTCTCAATAGGTATCCTTTATAGTATTCTCGTTTACTTAATTTTACTGTGAATTAAATATGACACTGCATTTTGTTATTTTTTGTTGTGGTTTACAATAGTATAGGTATAATAGTATCGTAAAGAATTTTTTACAAATACGATAAAATGTGTGTTTTTGTTTCAGTAATAATAACAATAATAATAATATATTTTTTATTATTATTTGTTAAAGTTTCAACAACTGTGGTTGTGTTGTTGTCCTACTTTATCAATGTTTATTAATAAAAAACAATTGTTGATGATTATATATATATATCATTTAATTAAAGAATACACATTTAATATAAACAATTTAATACATATTATGTAAATTTTTATTAAATTAGAAATAAAAATACGGGTAGGTAACCTAATTTCACAAAAATATCACTGACTGTTAAAATAAATACACAATCCACTGACACTATTGCAATACGAATTTTAAAATAACCACTGAACGTCTGACTCATGCCGACAATCATTATTATAAAATAAACGTTTCGGGTTCAGCGTACCGTGAGAAATCGTTTTCGATGACACTGCATACTTCCGAATATTATATTATACTGAACGAAACAAGTGATATCGTTATTTGATAAATTCTACAGTTAATGGACTTGAATCCCAATTTGTCGATTTAAGTATTTAAGTTGTTGTATAAATGTTCCATACACTGGTGATTTTCGTGGTGTTAAGTTTATGTGCATCTATGGTAGATATTAGTACCCATGAAAGTCGGTTGTATATTATAATTTGTTTTGGTATTATCTGATGATTAAAACCATTTCTTACAGTTTTTACATTTATAATATTTTTATGGACGTTGAACACGAATACTGTATGTACGTATTATAACGGAATTGAGTTCGCTCAATCAGTCAGTATGAAATGTGAACAATTCGCACTTTATAATGCTTTGGTACTCTTGTGATAAAAGAATTACCTTGACGTTGTCAATCAAAAAGCATTCGAGGTTTTTATCTTGGAGAGTACCACGATTTTATAAATTGTGTACACGATAAAACATGGGTTCATGGCCTCATAATAACATTAAACCATTATATTATAATTGTTGGGTATTTAGATCACTTTAATAGAAGGGTACACTCATTAGCTCAGTCAGAACAAATATACGATAAAATTATAGGTATATATATATATATATATATATATATTATATGTATATAAATTACAAATATAGTGCCTTTCGATTTGCTATGTCCATCTTGAAAAAAAGGAAAAATTCAAAACCTAAAATTGGAAACATAGTACTTTTAGTCCATAATATTTACGGTTATTATTACCTTTAAATTATTAAATATTTGGCTTGGCCATCTTATATATAGTATTATAGTTATATATTATTATTATTATAAACATAATAAATGCTAACAATTAATTAGATATTAAGGTATACATCATCCATATAAATATTAAAGATACAGAAACTACAAACCAACCCTAACTCATCTTAACCTGGCTAACTGGGTGAGGTTTTCTCGATATTTAAGTATGTTCCGTATTCTGCAACGAAAGAATCGCTCTGCATGTGGTTATCGTATGTGTATATAGTTTTTGTGATTTCGTTAATCGATGATATATTTTAAACACGAATAAGTTTAGTTTTACTTAATTAATATATTACACATTAAATAGCTAATATTAATGTGTAAGTATACTTATTTGCAAGTTTGGAAAATATTTTAATTTATGATGAAATTATTTGATGGTGAAGAAAGTATGCCTGTCGTTGATAACTAAACAGTTTAATGATATATCATGACAAAACCTATGCACTGGAAGTATGTTTAGGCTATAAAATACAAGAATATTCATCTACAAAACTAATTTTCACAGTGGGATATAACTGTATATGACGTGTTTGTAAAGTTTAAACTGCAAATATACATAGTTAGGAATTACAATAAAAGCACGTAGTTTAAAACTTAAATTGTTTAAGAATGATATTACGTGTATTTTTGAATATCGCACGTATGTGTATTTTATTTCAAACGAATTTTTAAAAACAAAATTCATAAATTCTATTCATATTCGTGTAGCACGGAGACAACATTCATATTTTTCATGTGGATATAATACATCTCGAAGTTATGCTTAGTTATGGGATTATACATTATTTGTCGAAGTTTTTATAGTAATAAATTTGACAATACTATTTTACTAAACGAATATCAATGAAAATTTGATTTGATATATTGTATTAGGTTTAATATTCTACACATTATCTTGTGTTTTCAGTGATCACATTACTCATTTTTCCTAACATAGCGTTGAATTATTCATTAATTTATACATTATTACACTAACAGTATTTTGAATAAAATAAATTATATTTTTATCGCAGTTTACTGTATTATAATGAAATTAATTTTAATAATATGAAATTATCACTTAATCACAGAACCTCAATTATTTGTAACGTTCTAAAAAATTGCAATGTTGAAGCTTCTATTCGTAGTTGCTTTTAATTCATCCTTAAAGTGCAACCCTTAACTGAAATAAAAAAAAGATACATAACTTTCAGACAGGGACACTTTGTTTCATCATTAATAAAATCCAACTCATTCATTTATAATACTTCTCTACCCACTGACCTCGATGATCATTACCATATCGTTTAGGAACTAGAAAAACAATTTAAGGTCAAATCCTTTAAGTTTACTAGTTTTTAACAAATTGGTACACTTACTATTATTTTTTGATAATCCTATAATAATATTTGAGTAAAAATGACCTATAAATTGTACGTAAAATTGTATATTTTATGTGAAGAAAAATGGAATAATAATTTATGATATTGGTGTATTCACGTCGAACTGTTGTTCCCAGAAGACTTACTTAGACAAAATTTGAATTTAATATATATCTCGGCTTTTAGTCGTTTTATAGGACATTCTCCTTTTAATATATATATATATTTTTCAAATATATAGCTTCATAAAATGAATGTTCGTTTTTCTAAAGACTAAAAGATCATGTAAATAAACTAAATTAACTATAATTACGCTTTTTAAATAACATTAAATGTTAAACAGGTTTAGAACTATTTAATTTTCAACAAAATTAATAGGTTTTTCGTTAAGAAACTTCGTGTGTTATACTTATAATTTTTTTATGTTTAATTTAAATCCTTTGAAATATTTCATTATGACTTTTACATAACATTCGTAAGGTCTGTAATTGAATGATAAAAATGTTTTTGTATTAACAAAATGATATATGTATGTATATAAATTGGTTTAATAAATAATGTACTACCATTGTAAAAATCGAACGATTCCCAACGGTTTTGTATTGTTGAACAGCATAATGAAAGGTTACTATGAATCGTTTGATGAAAGTGTATTGACAATGTACAACATATTTCAAAAGTCCCTTAACAATAGAAGCATTTTTTATTTTTATACATCATTTTGTGGATAGTATATAATGCAACTACTTGAGACAGTTGGTCACAGTTTGAAACATCAAACTGGACATTTCATTGAAAGAATTGTCGATAAATTTTTATTATATCCATATAATCTATAACCATAATGAATATGACAACTAATTTATAGTTGTGATAACAATCAACATAAATAGCCATATATTAATAATAGTGTATAATTTAACATTTAACATTTTTTACTGAATTCCAAAGAAAATATTTAAACAAATAAAACTCTTGTTGTTATTTTTATAACTATTATTGTTTTTGTTGTATTGTTTATGGCAATAAAAACCGTTAATAAAAATAAAATGTACATAGTAGTCAAATCTTCTTTTTATGGGCTTAACTTTTTTCGTTACGTTTTCACGCATTCAACTTCTTTTTAGACTTCTAGAGGAGCACAGAAGATATTGGCTTTAAAATTATGTATTTTTTTTTATGTCCTGAGCATTTTTTAGGGTTGTAAACATACTTCAATTTTCCGTGTAGTATGTTTCAATCAATCAAAAATTCGTGTTGATAGTATTTTGAATGCGAAAAAGTTATAAAATTATCATTATTTTAGAGTTGTAAAAATAAAACCGGAATTACTGAATTTGTGGATAGGAACTCACACCAAAAATCATTTTAAAACATGACAACTAAGTGAATACACGATAAAATGTTTATGGTGAAATTAAATTATTTAGTGTAACCGCTAAAATAGTCTAAGATATTCAATTAAATATATATAAATACTTTTGATTTAAAATCTTAAATACCTAAAATATCATCTACAATATACTTAATATTATCAATCTCTGTGAAAATCGTCAATTTTAAGTTTTAAAATATTTTAAAATATAAATAATTTATTTTGATTGTTAAAAAAAATTAATAAATTCGGATTAGGTTTCTAATGAGATTTACGATTAACTTATTTTGTGGTATTATCTACTTTTTCAATTTTTTATTATAAAATTTAATTATGTTAGTGGTTAGTCATATGTACAAGATTATATATATATATATCGTGATGTTTGGTAATTTTAAGATATTTTCAAAACATGATTTGTTCGATATAATCTTAAGAATAAAATTATTCTAGGAATAATTGAATTATTTTAAAAGTTCTGTAATAAATAATTAATTACATTATATTTTAATGCATAATATTGTACTCTATTTTTCAAAAAATTGCATAGCTGTTTTATACAATTAAATTACGATGTCGACTTTGAAAAGAAACGATTTTTAAAAAACTAGAAAAAAGAACCATAGAAAGTATTATTTTTAATTTCTCCTAGCTGTTGAAACAACTTCATCTCAGATAAAAAGGTTCTGAAAGAATCTAATGGTAATTAATTTCCATTTTGATGGAATGTATGATTGTTATGAATAAAATAATTTACGTATATACGAGAAAAAACTTTACATCATAAGAAAATAATCTAAAATTAAGAGCTTACAGGTTAGGTTAGGTTTTCTTTTAACTAAAATTAGAAGAACGCCCACTCCTATGTGAATCCTTTTGATGTGTTAGTTTTATCATTAAACATCTATTATATGAACAACGCTGTCAATACCAAACCTACCCACTCAACCTCAACATCCATTATACGATTTTATAAAATATTGCATATATGGTACGATAGAACAATGAATTAACACTATAGTCTTACGAGCATATATAAAACTAGACAAGTTGATAGTACTATTTTAAAAACGTCGAAAGAATATTTTATGGACCTAAATACATTGAAAATATAAATTTTGTTCACAAATACGGTTCAGGTTTCGTCCTGTTTTCTTCTGCAAAAAAAAAAAATATACTATAACTTCTACAAAAACATCAAATAATGTAGGCGTGTCTTATCCACTAATTATTTCTAATGATAATATGAACGGAATCTTGTTTTTTTTAAAAATTTATTTTGGGACTACATAATTTAGATAAGTTACTGAATTAATTTTTTGTTTATAGAGCTCCCACAGAGTTATTAAAACCCCGAATAAAACGTATTGCATAATAAGGTATTATTGAACCGACAACCCCCAAAAAATATTTAAAAAATTACAAAAATTATATATGTATATATTTAAACTTTTATAATAACACCACTTTTACAAAATTAATACATTTATAATTTTTAAATAAAACATACAATTATCTAAAGCCAGAGTATTATGTATATAGTATTATCCTATTTTATATAAATTTAATAAATATAGTAATAATGTGAAATTTTTTATTTTTTGTTTCATCGATGTTTTGCATGTTATGATCAATTCAAATGACTTTTTGTTAATTCTATTTAAACCTGCGATAACATTTGATTTTTTTATATTGTTAAACGTTGACATTGATGGATGTTATACGATTTTAAATCGAAATAAAATTACTTTTATTATCTATATCAATTGAATAAAGCTGTAGGTACACACTCTGCGACGTAAACTATATTAATATCCGTATGTTTCCTATGTTTTGTATTCAAACACATTTTTATACATCAATAATATCACAATTATTAAAATTATGTACATATTTGTTCTATACATTATTTAAATGTGCATATTTACATACTATTTTCATATTTAATATGATCTGCAGAATATTTTATTTCATATATTTACACAAAAATATAAATATTATTATGTTTTAAAATCAATTTTTAATGTTATTATTAATAAAAAAAATGAAAAATTGATCACGGCGACATGAGCCATTGGGAAATATATTATTTTACCTAGTTGCCATTCTAACTACTGAGAAGTATAAATATTGGCTACCTTACAATTATTAGGAATGATACGTACGTTATAAAATATGTATCCACATTTTTTTATTTTACATTTTGTTTTGAAGATTTGATTTTTTTTATGAAACCGGAAGCTGCGAGTAAGGGTATGTTGTGGCCAAGAGATTATTTTGTAATGTTGATATCATTTTTATTAAATAAAATGAATGAAATACCAATAGAATTGTTTGATTAAGTAATTCTGTGAATATGTATCGGATTTTAAACTACTCAACTAAAAAGAAATGTTAGCCTTACCTTATATTTACTTTAGGGCATGTTTTAATATTTAAATATTTCACTTTGTAAATTCATCGCTTTTAATTTAAAAACAATTACTTACATTTTGAATATAAATTAAATACATACACGCATATATGTGTTTTATATGAAAATTAAATAAACTTGAATTGGTGTTTTTGAATTTAAAAACAAAATAGATCAATATTTACTGTTTACTGTAATCGAAAAGAATCATCTAGAGTTTGGGATTTTTAAATTTTTTTCTCCAAAAATCACATGTTTAAATTACAATCTGTGTTCAATTACCAAAACATACAATTGTTGAATGGTATTTTGTAAACTATTTTACAGTCTCAAAAAGCGTATTCTAAAAAAAGGGTAAAAAAAATCAAAGCTTACATTATTGTAAAACCAATAGTAAACTCGTTTTACTGAGAATCTCAAACTGAAACAACATTGGGTTTTTATGTGGTCCTCACTCTTTGTATAACATACTATTTGGAATAGGTGCCTAGTATTTTTTATACACATGTATAGAGTGATTCACTAAGAAATTTCATTCTGTTTTTATACTTTATAAGTTCTGGTTTTAAGTATTTTGAATTCCAGGTAGCCCTCTATGCGCCTAAAACGTAAATGGTGCAGAGATTTATTACAATAAACAAAGAAAAAAATTAAGCAAAATTGACTTAAATCAAACTGAAAGTGTAATCGCACTGGGTGGTTTTTTTCCTCAAATTAAATTCATCATGGTCTTTTATTCTCAACCAAATACACTTATTATGTCTACGGCGATATAGATTATATATTTTATTTTATAAGTAAAAAAAAAATGTATTTTAAAATTAAAATAATATGAAAATACATTTTCAAAAAATTAGATTTTTTTAACATTTAAGGGTTAGGGAACTATTCATCTTTATTTTATTTTTATTACTAGGGTAATGTTTTTGAAAATGTTGATAGGTTAAAATTTAAATTTGAATAGATAGTTTTAATTTAAAACTCTCGGTAAACTAACTAAAAAAAGTTCTCCTTAATAACGGTATTTCATTAAATAAAATTTATCTAATATTTTTTTCAGTACTTTGAAGTATTAACAAATTTGAAAATTGTAATTAATTACATTAATTTTATAATTATCTTTATCCTCATATTTTTAAACTTATTTCATAGACTTAGTATCTATTTAAAAAGTTACATGACTCAGACTCTATACGTCTTAATCTAATTTTGATTTATGAAATATTTTTAAAAATAAATTTAACAAAATGTAATTAGGTATTTAAAAATATGGTGTTATTTGTACTTAAAATTTTCAAAACTAGAATTATATATATTATATATAATATATAAAAAAAATAAATAAATAAGTATGAATATGCTCCACTAACCTGTATGATGTTAACCATTCATATAGCTCACAGGGATTTATCGCGGAAAGACCGTGATTCCAATACTAATGAATGTAGTTTTAAAATTCTTTCATAATATTTTAAACAAACAGTCCAATTCAACTTTTGATTGTATTGTACACATTTTATATGATGTCAGTTCCAATGTATCCGCATTTAAACACGATTATACTGTTCGCGCGTATATTAGTTTTTGATGTGGGTGTAAAAATAATAAGTCATTCCCACACAGTTGAACTGTATATGTATTGTATACCAAGTGCACAACAATTTTGGTTCGTTATATTTTTTCTCTTCAATTCAGCGCAATAATGAAAAAATGTAGAAGTAATTATTTACAATATAGTTGATAAAAATTATACTTATACAAATGACAATTATTATGTACAAGTGAAGACACTTCTATCAACTTCGTGATCTTATATTTTCTAATAAGTTATTCTTCTATTTCGTATTCGATTAATTTAAACGTGGAAAATATTAATTTTCTCTAAATAAATATAATATTATATATATTTTAATACATTTATAATTATTAAATTGAATATAATTTTTTGATGAGTAACAATTACTGAATATATTTTAGTGTACCTATTGTTGACAAAAATGGCTCGTTATTTCATAACAATTATTATTGCATAGCGTTACTTAAATATTAAATTTCAATACTAATTTTAGTGAGATCGAAAATATCTAATATGTTATCTCAGGGAAATTCAGAAAAAAAACCATACAATTTTAATTGAATTTTTTAGAATTTATCTTAAGTTTAAAATGTGAACGCAATATTTTTTAATAACGTAACACTAATTTACAACGGACAGCAGTAATACTACACATATACCAATAATACAGGTAAAATTCGTAGTCGCTTTCCGAGGTTTTCATTAATTTATAAAACTATTATGTTCTTAAATAAACTTAACCCGCTTTAAAACAAACTGTATGTCACATATTTACGACAGAATATGCGAAAAAAATTTCCTTTTTGTTGATAATAGAATTTACAGTTTTTTGTTTCATTCAAACAGGTTGTTAATCAACATAACTTCTACTAAATATGAAAGGAAAAAAACCTTTTAGAAAATACTATTCCGCAGATAGGAAATAAAATTTGTAGATGCAGTGAAAAGTATAAAAGTTTCGTCACTAGGTCACGCAACTTGGTTACTAATTATTATAAACGACACCATTTTTTTCTTCTTTCCATTTAGACAAGTAGGCATAAAAAAATGAAAAAACTTTTGGGTTTCCGAGTACAAGACCTGATGTGATTTTGAAGCATTACTTCGGCACTTCATGGTTTTATGGTAGTTTAGAAATGTTATTCCTATTTTAAATTTTTTGTTTTCAATTATATTCGTTTTATCTCTAGTTCTTTTCCCCAGCATCGATTTTTATTTATTTAGTTTTTGGAAAAAATTAAACAGGAAGTTAAAATAATTCCGAATGCAATAGACAAATCATTTGTTTTTGCGATATAAATGAAGACATGTAATATCCGGTGTCGAACATAAATTATTTGTATTCTGTACTAGTTTGATAATAAAATGAAGTATTGATCAATAAAAAACATTAGTTAATTGTTTCTATTATTGTATCATTGTTGAAATGAAATATCCATTGAATTTGCGTTTAAAATAGTATTGTATGATCAAATCTATAATAAAAGGTTGGAAATTAAA
Organism: Aphis gossypii; assembly: GCF_020184175.1. Classification (NCBI taxonomy): domain Eukaryota; kingdom Metazoa; phylum Arthropoda; class Insecta; order Hemiptera; family Aphididae; genus Aphis; species Aphis gossypii. Next base: position 73,911,032 of record NC_065530.1, read on the forward strand.
TTATTTAGTTGTAATATTTTTAGTTGAAATGAGTATGAGTATAATATTATGTGTTACGTATGTATTTATATGAATGTATTATTATGAACCTGATGTGAGGTAAATATTATTTAGTATTTCAATTAAAATATGTCGACGACTTTCTTGTAAATTTATATTTTTTAATCTGTGTAAGATCACTAATTAGTTTTTAAGATTCGTTACAGAGTTAATGCATTGGTAGTGAATATAAATTAATTTTTTTTTTTAGATATCATTTAGATTAAAATTTGATTTTATGTTTGTATACCTTGCAAACAAATGAAACAACGAACAGAATACTCGTTTGCGAGAGTTCTAAGCGTTTTAAAGTTTCTTTGGTGCTGCCGTTAATATAATTAAGTTATTAATTATTTTCAGAAGAAAACATTTGAGCAGTCTTTTTCAATATAGCATGTGTACGGTATGAAGTGTACCTATACCAGCTTTTAATTTGATTTTCCAAACGTTACAAAGATAAATGTTTTGGTTTTTGTGTATTGAAATTCTTGGAAAAATGTTTATAGATATATTATATCTCATATAAAATTAAAATGTATGTTATTATTTAAAAAAATAAAATTCTTAAAAAACTTTAATGATAAATAATACTATGAAAAAATGTAATTTATTTTTCAAAAATGTTATTTTGTAATAACATCAGATTGTGTGAAAAAAATGTTTCCAAAACCGTTAAAACTTTTCCATGTAAACGAGTTTACCTTTAAAATTATCACTTTTCATACATCTATTAATATTGTTTAGATTTAACTTAAAAATTATCAGATTCATTCAGAAATTGGAATAATAAATACCATTTCAATATCATTCAAATTTATAATAATAATAATAATAATCTATGCGGTAAAATCGTTATGTGTAGTGGTTGTGTATTTTGCATAGACTACCGTAAACAATATACAGTGAAAATCACATAATTACATGACTTCACAAGTTATTACGTAGACAGTTGTCTGTTTGGATGACAAAAACACGACGGGACGGAAAAGCTATCTCTAATTTTAATGTCGAGATATATGGTTATTGCGTCTGCGACGTATATATTATGACAATACTGCTGTAAACCATCTATTTATAACGGTCATGCAGTGATGCGTATTATATTCGTTATAACATAATTATATAATATTATGGTCTACATTTTAAATAATATATTATATCATTGGCGATTCTATGATATATTTTAAATTATTTTATTTTATTATAATATGAAAATCTATGTTTTAGCAGTATCATAATATTATAAATCATCTAACGTGAAACATGCTCTTTGAATAATGGAAATTACATGATAGTATTGTTCGTTTCATTTGATTTTAGGTATCTGTCGAGTGATTTCACGAAAACAACTATGTGTTAATACGAGCGAGCTTACACGTGTGTGTACACAGTGAAATCTCTGTTTACGGATACTTCAATATACTTGACACTTGAATACCTATTATTCACGTGAAAAAAGTATTCTCCTAATAGCGAGCGTGCTTTAATTATAGACAGATTTTAATTCCCCAAAGGTATCCCTTAAATATTAAGGTTTTATTGTACGTAATTTGATTATGAGTATCGGAAAACTATACAATCAAAATAATGACAAACGATTTTGATTAGGTTTTTTTTTTTTTTTAATCAAAAATGTTTAACAAGATTATTTTGGTACGAAGTTTTTGATGAAGCACACAATACAAATGTATTAACCGAGAATAATATTCTCTGGTTGTATATAATTTGTTTTATGCTGCTCTTCAACTTTATATATATACAGTATAATATATATATGTATAACTTTTTATTACTAAATTATAAACAAAGAAGACTGTTGGTTAATAACAATATGAATTATATGACTTGACCACGGTAAAAGTAAAATGAACTTATTTTAAACGAAAAACAAACTTATCGTCATTAACACATAATTTAGGTACAAACAAAATTTGTCTTATCAAAGTTCAATTATCTATATGATTATTATACACATCTCACAATATATTATCTTAATGTATTTTAAGGTGTCAAGAATGAATAGAAAAACCAGCCAAATATATAAAATAGCAATAGATATGCATTCAGCTCAACATGAATAGTGCACTTTTTTGAAATTACACTGTATCTATTACTTTCGTTTACAGAAAATTGTAATAATGCTGCATGAACATCTTCATCCCGAAGCGTTTTAGAATGCTACGATAATCGCTTTGAACATTTAATACGAATAAAAAACACTTTTAGTACTTCCAACTCAAATAGCTATAAAACGTCGTGAATAATACCATCCAATTTCAATGATATTACCTTTAAGTATCGTCCTGCACAATATTATGCAAACTGCAAAGCATGTGCACATTTTATGAACAATGCGGAATAAACAAATAATTAAACCAAATCACAGAATTTATGTATCTATTCACACTACAAACCTTTGAAACAATAAAATTTCTTTTATATTAACAATCCTGACTATTTAAATTTTAGATCAATATAATAATTTAGATTTTGAAAAAATAATTTTTTTTAAATGTTTGTGTTTTCATTCGAGATGATTTTCATTTTTAGTTAATCTACATTTATTTAAATTAAAATAATGACTTATATCTATGTGTTTATATTTATAAATTTCAATGAAAATCAAACAATATTCACAAAATTGAATCATTTAAATGATTAAACAACTGAAGGATAATTTAAATCAGCAAATAAAAATCGATTATTATTTTTTTTTGCATTATTGAAATTGCAGATTTTTTCACTCGATTTTAAATAGGTAGATAGGTAATACTTACGTTTTTGAATGTTTAAAATGTATTACATCTTGATAATTGAATTTCTCATTAAAATTATTTTTATGAGAAAAGTTGTTAATTCATTCGGAAAAATTCAAATAATACATTTTGAACTTAATATTGAATGTAAATAATGTCAAGTTGGAATATTTTTAATTGAATTTAACTATTTACAAACAAATGAGTTATAAATTGATGTTAAATTATTCATTCATAAACTAAATTTATCCTATCAATAAAGTTGTAAGCGCAGTTAAACTTGAGCAATGAAATTGGGTTTTGACTTATTCATTATTATTCATACCTACTACATAGTTTGGTAATCTATCGAAAAATCAATAGTTTTACGTGATTTAAATTGGTTTAATTTGGTTATTGATTTTCTTTAGAATAAAAACACAATTACAACGATAATGACTCTTCTTAAATGTGTCTTTGTCAGGTACTAGCAAATCTTGTATATGTTGAACATTAATCTTAAATCTTGAGTACTACTACTTTTTTGCGTTCAGTAGGTACATACATTTAATATGTTTGATTATCTCTAGAACACAAATTGGATATTTTTTGTCTTCTACTTTCATTCCAGTGAAATTCGTGTGGCCCATTCAAACTTAAACTGTTCTGCTGAACATTAATAGTTTGAACTAAACTAATGTAGTATTATTGATTATTTTTAATTAATTAAGATATTTATAGCCGTAATTCTCTATTTTAATTTTTAATTTTTTAAAAATATATAAAAATATTAATATTTTAAATTCTTTTTAGATTTAGTTTAATTTATTTGGCAGTCTATACATTTTAAATTACAAGTGCTTTATATTTGCTTCATTTTTAAGGTATCACTTCAATGTATCTTACAAATACATATGCCAAATTTAAAACTTGCCTATTTTTTAACTGAACAGCCCACTTCAAAAATGATTTACTTCATCACGTTGAAAGTCTAATAAAGTTATTAATACCTTCAATCTTAATCATTTATTACTTAATTATTTAATGGCTTGTTATATGAATTAACAATTTAATTTTGTCCCCTTGTCAAGAAGTAACTATAAGAACCAGAGTTGAGTGAATGTATAATGTACCATTCCTAATTAGTTTACCTGTTTCTATTTTTTTTTTTTTTTTTGGTTAATCCTTCATTTGTATTTTGTGTTTGATATATTTATTACAAATAATATTCATTTTTAATAAATTTTTATTGACTGTAAAATGTATAACATTTAAAAATGCGAATATGCTCCCATTTGGATCCCTTTTTAGGTAGAATAATTTATTTAGTAACTATTTGGTAGGAAATCTTTATATCAGATTCAAACTAATTATTGGATATTATACTTTATGAAGACTTTTGTAAAGGTAAGTGAAATAGGTTTCAAACTTTGATACAATATTTTTCACCTGTATAGATTTTTTCGATAGTAAACAGCAAGCAATTTTGGTTTTCCCCGTTACAACTTAATCTTGGACGTAGGTCATTCGTCAGTAGGTAAAAAAAATCTTCCCTTAGGAATCTTAGCCATCATGTGGGTAGTTCCAATTTACTTCCACATAAATATTCCCAAGGCAATCCTGGGGGAGTCTTTGTGCTGTTAGGGTTATTCCATTTATTTTTGTAATTTTAAAAAAAATACGTGGATATTAAGCTATAGTTAATTGTTTTATTTTAACTATATAATGGTTTGTTTTTCATAGAATAGAGTAGTATAAGCATATTAGTTAAGTTGTAAATAAATATATTTAGATATAATTTATTGTACAAAATGTATAAATTGTGAATAATATCATATTTTATTCTTATTGCAATTTGTAGAATAGAAGCTCGGCCAAATAAGGCGTGAAGAAAGTATTTACTTTTATAATTTATAGTACCTATCTAACACTTTAATGATAAGGTTATGTATAGATAATAAATGGTTAGATACTGTATACTTTATTTAATATGAATTTTATAAATATTTATTTCAATAATAATTGAGTCATTAAAAATAAAAATCTTTTCTAATTATTTCACTTTTAATTGACACTTATCAAAATTGCAGCTTGCACTAATTTTTTATATGTTTAATTTTTTCACATAATCTACTTATACCTACTTACTTATCTATTTCAAACTTTAATTTGTGACCATCATTATTGTGGTATAAAAAAACAACCTTCAAAAAGTGTCCAAAATGGTTAATCAGATCAACTCTGGTTGTTAAAATACTTGTCTTATCCAAAACGTCATGTTACCATATTTGTAATATTGAATTAGGCCAACTTAATATTTGAATCAATTAAAATGTAAGAATTAAATATTGATAGTGATAAATGTAATATATATATATGAGATACTGACATGCTAAGTAAATTTAAAATAAAGACTATTCTGTATGGATAAAATATGTTCAGAAACCAAATCAAGGATCGCTCTTATATAATGAAATCTATGAAAGTTATAATACCATTTATATAAAGAAATATTACATGAATTCATTTATCCAACGTGTTAATAGTTTTTTTTAGGCACTACAGAGAAATTATTTACTTCTGTGGCAAAAATATTCATTTCAAGAAGTATTAAATTCATTAATTTCTAATTTTTATTCTAAAATAATTTCACTTGGGCAAAATATCGAGATTCTTGTCCCACTTAGGACTGGGGAATACCGAAATTAACTCGGGTCATTAATGACGGTAATATTCCACTCTAAACAAATCCTTTGTTGGTTGACACTAATGTTGTTTACCACTTGCTGGTAAATACCTACTACAGCGTTATACAGTTGACAGAATGAAAGATCGTGTTTTATTTAATTTTATTAAAAGCTAATTATTAATTAGCTATTACTAATTATAATTTAATTTGTTTCTAAAACATTTTTAGACGGCTTGTTCGTTATTTTGTTGTATATTTTATTCGAAATTTTACCGGTTATGTTTGTCGAATATTTGATTACGGCCATATGATTTTCCTGGAGAATTTTTTTTTAACATATTTAAATTTAAATTTTTCAAAAAACATAATTTTAACACTAAAATATTTATTGATATGAATTAGAAATTGGTAACACTTTTTTTTTTACTTAAAAATGGTGGTCATAAACGTAATCGATATGCACATTGTCAATGAACTTAAAAATAGACGATTACAGTTTATTAAACACATGCTATAAATGATCTATAAATAAAGAATAAGTTTAAAATTGTTCATTAATTCTGTGTTAAGAAACGTATAATTTAAAAAAAAATCAATGAATTAATGCCATTGTAGTGGACGATTTCCTTACAATACAAAGGACAATATTGATATTTTACGACTTACTTAGAAACGAATTATTATAGTTTAATTTATAAAAAGTACTACTTTCGCATTATCGTTTCGTTTTATTGTGTTTATGCAAAAAATACGTCGTTTTTTATAAAAACTTTTATTAAACATTGTTGAAAATTTCAAAGTTTTGTCTAAGTCGTTTTCGTGTTTTCTTTATAAAATGTAAGTATTAAAATATATAATCCCATGACGAGCACTCAATGCATATTTATTTTTCGTAACAACAGTTCGTTCCGTTCAATTCATTTGTAATAGAGAATAATAATATCAGTTTCCAAACTGACTTCTGGTGCGTCTAAACGTGACATATACACAATTAGATATTTAAATTTTTGAAGAAATGCAACTTAATATCCACAGAATATTTTAGAAATAAATTTTATAGCAGTGGCTTCGTGATGAATTCTGCAAACGTATTTGAATGCAATAAATTGTATAATATAGTAAAAAAAAAAAAAACGTTTGCTTAGCTGAATTGGTATGAAATTCTCTATTGTCAAATTCTAATTTATTTATGTAATCTGTACCAAAAAGAAATATAAACATTATACACAACAGTATGATATATCTATCCATGTTGTATTCTTCATATTGAACTGAGTAAAATAAATTCTTTTTTCGTTTCTCGGATTTCACTACTTTGCAACTCCTATTTTGAACTCTTAATTTCAATATGTTTGTTGTATACTTCTCAAATTTTAACTGTTCAAGAACGTATAGTACTTCGACGGCCGAAGGTAAACAAATAAACAAATAAATTCAATGCGAAATTTGTCAAAATCCTATATTTATTCTTAATAATTATTGTAACAATAATAATATTAATACATATTACGTTTTACTGATTTAATTTTTCGGCCGAGTTTGGCTTAATATCGTATAATATTCATTACCACCAACTTTACTTCATTAATCAAATGTAAAATAATCGATATTGCACTGTGAACGGACCGTTTCGTGGCTGAGCAAGGCGAAGAAAGCCGTATGATTAACCGCCTTGGGCTATCAGTGAATTAATTTCTCGGCTAAGTGAAAACGATGTAAGTCGCAGTTCGCAGTGCGTCGACAACGAATTATTATAGGACTTTGACATTTCGAACACCCTCCGTTTTCAATCCACCTCTTTGTCGACGTATATGGATATGTAACGCAGCTCCATACTTGATTAATATACATTTTAAAGGGCCCGCCGCCACCGCGATGTCGAAAACTTAGCCCGCCACGTATAATAGTCGTGCTTCGGGTGTATGCGGTTTACCGTTATATCGTTATGATAATATTGTGTAATATTAATTTCCCACGTATTGTGTGTGCAGTAGTATCTTACACTCACACCACTGGGTCGAAAGGCTGAAGGAACTTTAACTATAAAGTAAATTTTGATTCGTGGAAATAATAAAATGGATTAACGGTTGTAGGCTGTCTACAGGCTTAAAATAACCAAAGTTTTGGTTTCGATTAATATATTATTATTATTATACTGGCAGCGTATTAAACTCCGTAGGTGTTTCCGATTTAGCATTTTACAAAAAATCTTAAACTTAAATTTTGTTAAGAAATATTCTTTTCAAAATATTTGAAATAATAACTTATCATTTATCTCGAAACGAGAAGTAAGCCAAGTATAATTTGTTACTTAGAGTATAAATATAACAGTAGATGAAAATAATAATAAAAAAATCACATACCGAGTAATTAACCAAAATAAAATTATAATTAATCAGTTTAAACTACAATTTATTTATGTACATTTATATAAACATGGTTTTAATTTAACGTATTTTCACAGAATAAATGAAATTTCATTTATTCTGTGATATTATTTTTGACATTAACTGTAAAAAAATAAGTTATTATAAATAGATTATTTTATTTTAAAAATTAATTTACTATTTTAAATTAAATTAAAAATATGTATTTATACCTACCTATATTATAATAAAATTAAATGGTTTATACATAAAATAATTAAAAATTAATATTTAAGTTATAATTTTATTTTAGTTTGACATTAATAAATATTAGAAAAAAAGGAGATTGACATAGGCAGGACATGCATGACAGAGAATAGGATCTATAGTCAGGAGAAAAATTGAAGAGAACCCGATCAGTAAGAAACTCCTAGGTCTACATTGGGAAGACTGCGTGAAAATGGATATGGGAAGCATCAAACCAGAGATACCTTAGAGAGTAGTGATGGAAGATAGAGATGGGTGAAGAGGAATTTGTTTGGTGGTATGGTCTCAATGACTGAATACCAAAAAAAAAAAAAATAATAATAATAAATAAATATTGTTAACTATTTTAAATTATAAAAAAATTATTGATAATTATTGATTATTTTTGTAAAACACAAATAAATAATAATAATAATAATAATAAATCAGAAATTATAAAATAATTACAAAACGAACGTTGGTAAAATACCTATTTTGTTTTATGATAATGATAGCTAAAATTGTTTGACACTTAGTACCAGTTAAACGATTTTCTCGCTAAATATATTTCTGTTACGTATTTTTCAGTCTGTTAAAACAATTTGAGTTTTGTCCTACTTAAACGTGAATATTATCGCTATATATTTGAATGACGAACTAGACGGCTAACCACACTATTAAGCGGCAAGCTAATAATTATAAATGTTCGCATTTATAATACGATTATTTCTTATTGTCACGTGTTCTAAAGTGACAACGTTTGCGGACATTCTAAAGAGAATATTAATATGTTGAAACACCGTAACTTACTGAAGGTATTTTAGATGTGGGTTGTGTAGGCGGTCGACAGAACTCTCCTTATTCCGCCGCTTGAAGTGCAAAAGTAACATCGCCGTGGCTCGTGCGTTTACATTTCAACATCTGATGACAATGATTAATGAATTCATTTCCATTTTCTAGTATGCTCTTTCTAAAATAAGAAAAGTTTTCGGGAAAGCGTTATTCTGTTCCTCTATACGTTGTTGGCCGATGCTTACGAGAGGCGAATCGACTTCTGATGGTCTCGAGAGGCTACCATCGATAATTTCGAAAAATTCAGTATTTTTCGCAATTGTGACTCTTTTGCAGTTATGTATGCATATATATTTGCATATATGTACAATATTGGCAAAATATCAACTGAATTTACTGACTTACGACACCATTTGATGGATCGGCTACTGTGAAGGTTTAGGCTACAACGTTAGAGCTTGGTTTACCTACATGCAGTGATTCAGTGATGCAGTTATACATTATAACTAGCACTAAGAGTATTTAAGTCTCTGAACATCTAAGTAGCGTTTTTAGGCCATTTTTTGTGATCACTGTATAATGGAATTTGCAGTGTACTAACCATGAACTAAGATAACTTGCAAATTTTCTTGATTTCGAAAATATTATTTAGAACTTCAAAAATGTGTATAAAAACATTTATTAATATATTTTTTAGTGATATTAAATGGATTTAATAATAGCTTATTAGGGGCTTTGTTTTATTTAAGTGCTAATACAAGGATTCTTATAAATAATTATATATTCTTATATTATTATCTTATATGTTATTTATATTCTTAAAAAAGCTCATACATAAAAGGTGTTAAAGAAAAAATATTTTATCATGATATTTACAGAGTACAGCATTTCTAAAACAATCATATTGAGATTTTGAATTTTTAAAAATATAAAAACTCGTTATAAAAAAGTAATCACTTTCCTTTACATATTTTAAATAAATGCAACTTTTTCAATTAATAACTGGTATTTCAAAAACACCAGTGACAGATGACATTGTCTTTTGATTTTTTGAATACTGTTCTTTATAAATTTAATAATAATGCTACTGCTATGTATCAGTAGTTCCCAAACTTTTTCAACTCATAGCATTTTCTCACGACGTCTTTTCTTAAGTCAAAACATGACTAATTATAAGGAAGCTGCCGTTGTATTTTGGGTTTCTTAATTTGTTTTTAGGCTATAATATTTATGGTACAGACAATGTCACAGCGCACACTTTGAAGACTATTGCTGTATAAAGAACTTTTACCTATTTCCTATTCATATTATTAACGATATACATTACATGTAATGAATATTTTAATTTATAATTAATTTTTTTCTTATAAACACGTAAATCGATATTATCTCATATTATTGTTTTAGTTATTTTCTATTTCTAAACATTCGTCCACATCAATCGGCAAATGCACTTTATTGCGGACACTCATTAGCACGGCGGGACTTACTAAATGTCAATGTATATATTATACATAATAGTCGACCTCTGCAACTAATGCGTATACATGCTATAACATGATACAACAATGCAGTGTGCATACACATACATCACACCTATACTAAGTAAAACGTATTATTATATTAATAAAATGTAATTTACTCGTGCCCTTAATGCGACCAGCAACCCTATCGCGATACACACACATAACATCCTAGACTAGGACACATTTGACGTCATCAAGATCATTATACGATCATCTGTACTTCTCAAACATACAAAACAGTTATTTGGAAATTATGGAACTCGTTTCAACACATTATTATAATAGTCTTCATTATAGTCAGTATAATAACGACGTCTAGGTAGATACGAGTTTGGTATTGCGTTAAGAAAATAATGTGTGTGTTATATATAGGTAGAGTGATTTGCCGATAATTCTCTTAAATTAAATTTAAATAATTGTGCACAAAATTGAATTTTGATCGTTTAGAATTTTCTACATACTATATATTTTCAAATAGACATTTTTCAAGACAGTGCCTTGTGTTTAGTTTTTGTTTTTAATGTGAACTGCTCATTTTGAATACATAATGAATTTTTTTTAATATTGGTTTACTGAAATTTAAATTTGAATTTTCTAAGTTATTAAACTGTATGTACAGTGTACGTAAAATGTATATGTATACGAGTCCTTAATAATGGTTCAACATAAAATACAAAACAATTTATTGTAACATTCCTGAAAATGTTTAATAATATTAAAAATTGTTTATGGATTAATATAAACTACTAAAATATCAAAACATTCTAACCACATTAGTATGGATTAATTGTACTTAAAATTAAATAATTTAAAATAACTTCGAATTTAAATTTAAATTTTAATACTTAAATCAATTTTTTCAAAAAACCATTTATTTACAAGTTTATGGTAAAAAGGGCAATTCTCTTTGCAAAAAAAAGAGCAGTTTGTATTTTCATATGGGATATCCCTTTAATGGTATACTAAATATAAGTTATTTTAAAATACAAGAACAAAATTTAAATTTAAATAAAGTAATTGTTAAAGTAAAATGCGAGTTTTCTTGGAGAATCACACTGTATATGCGTTGTTGAAATAAAACTCTTCATTGTTACCGAATTAGGTCGAATATGTACCATGGACGTCTTAACTAATTAAAAGCTGTGAAAATGACATAATGGTATTATTTTTTTACGTATAAAATGTTAAAAAGGTTCGAAAAAAAATAACTAGGTACTAATATTCGAAAAATGTAATTAGGACGTTAATTATAGCACGAATGATGTAAATAACATAAAATATTGAATAGAAATTCAAATGATCTCTTAAAAAGAAATTAGGGGAAAAGTTATGTTATACCTATGTGTATATTATGATGTACAGATCATAATTTTTTAAAGCGATAGTTTAAATTCTGAAATGAATTAAACTGATGAATTTAGAAATTGTTAATTATTTGAAATCTAATGGTTCTTTAGCACACCCCGAAGCAACTTCTCTCTTCCTATTACCACATGAGCAATTTTAAAGTCTAGTGCATACAATTTTTTTAGTACAGACGTTATTACTTTATTTTTAACCTATCTTGAGATACATTGCTGCAGCATACTCGGTACACTATTCGCGTATTTCGAGATCACGTTCAACGACCACCGGTATAGCGATGAATTTAACACATTTCTACAGAACGAGACGCGTAATATATCGTGCGAACCGACAACGTCCTTATTTTTCACTTCGTGTTATATATTATACTATACAGTGGCCCATACGCATGCGATACATTATTACCGATGCTTATCGACATTTTTTTTTTTTTTTGAAAAGTCGTGACGAAAGTCCAATATTACCGTTCACGAAAGAGAGAGACAGAGAGGGAGAGAGAGAGAGGTTCATCGTAAGTGTTGTAAAGATGTATAATAGTTGATCCCGAGATATTGCCATCCGTGTGGGTCAACCATATTATTATACATTTAGCATAATTTTTTTTCTCACCTAAAATATCGCAGGACCTATATTTATCTAATTTATATGTATATAATCTAATATTATACATTTATACAGCAATCATTCATCTTAAAATGTGTCTGTATTAACGATCGTTGCTTAAGTTATTACGTTTGCACAGTAAACCTAGAACTCAATGCTAAACTTCATTATAAAATGTAACACATTATGTAGGGGTCGGATGCACTTTGTTCGAGTTGAATGCTATTATATTTTAACTGGTGCATATGTATTATAATGTTATTACAATGTATTATAGAATTCAGCGTTAGGAATCCAATTGAAAATCAAACGTTTTTACTAACCAGTATTTTTAGAACGATTAAAATTTTACAAACTTACCCATTAAAAAAAAAATGACTATATAATAGCTAAAAAACAACAACAAGCAATGTTCAAAAAGAACCCTTCAAAAAAATAGTTTGTATTCTGTGAATAAAAATTGTTCGTAAATTTGTATATCTATAGAAATTGAATACGAGTATGTTTAATAATTAATAATACGATTTGGCAAAAAAAAAAAAAAATGAATTATTAAAATTTGCAAATGATTATGCTAGTATATTATTCAGTATAATTTGTATAATAATATAAGCCGAGATGATTTGCGATCGAGTTTATAGTAGCCACCCTTCCGACCACCGTCACCTCTACAATCAAGCTCCGGAAAAAAAGCTCTCCAAAAAATTGTGCCTATACGCAGACAATAATATAATAATACGAACTAAATATGAATAAATTACAGAAACAATGTTTGCATAATATCGTAATACATTACGACTAACATGTGGGCAAAGGAATACAATATATATAATAGCCGGTTACACGGGTACCTTACGCGTAAATATTATTATAATATTAGACGTTTTAATAATAATAAAAAAAAAACCGTTTGCCTTCCGCCCGCTAGACGCATAAAGGATGGTGTCCAAATTAAACGCATAAACTTCACTGTACGGCATGCCTATAAATTGAGTGTGCAATTCACTTTTAGCCGCATTACGTCGCTTTCTCGCGCCCCCTACATTATACCTACACCGTCGTCAAACAATATAATATTATTACAACGCCTATATATTGTGTACAAAAGCCACATACCTACATGTTATGTATACAGAGTGATCACCATATTTTAAGTATCTACTCATGATTTTGGAATGATTAAACTTTTTGTAAATATAATTTTTACAATTTTTTTTCATTATGATTTTTTAATTTTTTTTTTTTTTAATTCGTCGAATGACAACATACGTCCCGAATCAAAACAGTTTTTGAAGTATTTCGATACGCGTAAATTGAATTGCAAATGAATAGTCAATTATTATAGTTAAGTATAAGTATATTTTACAGGGCTACCTTACAAAATATATTGGGCCGTTAGGTACTCCATCCGTCTAAATTTTAAAGTTAAACAAATAAATACTTTTTATAAAATGTATGTTTACGTATCGAAATCCTTCGATACCATTTGAATCCCAGACTTTTTTGCTTTATTGCTAAAATATTTAATAGTAGAATATGGGGACATTTACTGCGTGTGAGTATAAAAATCATACTTCGTAATATTGAGTTATTTCAAAGAATTTTTTGCGGGCTTTACAATGTACCTATATTGTCATTTTGAAAAAGTGAATAAATAAATTGTAAAAATATTGGTTTTTACTATGACATTAAAAACAATACAAATAAGATATTTTCAAAAAAGTTAAAATTTTTCTAAATAATGAATGCTGCAGAGTCTACATTGTAGAAACTTAAACGAATCACCTTGTATAGCTATATAAAAGTCTACTTTGATCATATTCAATATAAAATACGTACGTAAATAATAATAATTATTATATAAGTCATCGTAAAATATAATGACAGTTTACCGAGTCCACCACTTGTTGCAAGTATATCATAATATCGTCGCCAAACGCTGTTGTGCATATTATTATTATTTATCGCGTCCGTGTGCTGTACCTACACGTAATATTATGCACTTGTAAATAATAATAATAATATGATATAATGTAACGTGTTGAGACTGTTAAGATCGTAAAGTACTCTCCATTCCACCTGCCCTTAAAACGGCGTAAACGCTGTGGATCAACAAACGGGTTTTCCGACAATCCTACATCATAGCCGATATCGGTTACATGGCATAATATAATGTTATTATAATAATATATCATAATATTATTATAAATACGAACGAATATTTTGTTTTACGCCGTAAGTCGCAATAGTGCAATAAGCATAGTCGTTAATCATAATAACGATTTTAACGGATTCCGGGGATCCTACCCGGAAAATATTGTCGGTCGACGTTATTCCGATTATTTTACACGGATCGACACGCTACGACATGACGAATATAATATTATTTTTTATCGTTTAGAAATTATTTCAAACACGGCAAATATTATTATGTATGTGTAGAGTTTTTTCTACAACGCGACGTGCACCACACCGATAAAACGTATATGTATTATAAATTAAACACAAACCGAAAATGTACTGCAAATAAGTGCAACAAGAATGCGCATAAACGTTACAAGGTTATCATACTGTTTTGTGTATTATATACGATATTGTCTTTAGGGTGTTTGCCAGGGTTACGAGGTTCTATTAGTTATTGGATTCGATTGGATTGGATCGTAGGAAAACCGGAAACGAAATATTTTGAAAACATTTCCGATCAACTGTTGTTCAAACTTGTGCGCTATCTTTAATGTAATTTTAAATTTACGTCTGGTAAGGATAAAACTGCACATTTGTTCGTATCCTGTAAAAAATGTGCTAAAGTTTGGTATCGTATCAATTCAGCGTGCGGTTCGCTTTCGACTGTCATCCCGTGTTGTAGTCTGAATGCAGTTTATGCCGGACAGAACTTTTGGTTCAGAATCATTTCGGAAGATATTAATGCGCTATTCAGTGTTTTTTGGACTAAAAATATTTTTGTATTCAGCAGGGAATAATACAAAAAATTATTACATTTATAAATCAAAGACACAAATACATATAGCGCTATTATTAAATTGATCGCGCCGTGCAGCATAATTTCGTCGTAATATTCCAGATCTATGTGTCTTTAATACTTTTGATTTTTTAGTTCCGCATTCGATTTCTGTTATTAGCTATTATGTAGGTACCGAATAAGACATTTCAATAATTGTTTTTAGTATATTTAATCGCTAATTATTAATTTCGAATATGAGCCATTTTTATAGTACATTTGGTATGTTTTTTTTTAAACACTTCTATGAAAAGTTTGTGAACATATTGCTGTTATTATTTAGCTTTACCGTCCTTTATTTTTTAAAGTTTTTTTTTGTCATTATTTAAATCATCTGTGTGGTCTATAATATAATAGTGTGTTGTGTTTTGAGTAGAAAAAATCTTTTATTTTTTGTAATTTAAAACCTAGGTTAACCCGAGGTTCATAAAAATGAAAAGCTGCTTGTTTGATTAGGGTTTAATTAAAACCGCATATATTTATAAAAAAGTTAAATCTATTTTTAATGACGGCTTTTATTCTTTAAAAAAATATAACAATTAAGTATTTAACTGAAGGGCAAGTTAATATATATATGTTTTTTTAATTAACTTGCATACATCGTGCATTTTAATTATTTAATTGAATTGATGTTTTGGATTCTTAATGCAAGTGTTTAAAAATTAAATATGAGATTATTTATTTCTATGTGCCTGTCACATCAAGCAAAAATTATTATGAACTTTATTTATATATATAGATAATATCATACATAAATTCAATTTTTTTCAAATTTATTTGCTTATTATATATTATTAGGTATATTCAATGTATTTACCGGACGTCACTAAGTATAATTTATAAATAATTAATAATTTATTAACATCTTATCAATGTATGGATTTTAACTACTGATAGTCAAACGTATGATGACTAAAATTCATAATGATACAAAATATGATTTATACCTTTTTTAATACAGAATTGAATAGTTTTTATTTTTTAAGATGAAAATTGTTTTCAATAGGCAATAAATAGGCATATTATCTATAACCTGCTTATACGCTTTCAGTATTATCTTTACATTTGGTTGACTGAAATGACGTAGAATCTTGTAAATCAGAGTAATGAGGCGTTCCATTGACTTTTATGATTTTGAGCATACAATCCGATGAAACAGGATAGATAAAATAGTATTGCGCATATCAATATCATGCCGTTGACATATTTTACATTATCACATAGTCGTGGATAATACAATAAATATATATTTATTAGTATACGCCTGCAAACCCTTACCAAATATTATCACTGAATACGTATGATATAGATTTGTTGCAGTAATATCTTCCTGGTTTGAAATGAATTAAAAATGTAAAGCTTTCCGAAATAAAATTGTCGTGTTACCATCGTGAGCCTTAAAATAAAATCTCAGTAGACAGGACTGTAACACGCATCACTTATCTCCCTGGTTAATATTCATATAAAGCCAATTTTATTGTTTTACAAATATTTAACATGTTACTATTATGAATTTGCACCACATATTTTATTGCTTTTTCCGGATATTTTTGTATTTGATAGAAATCATAATGGCAAAAGAATTTCTGGATACATCTAAGTCATACTATTTACAGGTTTACACGAGCTACTGTTTTTTCTACTTTCTAAGGTTTGTTTTTTACAATTTTTTTGAGGAAGGATTGAATTTAGGGATGAGTCGAGGAAATGCATGATAATAACCAGCTAACTAATTGGTCCAAAATGATTTTTATGTCTGCATTGTGAAACGTCCATATTCATAGCTGTAGTTTAGTTGTAATGTGTGCTGTCATTTTTATTGTTGTGTCGTATAAGCAAGTCTTTCATTTAATAATTCAATAAAATGTAACTAAACAATCGTGGGTGACTAAATCATGTTTGAAGGACCATTAACTCATTACTGATAGGTAAATGTTTAGAAATTGTTTCATGCAGCTCAGCATTAGAATTTTAAAATATTCTAAAAAAAAAAATCAATCCAAGTCTTTTTTATTCAACTCGTATATGTACCTACATTATGTGTGTATATATGTATATTAATATTATTATTGTCTGTCTATATTTTAATAGACTTTTAATGCTCCTATAACGTTACATTTTATCTGCACTATTATAACCAGGAAACGCGTTTACTAACATTTGCATACTTGTATAATATCATACATGTATAGATTATACATATAGTATATATCAATTAATATAGGACATTAAACTGCTCAGTTTTATTGTGATACTTAAAATTTTAAATTTAATATGTTTTCACATACTATTATTATGTTTATTTTTACATTTTCCTATACATTTTTTTTTTAAATTGAGACCTAATACATATAATGATGTTTAATAATTTAATATTAATACTTATTCATATTAATTAAAAAATTTACGATTAAATTAAACATTTATTTTGTCAATTTAATGTAGATATAATTGTATTTTTCAACGATTGTAGCCCATTTGGTTCTCGTGTTCCTAAACGGCTCCCGTCAAAAAAGGTTTTACCAACAGGTAAATTTGCAAACGGCTTCGGTTTTTTACAATACAAATTCATTTTCATTTCACTCAGACTTAAAACTATCTCAAAAAAGATTTGGTTAAGCACGTGTTGGTGTAAACTAAGTAAATTATAAAAATTATATATTATTGTGAATTTTTTTATTAAAATAATATTTAATGTTAGCGGTAAAAATGAAATGAAAAAAATAAGTATAAATTTATAAAAAAAACCATACACTGGGCAATTTTTTTTTATATAATCTATACGAGTTATTTAGCTCGATAAAAATTTGTCAACGATGTTCCCAATAAACTCTTTTTTTTTTAAAAAAAAAAAAAATTAGGTGTACTGATATCATTTTGAGCTTTAAATTATTTTTTTCTATGTGAGTTATTTAGGAATTTACTCGTCCATTAAACTTTTTTTGATGGAAGCCGTTTGGAAATAAGCAAATAAGCCGTTTGGGATCTGACGTTTTCAACTTATTATTGCTAATAATAAACTATTTAATAATTATGTTGCGATTAAGGATTGATAAAATGAACAAAAAAATAAAATATTTTTAATATAAAAATAAATCAGATAAGAATTTTAAGAAACATAGTTTAGCGGTTTCTTTAAAAATAAATAAAGTATACTATCGGAAATGAGTCGTGTTGATGTTAATGTCGCAGTAATGCATCAGTATCCATACACGAAACACCTAACTCAGCATTAACCTATATAGTTAACAAGAACTTTACCTACAGACATAATTACGTACACACATAATTAATGATATAACGAGTAGACATTGAATATAAGATTTATCCCACTCCTCCGTGGGAACTTCGAACTTCGAAAATATCAAATATTATTATAACCGTTGAAGATTTACCAAGAAAAAGAAAATATGGTATGAAATTTTATTTTGTCACGTCATTATATTAATATTTGAAACACCCATGAATTTTTTTTTAAAACGAAGATTTATGACTTTTTCTAGAACACTAAAACTATAGTAAAATAAACAAATATTTCTCCACCATATTTTATAAAAACTTTTACAATATTTGTATTTTAGTTTAAAAGATTTTTTATAGTTAAGATCATATAAAAATATCTTGTCTATGTAAAAAAAATATACTCTTAAAATTTTTTCATTTATCATATTGAATTATGTAATGGTCTTTAATATAAGGATTTTTATATCAAATTATATTTTTATAATATTATAGATTACAGTATGTAAAATAAAATACTCTTTGATTCATAGTTTAATTTGTCATCATACGTTTGTAACGAAACAGTTTTCAGTTCATTTCAATGTTATGGTGTCAGATTATAAAAAACAAGAATCGTGAATTTTTACCATTAATTTTTATTAAAATTTATAATTTAGTTTAGATTCTTTGAATTATTTTTGTACTGTTATTGATTGATATTTACTAGGTATGCAATATGAGAAACCACGGGTTTTGTTCGTTATTGTGCATACTAGCACAGCTGTACGAGTGTGTATTCAATAGGTATACTTTCAGTTATCATCAATATAGATCACATTTGGGTGAAATAAATAGATACAATATTCCACAGTAAATAACATATGAAAATTATAGTTCATTTCAATTACATAAATTTAATTTTTGCGTGACAACTATAAACAATATGTTTTTTAGAAAAATGTGTATTCTTTAAATTACAGTAATAATTTAAAAGGAAGAAGGTGAGAATGAAACTCTCCTGACTCGAAAAATAAAACGTTTTTGACAGCCAGCCGACACTTTATAAATACGTATTATTTTCATCATAAAAATTGCAAAAACTCTACTTAAAAAAAATAATATTTAAAACACAAAGGTTACTCTTTAACCTTCATAATTTTAGAACAACTAATGTATTGCAACTTGTTGAAAAAATAAACATTACGATAAATTAACAATTTGACATTGTGATATGCAGCATGTCGCGTAAAGTTTAAAGATATCCATTGACATAATTTTTAATTATAATTAGTTTTTATTAGAATTATTTACAGTCCACGCCATTATATTCATTATTAAATGAATAAAAAAGCTGATATTTATTTACAATACTGGACAACTTGATAGAAGGGTAAAATGACACTACTTCAAGAGTGAATTGATGCGGTTAAAATTTTTAATAATTATTATTGTAAAATACGTGTTCATGTATAAGCTAATAATTTATAACAAAAAAAGTTACTTATAAAATGGTGTTTGAAAAAAATAGGATCTTATGTAAATATAGTTATTTCTAAAACTCATCGTAGGAAATAATTAAGTGTATTGACATTTATTATTTGACATCTAGAATCCTTAGATGACGTGCTATAGAGCCCTGCGGTGACTAGAATATAATGTCAGAAACAGCTTCTATTCTGTTAAGAATGCTATCTAGTACCTAGTAATAAAATGCAAATTTCTTTATGACATTAAAATCTATATGCAAACATTAATTATAATGGTTATAAAAAAGCAAAAAGAGCTTAGTTCACTATAGACAACGGAAATGGTGTTAGCACGAAGAAAAAATACTTAAAACTTTTTTTGTATTATGACACTAGCAAATTATGTTTAAAAACTTTAATATTATAATTAACATTTTATGATGATTAAAAACAAATTATTACCCGAATATTTACATTAACATCTAGATGTATTGTCATTATACCGTTGTATGTATAGCTTACCATTTTGAATTACATAAACTTTGGTCAATATTTAAACTTTAATATTAAAAAGCATACCGAGTACCTATAGTTTCTAGTCACTATAAGAGATACCTATTTCCTTGATAATAGTAATAAGCTGTTACTTCTACGTATATTGGTTTAGTAGCAATTAATGTTTATTATTATATTTTATAAAACGAAACACCATTTGTTTTTAAAGTTAAATTGTTATTACTGATTAATATTCATATTAAATATTAAAACTAATGCTACAAGTTTTATAGCATATTTTATACTATATATAATATAATTCTTTTATCAGTAAATAGTAATTACTAATTTTTTTTATGATTATTTAAGTTTTTGAAAATATTAACATACTTTGAAATAGTTAAATAAAACTTTTTTGAAAACAATTATATTTTTACTTTTTGAACGATGAAAATCATGCTTTTTATTCGAAAGTAGAATATTGTTTTAATAAGTGTAGTTACTTATTTATGGCTTATAAGTTATAACCCAAAGTACTATGATAACTAATTAACAACTCGTTTAAAATTTGAATTTTATACATTAAACGTATAAAACGATATAATTTATTGTGTTGTCATTTAAAAAAGTAAAATACTTGAAAAATGGTAATAAACATAAAAATTGTTTGTTCATAATTTGAGCATTCAAAAACAAATACTTTCCTAGATAATGAGTATTTATTTTATTCTAATATTTCAATATATAAACACACTCAATACAAGAAAATAATATGAAAATTTGATTTTTTATATTAATAAACTACAATGTTAGATGTAAATAATTTTATCAATGACTTAACCTTATAATAATAAATTATAAATAATATACAAATCAAAATTAACTAAATTATCGATACTAAACAAATTCCTATCAATTTTTTTTATACATTCGTTCGGGAAAAAATTATCTTTTACTTGGAAAAAAAAATAAAGCACTTCCTTGAGAAACAATAAATATATTGCGCAGTATTTAAAACTTAAAATCTTAAATGTAAATGTTTGTATGATTAACAATATTTTGAAAAATTTGTTGTAACTTGGCTGACGATATATTTTTTATATTTTACACTATCTACTTAATGGATCGTCAATGAGACTCGCCTTTACAAACGGGCGGTTTCAAACTGTGACTATATAGTGTACAAAATAATCACATGTGGTTACCTACTGGTTTTGTTCTAAGCAAATGGTAACACTAAACCGTTTGTGTAAGACTCAAAGCAATAAACGTAATTAAACGAAATCTAAGGGTCTGGTTACGTTGTGCGAATATCGTTTTTATAATAATAACAACAGTTTTAATGATACACGACGTAATTAGAATAATATTTTAATTTTGACAAACGATTCGGTATTATTCAGCGACGCTATAGCGTTTTGTCATTGCCAAGTTTTAGAAAACCTTTTTAAATACTGTGAATCGCGATTTTTCGGACTAAAAGTTTTCGTGAAAACTTGCGAATTTCTGTACCGGCGCCCGTTTGAGTATTTGTTAATTATTTGGCATTGTTAGAGTAAATTTATCATTATCAATGTCCGCGTATTCTAAAAATAGTATAAATACTATTTTCTATTGACGATGTTCCAAATTACACATTTCGAAGTACAGCGCCGAATGGTATAAAATATCAATGATGATGATACTTATAAGTGCATATTATAAAACTAACAACTAGAACGATATTAGTTTGAAGTGTAGCTACATTAACTATATTAATAAACTCAAAAAATATTGTCTTACTCGAACATTTTACATACAAACGTACTTAATATTGCGTATACATTATTAAAATTGTAATATTGTTTAATTATATGATAAAATTCATAAATAAGCAAATGATTGTAAAACGCTAAATACACTTGTTATTATCACAATTATTTGTAAAATTGTATCTGAACAATTTAATATCGAACAATAATAAATAATATCATAAAATGCATTAATTTAAATGTAAATAAGTAAATAATTTCAATGTGATGAATTAGTAGATTGATGGAAGAAGCGCATCCAGCGATAGCATTACTCTTTGGTTTTATATTTGTTATGTGTAATTTTGAACAATTTAGTACATCACAGTATCAATTTTCTTTTAAGTTGTTGCGAGATATTTTTGAAAATTGTGAATGTGGCTAGATTAGATATGAGGAAGTAATGATAGAAAAGGAATTTGTAATGGAATGTTTTATAAAAAGTTATTGCTTCTTCATGCAACGTTTTAATTTCAAGATCTACACGGATTAGATATAACTGTATTGTGAAATATTTATGAATGTAAGAAAAAATGTGGTTTGCAAAGTTTAAATTTTGTTAACATTTTTATTTTTCAGTGTTGTTCCATAATCATAGTTTATTTTAATTTAAAACTTGTAGAGAAGGAGCTTTGTATTTAATTTAGCGTGTTTATTATTTGAATCAAATAAATTTAAAATATAATTATACTTCTTAAAATTCAATATATTATACTTGTATATTCATATACTAACACAAAATATTTGTTGATTAAACTACCTTAAAATTGTTTTCTATGAAAAAAGTACTCACAAACAAAAACATGTGTCAAATTCAAATGCTCCGACAATAATTTACGTTTAAATTGCGGAACTAGCATTCTCTCTTTTACTAGGGAAGTAATAAAAATAAAAAAAAAAACGTTGTAAAGAAAGATTTTTGTGCTACCGTTTGTTATGTTTAATTCTAATTCTAGAGCTGCGGAATAACAATTTGTTTCGCTTGAAAAGCGTATACAAAAGTATATACGAAAAAAGAATCCTGCTGTGATTTATTAATTAATTATGAGACCAAATGAAATCTTATTTTCTTCTTACAAATAAGGTTGTCTTTAATTATCAAATTCATACATGGTTTTCACATATTCGAACTAAAAATTGTTATTTTAATATCTTTGAATAATTATTTATAGTCAGATGGGCATATTTTTTTGATGTGCAATCTGATTTAAAAATTATAAACTGTAATACATTGATAATAATTTTATCTTGAAATTTCAGGTTTCACGCTTCTTAATTATTCGAATAAAAAAGAGGACATTTTTATCCTTTAAAACATATTCTGATAAATTCATATATTATAAAAAATCTTCATCATCTCCAAATCATGTGTTGAATTCACCGCACTATCCTCTAGCTTATATTAGAATTTCCAATAGATATTTTTCTTCTTACTTACTATGTTTTGTACTCTTCTAAGAAATATGCTTATAAATTAATCTTTAAACACTAATAACTTAATCACTATATCATTATGTTTTGTTAAAATGAGGAACAAAACAAAATACCTACCAAAATTGGCTTAACAATTAGTATCTTTATTATACACCCGAGTTTATTTAAAGTTACGTACAAATTAGAGAAAAATATAAAACATTCAAAATAGTTTTGAGTTATGTATTGTGAAATTATGATTAAGTATAAAATATTAGTTTTAAATAGAACTTTAACTTTTAAATTAGTTACCTATTAAGGATGTGCACTTAATTCTTACTTATACCCATATTGATATTTATGATTATGAGTTATGATGAAGTTGACGATAATATTGTCGTATGAAAATGGACTTAAAACGTTGTTTAAAAATCAATTTTAATGAACATAAATGTATTAGAATTTCAAATAACTGATATCAATTTACAGAATGAAAATTAACAACATAATTCTAAAAATTAAATACTGGTAACTAATATGAAGACCTAAAATTTTTTTTTTAAAAGTCAGTAGATAAACCTATATAAACAATGATATTGAAACAAAATAAATCTTTATTTAAATCCTATAGATTTTGAAATTTGTAAAATCTAGTGACAATAGAAATTAAGCTTGATTCAAAATTTGATTCACATAAAACGTTTTTTCTTTATTTAGTCCTTAAAGCTAAACTTAACTTGTCTCTGTATGTAGTGACGAGATGTTCAGCAGATTCATTCGACCAGATAGCGCTTTGAGTTCCAGCTGAGTATAACTTACTACTAATAATAATATTTGACATCAATTTAGATTCTAAGCGGAACTATTGGTTTTAAAAGTATGTTTTTCTTTTGTTTCCAGAAAGCTCGTTTTGGGTCATGTAAGCGCATTAAACTCTTTGCGTGAAGTTTTTAAGTTGTTCTAAAATAATTTATCGTCGACAGTATTTTACTCAGTAAAAATTGGAACACGTCCAACGGTTTAAAAAAAAAAAAAAATTATAAATCTCAGAAATCTTAAAAATACATCGATTTTTTTGTAAATCTGAAATTCTAAATTGGAATTTCAACAGAACTGTTTACGCGTACGCGACGATAGTGGTCGGCTTCAAATTTAAAAATGAGTTTTACACGCAACTATCCTCCATTGGAGTGTGCGAAACGAAGATAAATGTTGAACATGACAGAAACCGCTGACCGGACGCTTTTTATTAACATCATTCAGCATGCAACGCGATACAGTATGTGTTTTCGTTCCGTATATTATATTATGAACTTATACTGTATTAGACGACTATTCTTCCGTCGAGCATTCTACTACGATGCTCTACTCCAATTATTTTTAATTTGATGTGTGCATAAAATGTACGCACGTGAGTCGTATAATATTATGACGTGCAGTATTAATAACAATTGGGAAAATAACATTATTCCTTACGGTGTTCGCCGCGAATGCATCTCTCCTAGACAATTAGACAATTTGAAAAAGGTCACTGAGACTTTCAAAATTAGTGTCCACTTGAGTTTCGTCGCTTAATTGCAGTCACCCGAGGTAGCCGACCTTATTTAACGCTCGAACCCCGGGAGAAATCTTAAGCTGCAACATTCGAAGTTTATTTATTATCTCGATACCAATGATATATAATATTGTGCGAAAAATACGCTTCTCATATTCGACGTGATTTCACACAATCGTATTATTTCACGATAGGTACCTACTCGGAAAAATACGACGAGACGAGTGTCAAACACGAGATAAATAAATTAACGCGTGATGATTTTTGCGCTTATTGCGAGCTACTATAAAACAGACAACGATGCTGTGTGCGAGTTATCTATTCAATTATTACCGGTGACCGGATTGCAATTTCCGCACTTATTTATTGTGTGTAGAAGTGGGAGTGCACTATTCTACTTATTTCTCAGCAATAACATACAGTTTCTCAGTGAAATCGATTGAAAAATGCCGATACTCATTTTGGATATTTGCACTACTAATAATTTATTTTTTGAGTGGTAGATTCAGGAAGGGGTGGATCTTTATGTCAGGGCTATAGCCTTTCGGATATTTTTTTATTTGATTTTAATATTCTATACATTCTATACTAATTATTACTATATTTTTTCAATATGATTATAAGTAAAATGGCAACACGATTTCACATAGTTAATTCCTCATAGATAACTATATTACCCCGTCCTCCGTTGAACAACCGTTGGATCCACAGTAATCCCAGCATAAAACTTTACATAATGACGTATATGAAGAAATTCATGTTTGACAGTATAACTGCCTGTTTTTGGAAAGCAATTTGAGTGAAAAGCAATTTATATAAAGAAACACAATATAATATTATAATAATTAATACACACGATAATACGTATATGATATGCATCGATGTCTGTACCATACTGATGCGGCAAATTAGTAACGCTGCAGTAAATTTTGCGGTTTTTACTGATAAATTCTACATTAAATTGAAATAAAATCCATTAGTCACATGGCGCAGTGTGTGTGTGTGTGCACGCGTGCGTTGAATATCCGAGTGTTAATTCTACTGCGGAAACCCGGAACAATTGGGTCGTTTGTCATTTTTCTACGCATCCTTTTCCTGTGCACCGAATCACAGTGTATTTATTTCATACTTTCATAGTTACACATTGTACCGTATAATATACGTCTCTGCACTCCGCATTGAGGCGCTGTGTAAACTTAATAAAAAATAGTCTGACACCAAACAGGAACCAAACCCGTATGATTAATGTCTTTCTTTTTCATTTTCGTCTATTTTATTTTTGTACGATACACGCAGCGTTCAAGACATTATTTTATTATCGACTCGTATACATGATTTTTCGAACACGTAATTCGTTTTTGTATTGATCATAACATTTTAGCATTTTGTTATATTATGTAATCATTAAATAATGCAAAATTTGTTCTACGCGTGAAAATGCATATTGTATAGGTATTGTTTAGTGTTGACATTATCCCCGGACATCAATAAAACAATAAACGAAGTTCAATGTTGTTTACAATGTTTAAATAAGTAGGGAGAGGATTTATATATTTTTTACGTCGTAATAACAAACTTGGAACACTTCAACCAAATATGCATAAATGAACCAAAAACCATATAAAAACGTATACTTTAAAATAAGATCTAAAAATCTAATAATTAAAAAAAAAATAGTCCTATAATAAAATATCGTTGATGAAAAAAACAATATATCGTGACATTCATGATATATTATGAACGAAAAATTAAAATGTGTTCCTTGTAATAAGATAAAATATTAATTAAATCTACATAGTATAAAAAAATATTGTGGTTAAAATTAAAAAAAAAATCAAATATTATACCTATATTTATAGGCATCAGGCACCTTACTCTACATTTACCAATTACATTCTTTCTCAAAATATGCATTGGGATTGACGATATATGACTTTGAAATCATAATGAAGGTACCTATAATATATACTAAAAATTAAAAAAAATATATATCAAAATACGCATTAAATGCAGTTTTATATTTCAATTTTTAATTATTTTCAATTTTATTTATATTTATCACAATTTAAAGCGATCACCTAAAATACATGATATAAAAGTACATACAAATACGTTTCCCTGTTATAAGCTTTTATCATTCGTCACGTACGTATACAAAGTAATAAGTATATGATTTAAACAGCATGACGATGTTGTAGTTTTACCGTTTTCTTTGCAAAGGAATTACCTGATGGTACCAGACGTTTCCGATTTCATTTACTTAAACAAATACTGAAACAAACATACACTACTATCATCTACTGGTCCCGTCTGCCGATTAAATAGTCTGTGCAACTATATGCAGTATTCTTGTAATGATAAAATATTATAGTTTATTTAGGTCGATTGTATGTATACTGTACATTTTAATCAGCTGTCGTAGTCGAGACGCGAAAATTTCGATAAAATCTTACATGCATTTGTTTTGTTTTGATAATATTGTAAATAAGTTGCAGATGACTTAATGAACAATGCGCGAATTGGTAAATTTTTATCTTCGTATTATTAAAGTACATAAAAGTATTTTATACAAAGAGTAAATATTAATTCAGTGTTAATTATGACGTTGACAGTACTTCCGATAGTTATATCGACTACACGAGTAACTAACTTACTTTTACTTATAAGTATTCGATACTATTAATAATCATCATTATGGTTTAATGGATACTCTTAGACCATGTAACGAGTTTAACAGATGCAATAATACTTATGTGGACGCGTTTATCAAACACATCGATTTGAAAACGAAAAAATAATATTATTTGTAGAACTAAACTAATAGTAAGGTAAAATTTAAAAAAAATAAAAGTTAAAACGAACCAATAACGGATATTTGATACAAAATTTGCTTTTAACAATCATATATAAAGTTATACTTGCCTTGTAAATACGTTTCATTATTATTTATTCATCAATTAATATCAATTAATTATTTTCAGTTTTAATTTTTTATTTTCAAGAATAAAATCTTAAAAAATTAAACAATTCGAAAAACACATCTACTAATTTTCTACATTACATTTTACTTGTTTTATAAATTATTTATAAGGTTTAACAACAGTAAATCACTCGTAAATAAAACACATAAATCTCTCTGAGAATAAATTGCCATAATATGAATGTTAGTTACACGATTAACGAACATCAGAATTGTCATCGACGAAACTAGATAAAAAAAAATTGGTCGAATTTTTTAAATTAAAATAATATAAACAAATGTTTACCGAACACAGTAAAATTCGTAACGTTTCTGTTGTTTATATATTATATAATATAAATCACTTACTCTACAATACAGTAGTATCAACTAAACAATATATTTTTAATTTAATAATACAAAAAAAATAACCTAACTATATATTTATTTCATCTATGTATGTATAAATGGTTAAAATAGTTTGATACAAGACGTATTTAATACTAAATAGAAAGTATATCCGATAATCAATTTGTACACATTAAAATAAAAAATTTTATTACTATACTGTTGTCATTATTATTATTTTTATTTTTTTGTTCTAAATTGTTCTAATATTAAAATAATTGAAAATTCAATACACGTCAATATAAAATAAATATACACAATAAAGATATTATAGAGGTAGGTAAAGTGATGAATCGTGTTTCTTGGAGACTTACAAATTTAAAGTAATAGAAATAGGTTGCGTTATTTTCACCACTTTTAAATTCTGTAAGCAGTAAAAAATATATTGTATTAAGAAATATAGGAGTAAAATTTCAGCGAATTTGATTTTAATCGTTGTCGATGATGGCAAAAAGAAACTATAGCACCTGCCTTCGGCACACCGAATAAAAACAACAAGTTAAAACCATTTTTATTTCATTCTCGTGACAGCCATTTTACTGTCTAAAAAATATGGTTTACGATTAGACGCAAGCAAGGTGTTTCCAAATTCAAGAAAAAAGAAAGTATGGCGTCGTTAATGCAAAATTAAAAATTACGATGCACTTAACGTTTATGACAAACACTTGCAGCTTTTTTGAACGGGTTCACGATCGTCATACCGGAAACATAATAAACATAATGGAACAACAATATTATAATTTATATTAACTCCAAGCGACACCTATATTCGTACGTATAGTTATGCGCAGTCACTCAAACCATATTTTGTGTGTGTGTGTCTATAATGTATTATATTATGTACAATATTATGACGTATCTCGGAAACGGTACAGAAAATGAATGGTTTGTCGTGGGGTCTAATAACATTTCTTGTAATTTGAATATTTTGTAATTTTATCGAACCCAGACAAAGTCTTCGGACGGATCGAAAGTCACGTTCCTCCATTGTCGGCTTTTGTAAACTGCGTTCGTAATATGACACAATAACGCTCGCTCTGTATATATTGATAAACTTTCCCATCAAATCTGTTAGCGGAATCAGTTCGGAACAGATTATACACTGGATAGTAAACAATACCGTGGTATATTCTTGCTGCAATGGAGGTAACCGATAGATCAAAACACCCATGGACAGTATAATGTTTTTTTTTAGCTATTTAAGTAAACCCAGCGCTGTAATGTTTAACAAGAAATAATGTGTAATACAAGATTATATATTTATAAATTATACATAAAAGTAGTGATCACAGTCTTCTAAGGTGCACATTAAATTTCAATTCATAGTTGAGGTTAGTTGTAACTTGCAACTTATACAAGTATAGTTATAAAAAATATTTAATAGAACGAAAGAAAACAAAAATAGTAATATCTATAACGATAGTGACGAAAATATTAATCAACGATGCTCCGTTTGATTATCCCACGAGAGGTTAATTATTTTTTCACTTCAACAATGGTACGATTTCAAAAAATATATCCGTTTTTATTTTTAATATTTTCGAATATAAATCTTATAGAATATAGTCTACTATTTGTACCTCAATCCAAGCTAATAATATCTACACCATTCGACGATTAAAAAATAATAATTTTTTAATTTTTTTAATAATTTCCATACATATACGCCTAAATTATAAGTGTTATAATGCTATATATTATTACACATAAAATGTATATCAGATAGCCGATTTCAAACTTTAAAATTAATTGTAATTTTTTTCCATTAGGTAAAAAATTTTAACTATAACATTATTGAAACATAAATATTATTATGTAATTACTTATTGCACGAAGTTGTCAGGGTAGTATATAATATGGCATGATAACTCATCACAGCTTACATGTCCAAGAACGCTTAATACATATTTTATAATTTTATCGGTACCTATAACGAGAATATAAAATACATAACTAGTAATCCAATAATGTTCATAAGTAATTAAAACGGCATAACTTGTAATAGGTATTTTTTATAAGTAATGCCAATACCTCGTGTCAACAAGTCATTAAGAAAACGATTTATCGAGTTTGTTGGCCAAAGAAAAATATCTTTTTTTAAACACGAATTTGCTCGCAATAAAAAATAACGGCAGAATCTTAAATAATAACAAAACAAACAAAACAACGTAATAATATACATGTAAACGTAAAGTTTACTATTGTAGTTTAAATGAATAACATAATATTTTCATGTCAACTGTTTAAATTGAGTGTTACTACCTGTTGTAGGTACCTATGCACTAGAAAATAGACGACATGCCAACAGAGAAACAGCACACAATACAGGCTATTATAACTAATTTTGTTCATGGGTTTTGCGTGACGTTTATATTTTTGTATTGTAAAAAGTAATTGTTAAACTTATAAATATTTATTAATAAAATATAGAGTTTTTTTAAATTTAATACTTGTAATACAGCCGTTAATGTTTTAAGTTTTGTTCATAAAATTATACCACAATTAGGCAAAATATACGTCACATATAATAATTAAAATGCATAAATAGTAATTAATTCAATGTTTGTATTTGTATGCACATATTTGATAAAGAAAATAAATCATAAAGATATAAGTATCATAGGTACCAACATTTTTTTTGAAATTATATTATACTCTTACCTATATGTTTGTAAGAATGTCACGGGAGTAAATTTTAGATTCTGATTAAAAGAAATAATTCTTACTGGCTTTACGACAGCATATTTAAAAAAAACGACCTATTTTTGAGAAGTAAATAATCTGAATAAGCTTAATGCGTCAACCCACTAGATAGAAATTTATTTAAATATAGTCGCACATCGTAAACGTAATTTTTCAAATTCCAAATAGTTTGAAAGAAAATTTCAAAAGTCTGAAGAAGATATTAAAACAAACTTATATGCACATACATCAAGTGCTAAGTGAAAAGTTATTTATCATCATAACATTTTTTGTGTAAACCAAAATCAATCACTTCGGATTTTCAATATCTATATTATAATATCACAATATTAAACACGTTGCAGTTTAAAGTATAATGATTTTTGTTTTAAAAATAATAATAATGCACCTACAATATTTACTATAGTTTTTGTCCGGGCGAGCCGAGTGATGGTAATAATATCCTCCGTAAGAATCTCCGACCTACATTAGAAAAAATGTATTCTCTTTATCGTCATTCACAGTTATTTTTAACGTAAACTAAACTATTTGTCAATTGATCAAAAACAAAACATGTTATTTGCATTTTATAGGCACAATAAAATCACATCCAATCAATGTGGAAAATAAATTTGAATTATTCATATGTCCCATTATAAATTTGTTAAAAGTACATTATTTTAGTTTCATATTCATACAATAACTTAACAATGATTGGCGACGTTGACAAGTAAATCTGTATAATACAGTACGCATGTTGATTTCTGTCAATGTATTATTATAATAATATATAAGTAGTATACTATGCTATGCGATTCCACCTACAACGTGTAATGCTGTCTCATAGTCAACTATAATCCGTGTATAGAACATATGGTTACATAAAGTTAGAATCGTGAGTAAGCGAGGGCTGTTTTTCCGGTTTAAGTACGATACAGCACATGTTGAAGGTATAATAAATACTCAGGTATAAAGTGAAATACTATTGTAATATATATTATTATATCAGATTGAAAAAAAAATAGAATTATTATTATTATTATACAAAACTATGTAACAAAAATGTTTTAACAAATTTAAAATAATTTATCTTAACTGAAAAATATAATTTAGTTGTTAACTAAACGTAATAGTAAGAACATATATTATTATCTGTTGTAATAAAAATTGAATTATTATAAAATATAAATAGATAAACACAACTTTACTGACTTTACTGACATTACTTTGTCCAGGTATATAGGACTTTCGACAATAATAGTTTAAAAATTATTAAAATAATTTGAATTTAAACAAATTGTTGCTTATCCAGTTTTAACTTATAACCATTAACCGGAAAATAATTATATCATTATTCCATACGTTATAGGTATATAATATAAATTATACATGTCTAAACGAAATGAAGTAAGATTGATTTGATGTATAGACAATTAATTTACACATTTTTGTAATACGAAAATCTTAATTTATATGTGCAACGATTTTAACTTTAATGGTTCAAATAATAAAGAACAAAATAAAAAAGTGGCGATCCAGAATAGCGTCGTGTGCATCGATAGCAATGCTGCAGTTACCTGTAGCGCCACTGCTGATCTCATCTCCGGACGCTTAATTGGCCATTGAACCTTTATACGACTGCAGAAACGTCGGATTACTGACAACTGAAGATACAGAACATCATTGGATTCCAAACATAAATTAAGTGACTTTTATTTTATTGACCCTATAAAAATAGTTTTTATATAATAACGTCAATAATAATTAGTAAAATTCGTATTTTTAACGCACGAGAAACGACTAAATTTAAAATTAAAATATTAATAAATGATGAAATAGGATAATAATTTATTTTATACAGAATAAAATAAAAAAATTAAAGTCTTAACCACAATGACGATACTTACAGTACGTGTAACGAGCTAACCTGGTGATCAGAATTTTATGCTTATAAAATATAAGCACGAAGTATAAATTATTGGAGTTACAAATGTTACGATAAATTTTTAATGTTTGTACTATAATTTAGTGTAATAGTAAAATAATATAGTTAGCAGAAAAATAGAATAGTTATTATTTTAAACGATCATAAATTGAAAATAATAGGTATAAACAATAAACTCATTATATTTCATGAGCTACGCATTGCATTTTTTTCTAAACATATACAAGTAAATAATAATAACAATAAAAACGAAAACGCTAATTTATTCGATTGTATTTCAAATGTTAAAATAAATAACCCTCAGAAATGCATATATTTTGTTTTATTTTTTTATTTAACAGCTGAATTTAATTAGTCTATCGACCTAATATAGGTCATACCGGATACGCAGAATACGCGCCAGCAGCGAAATTTTCGATTGAATTTTCGGATTTCCCGTTTGGCTCGTTAAGGGCGTCGTGACGTGCTCGTTATAATATATCGGGACGAATATTGCATCGGCAAACCCATGTGTTGCATTATATTATTATAATTGCAGCGGCGGCCGCGTTATGGCGAAATTTATACACACACACACACGTACACGTACACGTCTAGTCGCAATCCGGAAGTGATAAAAAAATTAATTAAATTTAACGTCAGTCGAAAAACTGCAGTATGCGCCCTGTCTCGCCGGCGCGCAATAACGACCTATCGTCGTCCCGTTTGAACGATCCGTTTTACGCCGGCGATGTTTTGGGGCGAAGAACTTTTGGTCGCGTACACACACACAGACCGCATAATACAGTCGTAGTACTCTCGCGGACTTGCAGCACTCAATATCCGGTGTAGGTATATAATATAATAATGGCAGTGTGTATATACGTCTGCCGGCTGTTGCAGTTGTTGCTCGCACCCGTTCGCGGTCGGACGACGAGGAGGAACAAACGCGGCGGCGGATAAGGAAGAGGAAGAAGAAGACGACGTCCGCGACGTTGTTGTTTACCGACTGCGCACGTGCGCAATGGTAAAACCGTTGCGGTAGGTCGTCGTTGCCGCCGCGACCGTCACGCACGCGGTATCCCATCGTCGTCGTCGTCGTCGTCGTCAAACGCTTAGCACGACCCGTGTCGCGTCGTCAGTCGTCCACGTGGTGGTGTACGCGTGCTACGCCGCTGCCGAATCCGAATGCGGACGCGCTTTATCGCGCCATAAACATAACATTAATAATAATAATATTGTGCTTAAATTCTTATTCGTTCGCCGTCGTCGGCATAATAACAATAATATTATTTGTACACACGATCTAGCCAAATCGTGCACAATTCGTCGCGCACGGCCGAACTCTTTGTATAGATTTGATCATCGTTTAAACGGTTACGCGTGTTTTTGTTACCCGAATATTTTCCCGCCCCGCGAAATCCGAACGATGACGGTCGTTTATGGCTCGCCGCGACGGTTTATAATTCGGAGTTCGGTAGCATAAGCAGATAGGTAATAAGTATAGGTACAGCTGCAGTACAGTATAATAATATTGAACGGGCGAGGCGATGGAAAAAAAACCGATCGAAATGACGACGTCTTGTCCGTGCGAGAGAAACTCGCGAGCCATGTCCAAATCTCGGTCGTGGCCGATGCTGTACACCGTGATGGAGGAGGAAACCGTCGGGGGAGCCGCACTCGCGTCCACCGTAGCGGCCGCGGTCGACGGACAGCAGCAACAGCTACTTCCGGATAAGAGCAGGGCGGTGCATCAGCTTCAGGTGACCGCGCCGGCCGCGAACGTGGGCAGACTCCTCCGCCGGCACTATTATCCGGAAGCCGGATGGGGTTGGGTGGTGGTCGCTTGTGCGTGCATGGTGCACTTGCTCAATCACGGGCTACAACTGTCGTTCGGTGCCCTGGAGAAGGATGTGGTGCTCAGGTTCCGGGACGCCAATTATACGAGAACAGGTAAACCACTTTGCAGAATTCTCCAATGTCATGTACATAATATATCACATGGAAATATGTGATACATTTATTGTGAGACGCTTAAAAATTAAATAAATAAAAAAAAAATAAAACTATATAAGTGTTTTTAAAGATATTTTTTCTATACAATTTTAAGTCAATAAGAATAATATTTTTTTTCGTTATTATATGTTAAATTATTATTGTTGTTGTTTTTTTTTTTTTATGATAACATAAAAGTTTTTAATTTCTTATTCCGAAGAAAAATATTTTTGGAGTACCTTGACGTAAGCAATTTAAGTATTAGATGAGCAATTTATGAGTTCTAATTATTTAAGTATTTGATGTTTAAATGAATAGAATGAAGTAGTATCTATAGCGATACCCTTCAAAATGTTGTTCCACTACTCCTAACTTTAAACATTTATAACTAATAAACGAATTCTAAAAAAATTGACTTTTGTGGATCGAAATACTTCAAGTAATATATTTGTTTGAAATATGAAATTAAAAATTTGCTAATATTGTCATTCAAAAGAGTAAACATTTTAAAAATTATATATTATAATTAATATATATAATTTTAAAAAACATAATTTTTTTTTCAAAAATATTATTTTGTATTGACTTAAAATTGTGTAAAAAAATATTTTAAAAAATTGTTAAAAATAAAAATAATTAATAAGCACCTAATAAAAATTAAAAATAAATAATTAATTACAAAGGTGTCAAATTAATAAACAGGCAGTCGTTTCTGTGACACACATTTATTGAGTGTGTCTATAATCATTAATCTCATCTATTGTTATGTTGTATAATTTAATAAAATCATTGTTGGGATACATAATTTGCCTTCATAGACTGTGATTGTAAACCATCATGTCGTATCATACGTATGTATAAGTTTGTTTTCATTTTTTAAAATTGAAAATTCATATTATTTATTGTTAAAACATGAACCTGAGTGGAACTTGTAGTTGAATCGCAAGTATAGACAATCTATATTTCTACATTTTTATCTACTCTGTCGAAAAAAAAGAGATTTTGCAATTTTCTTTTCAACTGTTTATTATCCCCTTAGAAATAAAACTAGAACTATTGGATCTGAAATGATATGGAATAATGGTTTGAGTACCTACCTATAGTTTTTTTAAAAACGATTTAAGGAAATTAATTTCTGAAATTCCTGGAACGCAAAGAGCTACGGAAATGTAGTGTAAAATTAATGAAATTCATTAGGTACTCTTTCTTTACTTTCTTTTTTGTATAATGATTTTGAAAATCATCGGTTTATAATTCTTAAAATAATATTATTTATTAATGAAAAACATTAACGAATGAAATATTTATTTATTTACAATTTTAGAACACTGTTTATTGTATTTAGATTAAAGTTTGAAGTTGTTCATTGGTAATGTTAGAGAATAATATTTAATTTTAATCTTTGTTCTATAAATTAAAATCTAATATTTATACTGTACTGAAAAAAATAATTAACTATTGGTGAGTAGATAGTTAGTAAATAAGTTATTAATCATACTGTAAATTATTCATTGTTTTTTAATGACTAAGATGTACTTTTTATACACTTTTATACTTATAATATTAATAAAACACAAATATTTAGTATATTTATATTAATATATATAATAAATATAAGTACAATTGAAGAGCTTAATTTAAAAAAAATAATATTTTGAAAAGTATATTTCTTGATGTTGATTTTTAAATATAAATTAAAGTGGTAATTTAGGTACTCAAGCTTTAAAAAAAAAAACAAATTATATTATTATTTTAACAGTTTTGTTTTTAATAAACAAAAAGGGTTAAATTTTCTTAATGTTATTAATTTAGAGTAACTATACTTAACGTATATTTTATCCCAACGTTTTTTATTCGTAATTAGTAATATAATTGGATTCTTGAATTCTTTATTTCCCTTCATACAAATAAATATCAATTTTATAGAGAAATTACATTATTTCTTTGACTATAACAAATATTCTACAAGACTGTTTCAACAACACAATGCATATAATTCTGTTTATTGAACAGTATTGAATATTTGCATATAAAATTACAATACATAATCTACTCAATTGTTCTACTTTCACAATACTATATTATAAGTTATAACATATACTTTTATGTAAGTACATTTAATTTCAAAAAGCAATAATTCTCTACTCGGTTTAGTATAAAATATAATATGTATTTGAAGTTATACAGGCTAGTTTAAGGTCACCAAATCAATATAATTATTTTTCAAGTTAATATAAAATTATTTATAACTCATAAGTTATAATAGTTATATAGGTGTTTGTGTGTGTTTTTGTATTCAATATGCATATAAATAGATTTTCAATAAATATGCGTTTGATAATCCCAGGAGTTTAAATTAAAAATATTGAACTCAGCATACTCGAACATAATTATTTAGTATAATACTATGCATTTTTAAAGGTAAAATAGCTAAATAAATAAAATTTTAATCCTCCTTTGAGTACTTTCATGTTCTTAAAAATGAAAACTAGAATTGTCATTTTGTTTTGTTTCAAAACGACAATAAAAATAATGATTTTAAGAGCATTTCTATATACTGAAAATCAAAACAATTGTATTCTATAAGTCATAATATTAATGATGTCAGTATTTTTATACAATATTTTCGTAACAGTAAAAGTTATTATGTATATGTTTTGTTCAATATTATTTCATATAATATTACCTAGCTAATATGTATTTGTATCCTTCCTAATACATGTTTTCTATTATATGGAACAATAATATAAAAATAAATCGTATAAACTTTGTTTACAATATGCCTATTTCATTTTTTGATTCACATTATTTCATTTTATTCGTCGAAAAAATACAAAACATAATATAACATATGAAATATCAATGATATTTAAAATTTAAGACTATTTACGCAATGGGCATATTATATTTACGAATTTTACTTATAAGCCGTCTCCTTTGCTATATTTCATAATATTGTTTCGCTTATCTCGGGGCGGGTTTATTATATAAATAATGTTATATTATTATAATATTTGAAAATGTTCCATACATACAATCGACCGTGCCTGCCCTAATAATGTTTTGTAAAAACTAGTTGTGTCGGAAAAGTCAATGTTCATTGTTCACCACTATTTTGTAACGTGTGACTACATTTACACAAGACTAATTGAAATTTACTCATGTTTACGAGTAATTAATTACTGGCTATAATGTGTGCGTATATTTAAATTAGTTAAATTATGTAAATTCGGTAGATATAGGTAGGTTCATATGTTCAAAATAATAATCACTCATGTATATTTTGTGAAATTGAAAATAACTCAAGAGTTTGTTATTTTTTTACCTACGTCAGAGACATAATAATTAATCTAAAAAAGGTATAGATACATTGGGTATAATTATTTACAAAAAAAAAAAAAACAAAAATTTATTAATGACTATATTACCATAAACGTTGTATTAGATAGTAGTCGCGAAAAATCTCGTACAGGTTACCAAAGTGTTTTATAATACTATGTATGCTTACTACGCTTATAATATGACGTTTGTTTAATTCAAAACATTATAATGCGTATCGGGTTATGGATCATCGTCAGTCTTCGAATCGTACCTATAAATTATTTAAACGTGTAATTTCGAAATTTTTATTCGTCATGTTTTTTCGTATCCGTATGAGCTTAACGTTCATTTTACTTAATGCTATACATATCGTAAAAGGACTGAGTATCGTGCAAAACTGTTTTTTAATTATTCGTACTAAATAGGCAATTCGATTCATCAAATCTAACACCCGGATTAAACTCACTCGTCGAGCTAATTCGTATTATCAAAACGCATGTATAATAACTGTTATTATATAGTGTGTAAATATGGTATTATATGATGTATATGTCCGTTTAAAAACGAGAGATTACAATTAATTTTATTGCATCGGGTGTTTAAATTAAATGCAGTAGCTTAAAATCGTAAATACAGTATCATAACATGCGCATAAATACATTTTATTAATAATGTTGTAAATGTTTTAAAAATATTTCCAATTATTTATCATTGGTATATGAGTCTGTGTTTTTGTGTTACGTAATTAATTCTGTTTCGTAAAAAAAATAAGGTAATTCAAAATACAAAAAACGAACACAATATTATATTATATAGTTACGAATGTACCAAAACCATTTGAACTATTTTATCTACTAAATAATATTATTATGTATCATGTTTATTACATTTTATTATTTGTCAAAATTATGGGTTTTCTATAACAAATTTTTGTAAATTGAGCATATAATATAACCATTTGAAATACATTTTCTTTCTCTCTCTCTCTCTCCGTCTCTTTCACTCTAGATCTTAGCTTTCAGAAGTCAACCGTACAAAAAAGTTTTCAAAAAGTTGAGGTGCTGTATATTGTTTGTATACGTTCGAATCTATAACAATTCCACGAGCATAGACGAATACGGCGGACTTGTTAAAGTGAAAGATTTCTTTAAAGTGTTCGAGTTACGTCAGGGACCCAATTTCAGTTATATCATATTCCCATAAAAACCGATTCAATACACCGTTTAAAACATCCTTTCGTCTAGTTTATCGTAGTTTATTCAATTCTAATCATCATATACTGTGCAATTTATTGAACACTTTGTATGTATATATTTTTTTTTATTGTCACTCTTTTTTCTGACTATTATGTGTGAAGTATTTTTTTTATAGTTTAAGGATAAAGCATTTTTATGTCCATGTATAAGTGCATCTAAATGTTATTCAAAGTTTATTTTATGAAAATCAACATATAGGATGGAAATAGCTACGTATCATGTTATTAATATAGTTGTGTCCTACAAATGTAGTGAAAATTATTCTTAATAAATATTATAATTTACAAGTTTTATGATAAAATAATTTTTAGCTAACGGCACATAAATATTTTATTCTTATTTAACATTAAGTATATTAAGTTAGTATATTTTGGTTTTTGAATATTTCTCTCGAATTTTTTATTATACTAAAACAACAACATTCCGTGATATTTTATTAGATTTTAAAACACTAAAAGCAATATTACTGTACAATAATAATAATATATTGTTGAAATTAAGACTATGCATTCACGCCGTCTTTAGAGTCTAGATTTTTTATTTCGGCATTAATTTGTTTGAAACAGGGTACGTGTACAAGGAAGAAATAACCGAAGCAATCTAAATCTTATTTTTATTTTGTATAACATTTAAAAAATCTAAATATTATATGGTTACATTTTAGATGTTATAACACGTATATTAGCTTAAGTTAAAACCTCAACTTAAAATAATAACAAAAAAAAAAATCACAGGATACTGCAACAACGTTTAGCGATTTTAAATTTCATAATATTCGAATCGTATCATAATGTTTGCATATTATACCTAATATACTCTGTATATTATTACCCGTTTGTTCGGACGTAGGCATGGCTGCCCGCAGAAATCCTTCTCGGAGGGAGGGGCAGCAAAAATCCATTGTACTTGCCATAAATAAAATATAAGACATCGGGAGCTTAAACAAATTATTATCTAAAGGAGCGAGGGGGCCATACTCCCCGGCCACCCCTGCTAGCGACCTCGGACGTAGGTATATTCTATAACGCAAAGCACCATTACAAAGACTCGCCGGACGCTGATGTGTAGTATAGCGTAGGAAACATATAGTAGTACAGTATATTCATATTATTATTGTATAATGTAACATGAATGGTTTTCTATAGTATCGCATAATATTATTATAATCATATAATCGTATACGTGATCGGAGACTCCATATGGATCCATAACAACCGCTGCGGTCGCATTATCCGTTCGTCGAGAACCAGATGATATTGTGACGAAACAAATTATTAAATCTATAAATAAATGATAAAATATCGCGAGTACGGTGACGGATGATGGGCGGAACGACGGAGGGAACGGGGTAGCATTATCATAAGTCCGCTGCGGCTGTAGTATCCGTGTAAAATCAGATCAAAGATCGTCGTGGCGTGCACGTAAGATAATATTTCATGTTTCTGCGACGGTCGTGTCGTGTTCAACATTCCGGTCCAAACGGATTACAAAATGTACGATATAAATAATAATATTGTTATATATACGGTAGCGCGGGTATATGCGTCTATCTGTTGGCGAAAAGAATCGTTGTGTGTACACTGCTGCCGCGACCGAGTCAGTTGTCGAATAACTATAATTTTTCTATTTCAGCTGGCTGCAAAGGTTCTTTTTTAAAAAATTCACCTATTTCTTACAAACGACCAAAGTCGTTAGGTTATCTGCAGACACATCGAAATGCAATAAAAAAAAATGAATTCAATAAAAACTCTATGTAACGCACGTTACAACAGCTGTTAAAGTAGGTAATCGCAAAAAGTCCTAATCGGATAAACGAACAATGTTCGATAGTATATTATTATTATAATTTGTGTGATTTAAATTTTAAGCTCATTAAATCTTGTTAATACCTAATACTTAAAAAAAAAAAAAAATGATTTTCCATTTTCTATAAAATCATATTGTATTATTATATCAAACACTATCGCTTTTACGAATATATACGTATTTTTTGAATTGATACTTCTTTATCACTTTTACTTAAACATATAATATTTAGTGAAGACTGGAAATATTTCTACGGGAAATAAAAAAAACAGAACAGATAATAATAATGTAGTTTATTATTCTTCTATTTCATCTACATTATGTGTTATACAGATTACTGAATAATGTATCGGTTATAATATATTAATAATTTACTTAAACGGGATCTATGCGTGGGCGCATATAACAAGTGTCTATAAAACGATTGTATGTATGGAAAATATAGTTATTTAAAACAGTGGTAATAAAATGCATTTTAAGCTATACAACGGAGTTGTTGTAATAATTGATCGTAAGTTAATGTGATGTTTATAAGTGTATAACTGATTGAAATTGCATTAAAATCATATTGAGAGTGTAACAATAATGCCTCGAAGGTCCCTTTTAAAAGGGCTAGGTCAGGAGGCCTTTTAACTCTAGAAGCTTGATCAATGTCGAAACTATCAGCTTCCCGAGCGTATTATGTGCATGGACGTTACAGTGTCGTGCAAATATGACGTAATCTACTCTTTCGACTAAATAAAACACTATACGGCCGTACGCACGAAGATTAAAAGCTTAAAGTTGGGCCTTTGAATTGACCATTAAGTTCCCTTTTGTGCCCGGGCGTCACAAAGTCATTGTACGATAATATAATACTACAGTACCAATTCATGTTTGCGGCTAATTTTGAGTCGTACTTTGGCGCTGATGACGTCCGCCACTCGGGTCAAACGCATAAAAAGAATTAGCGCTTTCGCGTTTTCAAACATATTATTCGTAATATGTAGACGGTTTGAGATTTCTAATTAGAAAGTGAACATTGGTCTTAAACACACAAACTTCCACGGAACTGCAGTATAACGGCACTTTTCAATTTTTAGGAGACGTCGCAAACTTCATCCCGTTGGTCTTTTATTCCATTCAGTATATTTTTGGGTCATAAAATAGTTTCCATGATTAATCTTTTAATGTTGTTTAGAACTACGGATAAACGTATAATGGAGTGCATTGCAAATTGTTTTGCAATAATATACATACATTTTATTGTTATTATATTATTTTTAAAATA
Source organism: Aphis gossypii (assembly GCF_020184175.1). Lineage (NCBI taxonomy): Eukaryota > Metazoa > Arthropoda > Insecta > Hemiptera > Aphididae > Aphis > Aphis gossypii. Next base: position 73,953,974 of record NC_065530.1, read on the forward strand.
TGTTATTTTCAATACGTTTTGTTTTCAAATTCTTTCGACTTTGAATAAACGTCATATCTTGTTTGCTGTTGTTATATATTATATAAAATGAAATATAAAATAGTATGTTTATCGATGTGTTCATCTCGACTAAAACTATTTAATAATTCCGATTTATGTGAAGAATACGAGAACTTATATTTTAAGTTATTATGAAAACTATTTACCGTGGCATTTTAATAGTAAATAATACATTTATTATAAATTATTGACAAGTCATATACACCTATACGTTTCAATAATAATAATAATACTTAAACATGAATTTGATTGTTTGCGATTAAATCGAAATGAAATTTGGTTATAACGGTTAAAACAATACTATAGACACACCTAGCTAATGCAACAAATAAATTAACAACAATCGCGTAGAATATAGTCAAATTACGGTAAGCACGTAGTCATTTATGTATATAACTTGTACAGTTTTTAAACCTTTTTAAGCGGTAAGTAAAAACAAAACGTATTTCGTCGGAAAATATCGTCGTTTGTAATATGATAATAATATGTCACCGGTAATTATTAAACTCGGTAGCTGCGGTTCGTGACAACACTTGTCCTGCGGCCCGTAAATATTCACGTGCAACGTAAGCGTTCACCGCAGTTTAAGTACGATATTTTCGTAAGGGTTACGACGGGCTATTTTATTGTTTTTCCACTGTCGCTGCAGTTATAAAACAGACGTATAAGAACCCTTCAGGGCTTCAGACTGCAGCCACCGTTAGCTATATTAGTTATTACGTAAGTAAAGTACGCGATGATAGAATTAATAAATCGTATTTTCCGAAAACGGGTCAAAGACAACGACAGTGGCTCCATGATAATAACGATCATAATTAAATATAACACCATGTATAATACATTGTATTATATATTTACAAAAAATAATGTTTTCGTTTCTTAATCGTTTTCGGTTTTATGTTAGAAGAGAGCTCGGGTTACATCATATTTTTTAAATTTATCAAAACGTTCATCGTTTTATGTAATTATTGATAGATTTTTACCTTAAATTTTGTCATAAATTAAAATTGTTTTCTTCTACTCAGTAAAAATTATGATAGCGAATGATTCATTTTATTGTGCTAATCTAAGCTCAATCAATCCCGACGGTATACGATAATAAAAATATATTTCCAACATATAATATCTTTTAATATAATCAATATTATTATAATCGATAATACGACAAGGTATATCAATTTAATAATTTGTATTATGTGTATCACGTGGAGAAAATAAATTTTGAGTAAAAAAAAAGGTCAGTTACCTAGATTTGGGTAGCAATTCGTGTGCACCGGTCATTATAAAGGTGCTTATAGTGTTTAGTCGCGTACAAGCAAGTATACGTTGACCTAAATTATTATTATTATTGTTATTATTACTATTATCATTTTCGTATCACTTACCGGCACACTAATAGTAATAATAATAATAATAATAGGTAGGTACTATTGTAATGTCCGTATGGCCAAACGCGGTGCGAGGACTGCACATAGTTACCGAGCTTTACTTTAATCACTATATTATTATAAAATATTATGTCGTATTATTAATAACGAAAGTTTTGATTAGATATTTTAATGTTGTACTCGTTTTCTGTATCGATGTCAGAATACTGTGGTAGCACCGTTTGACATTTATATAATAATACAGCTAACCATTTCAGCCCAAAATTTTTTATAGATAACGTTATAATAATAATAATACATAAAATAATTGATAATATTATAGAATCATCGCTTTTTTTAAAAAAAAAATATTTATACAACCTATCCAGTAGTAGTTTACGCGTACGAAGCGCCGTGTTCGGCTAATGCTGAATTATGGTAATACATGTTTAACGAATGGGAAAACACATTTAACTCCGACAAATTATTACGTTTTAACGGAATATTTTTCTTAAATAACTTGGCTCGCGTGTAGTCTCGGCTTAAAAGATAAATAATGGTTTTTAATTTTGTTTAACTAGCTTGTAGATGCAATATTATATGTATAGTTTAAAGTTTTAACTTAGTGTCTAATTATGTTTAATGTCTCAGATCTTAAAAACAATGTCTATATTATATTATACGTATATACTTTTAATCTGCGTTGTATTAAATCATTAAATTTCGTGTGGTAATTTATAAAAATAATTATTTTTAGTTAGAGGTATCTATAATATTATGAATGTATTACGAATACATTTAATTTTCATTATACAGTTTTGAGTATAATTTGTCTGCTGAATGTTGAATAAACCGACGTACAAGATTCTCACTAATTATTTATGGCTGTTAATATTATTGTTTTTATACAATGTGCAAGTTGTCGAGTTAAGACGAATAATGAAAATAAATGTCTTGAAAGCAGTTTCTATCAGTCACATTGCACAGTGACGTTTGATATTGCGAGAATAAAAAAATTAAATAATAATTTTAATAAAAGGGCTAATTATAAAGCGAAATGATAAAAACAAAGTTTCCCCGGAGAATGTCGCACTCGTAATGTTTTATGCTAACAACCGTCAATGCAATTTAATTAACAATAGGAAAATAAAAAATGGTAGAATTTCATTTGATAAGATTTACTGTGTTCAAGAAGAGCTTGAGTATTAACTATAGGTACCTATAAAGGTGCGTGTATACAACAGTACACTTAAAATTAATGTTTAAAGATTATTATTCACAGCTGTATTAATTTTACCTCGATAGCTTACCGTTGTATAATAACAAGCTTAAAATATTAGAAACAAAAATATAAATAAATGCAAAATTAAAATATTTATTCATGAATCAATATTGACTAAATCGATGCATCGGCCATTTCGATTTTAGTCACCAAAGTGGTTGTTATTATTTTTAAAAACGTCGATGTTTTAATTTTCAGTATAGAAATCGATAACAGACGTTAAGCCAAACGAAATAAAATTTAAAAATAAGTATCTGTTTTTTAAATATTTTACTAAGATAATTCTGCAAGACGATGATTATAAATTATAATCATCTGATACGGTTATAGATAAATTGTCGATTTTATATTAAGATAATGTTCTTAACTTACTATTACTAATCAAATAACTATTGTTAGGTTGTGTTATCTGTTTATGATGAATAATAATTAAACTATACTACATACAGCTTGGTCAAAACCTTTGAAATTTTGGTTTATAATTTATCCTTTGGACAAAACAATTATGGATTACATGTCTAATACATTGCCATTGAGACTCTCAGTTAGTGTTGACCAGGTAGTGTAGGTTCTTGATCACAAAAATGTATGTAAGTATTGATATAGCTAATAATAATAATAAAATTGTCAATGGTAATTTAAAATATATCACAGTTAATTGAAATATCTTAAAAACCAATCGTTCAAATAAAGATGATATCCTTAATTTTAAAATATGATAATTGATCACATTTTTCTAATATTAAAACCAGCAAAAAAATTGTTTATACTAAATACAAGTTTGATAAGTTGCAGCACGTGGGCCAGGGCTGAAAATCAAATAGTGCGCGACCTCCTTTAAACATAAATTTGCCCAATTAATGATCAATTAAATTCTCGCCACCCAAATGATGGATGCGTTACTCGGGTAAACGACGGGTCATTTACCCGGATGAATAACGTCCTTTGAAACTGCAGTCCCCTTCAATCCTTGAACGAAAATTCTGATCGCCCAGTGATCTGTATAATTATAATTATTACACATTTACGATTTACGTATAATGTACACATACCCGGGGGTACAATACGTACAAATTACGATCAGTTCCCTACTCGTAACCCGACAACCGTAATCGGATAATGTAGATGACGTCTAATGAACGTCGTCGTTAGTATGACGTTAGACGCATATATTATATTTTAAATCATAGCAAAATAATACTAGTCAATATTAACGTTATAAGGTTGTAAATCGAAGGTAGTCACTCCCGTACTACTCATAATGCACCTTATTTATTTAGAATCAGTAAGTTCCATTTCGATGATTCGGCCGTGGGGCACGGTGGCCAATTATTTGTGATCATATTCCTGACGTTTTAGCAAAACATGCAAAATATGCATTTCAAAGAGCGATTTGAAAACTTACCCGACCGTTTAGAGCAAGCGTGTACATCTCTCTTTATTAGTATAAGACGTATATTACATTATTACGATACGAAATATTGCCTGCTTGGTATAATAATAATAATAACACGACGTCGTGCTCAAGTCCGCTTGCAAGTCACGCTCGCGATCGTAATGCTCGATACGAGAGCGTACCTACTCAATATAATATTATTGTATATTATTTATGCATACGAATCGTCCACTGGCAACATTGTCTCCATACAGATAGTCTTCTCGTCCATGGTTTTTATTTTCCAGCAGACGTCGTTGTAAAAAATATCCATGTAATTTCCCTCCAATAATTCAATGATGTATGCGAGTTGGGAGTGATGATTAAAAGTTGCTAATTGCTTTAAATACCAAATTTACCCCAAAAAATTAAATGTTTAGAATAGATTTAATATCGGATTTAGTGTTTTATTATACTTGGACCGTTTTTAAAAATTATAAACATTATTTGATTAATATATTAAATTGTTGAAATTGTCTTGTTGTTATTGTAGTCCTCATAATATCTTCTAAAGCTATTATCCTTTATACACTGATACATCAAAAATTACTCGTTTGAACTTTGAGTATACGAATATTGATTTTGCTATAGGTACCAATACAGTTTTACATACGTATATATAATAGAAAGTTGCAAATGACGTATTATCACAAATTCGAACAAAATACTTTTGCAAAAATCCCATTCTAATACTTAATAATAATTATAATATCGGTGTAGTACTGGGCTTTTCCATAGGTGAAAACGATAAAATAGATTAATCGAGAATCTGCCGATTGACGACGACCCCTTACACATCCATTCCAGCTGACAATGAGTTAGGTTAACCTGACGTGGTAAGCTGTTCGCAGTTTACAGTTATGAATAATAATATAATATTATGTAGGTATAGTTACTACTTCGATCTGCCATCGTCGTCGTCCAATGTCACGGAGTTGTTGTTGTATGATATTATTATTGTTATTATACGCTCACTGATCCGAACTCGATGTGTGTAGAATGGACTTATCGTATCGTCAAACATGCGTGTACGATGTACGAACGTCTTGCAGTGATGTGTGGGGCAAAATACGTTCTCGGAATGTTACCTAAGGCATGATTTTCTCCGACTGCAGAACGATGTGTATGCGTGCCCGAGCAAAACGATGAAAATCAAAGCACTAAACTTGCGTGTATCTGTCACCGGCAATTATTACGTTTTAAGTTGGTATAAAAAACCAGATAGATTCTGTTTTTGTAGGTTACATTGTTTGGTCGAACGTATTACAATACGTACGTGATACGTATTATCAATAACGATTATGATTTGATGTTTGACTGAAACAAAAAAACGATAGAGTATCGAGACTTGCACCACTTTTCAGTATTTCAATGTTACAAACGTACAAACGTAGGTACATAATATGGTCATCGTATCATTAGAAAAAAGAATCTCTGTTCGGCGGCAATGAGATATAATATTTAAAATTTTCATCACTATAATGTAACTAAAAGTGTAGTAAATTAGTATAAGCAAATATTTTCAGTTGAAAATTGAAATTATAAAATATATACAATTAAAAACCTAACACAATCAGTTGAATGTATATTTTTAATTGAATCGCAAATAATATTCCAAGTGAGGGTCTAGCCTCTAAAACGGTTGTAGGCATGATGTATTGATATATGTCTTCTATATCATAATAAGATTCAAAAACCTATATAAACTTAGCCCTTTCACGTACGTATTATAATAATGTGATGGCTCGTTAAACTGAATATTGTACGTCTTATCAATCGCGTGTATCGCGTGATCGAGCATGTGCAGCGTTATTATTTTTCTCGCTGCACTACGCGTGCCTACACGTTGAACGACTTTTCAATTTTCGTTGTGCCTATAATATTATTATGTACATGCGTTTATGCACTTAATCCTGTTCTGAAACGGGTCGTCGAGACCTGCATACATTAACGTCCCGACTGTCGGTTTTACGTCAAATGTCTTCCTGGAGAGTGTACAACATACGGAAAATAGTCGACCCGGATAGATTATTTGTGCGAGTATACCGGATTATATGTATTATAATATTGTTTCCTGATGATAATCGAGGTGTTGATGACCTTTTATAATCTCGGCAAAATGTATGCGTCAGAATATAACAATATAAACGCTTTGTATAATTTATAGCACACCAAAAATCATCAATAATTAATTTTAAATGCATCAACCGTATTATACATTATGCTTTATACAAAAATAGTACTTATGTTACCCACTTAATTTTTAAAAAAAATTTTCAAAAAAATGTACATTGCTTAAAATGTTCTGTCTGAAACTAATGTATACACATATTTGTACATATTATATATACACACACAGAGACTAATTTAAAATAATAAATTGTCAATAACTGAAAAAATATGATAACTATTCCGGTACTCAGTTCGATTCATGTAATTCCGAACGCATTTTTTCATTTAAATAAAGCCAACAAACATTTCAACATTCCTTATTATGGTTATAATTTTTTGACTTTAAACGGAATTTTGAATAACAAAATTCTATTAACTTTATTTAAAACAAATGTATTATACGGTTTCTTTGCGACTTATCAGTATTTTTTATTTCGTTTGTGAAACTTATAAAAAATTACATTTTTAAAAAGCTGGTCAAATAAAATTTCTTACAAATACCAATTAAAAAAACTTAAAAGTGTCGAAACAAAAAATTTTGGAGTACTTCGTTCGTCTTAGAGAGTATATAGGTATTATACCTATATACTATAATAGTAGTCGTCAAAGTAAAAAAGTAAACACTTCCTTAGTTACGTGGAAAAATAATTAATATGTTTAAGTGGAAATTCGTCTATGAAACCGTTTTTTAGAGATTGTAGTAACGTAAATATATTATGTATCGGTCGTTAGGAGCAAATACCTGTAGTTACTATAATGTGAAATTATTATATTATTATATGAATTCGTTGCTAAAGAACACCCACAGGTACTGTAAAGAAAAATAGAAGGTTAGAAAGAATAACATCGTACTGAGCTGAAAAACATATCTACCTATGTTAAAATAATGGGCGCCCGGGAATTGGGCCACAATTCACCTTTTTTTCCAAAGGTATACGGTAATTGGGCCACTAAAATTTTATATTTATTATAGGTAGGCCCGGTAATTGGGCCACTAAAATTTTATATTTATTATAGGCAGACCCGGTGATTGGGCCACTATTATATTTTAAATTGTAATAAAATAATATATCTTTTTATATAAATTGATACAATTCCTAATACTGCAGCGCACACGAAACTTTACTTGAAGCGACTGCGTATGCCTTATCAAAAGGTAATAAATTATCCAATATCTTATGATATAGAATTATCAATTGTCATCAAATGAAATGGATAAAAATAGTCATACGCGTAGTGTCCAAAAATTATGAAACCTAACTCGAACTACAAATGCCGTCGAGTCTTTTCATTCACATTTCAAAAATAATTTCTATATGTCACATCCTAATATACATATTTTTTTAAATGTTTTATTGCAACTTCAATCAGAAGTTATATTAAGATTAGAAGTATAGGACAATAAAAATAAGAAAACGAACTTTAGTTCGACAAAATTTTATTTTATTTTTAATGAAATTAAAAAATATGAAGAAGGGGAAAAATCCGATTTGAATATGTACAATCTGTATCATGTTATTTAAAAAAAAAATTCTATTTTTAAATATTATATTAGAAAAAAATTATTATTAAATAATATTATTTATTATTCGTCTGAATTTATGGATCTAAATGTTTTGTATTATAATATATTTATGTACCTATTAGAAAATGATTTTTTCATATTATTTATTTTTTGACTAACTTTATGGTCCTTAAATTATATTTGTAAAATGGGTATTGGCATTCTTTATAAAAATTATTTCATATTTGACTTATTTTATGGACATTGTTGTATATTAAATTAGTTAAATTTGTATGGAAGTATTTAAAAAAAATATATATATTTGACGAATTGTATTTTTATATGTTAAAAAAGTAATAATTAGTTATTAAACATTATATTATATTTCGTGGCCCAATTCCCGGGCGCCCAAAATAACACATGCCATTATAAAACAAAATAGTTTTCGGATCACTTTTTTTTTTTTATCGTAACGGTTGCCGAGTACTAAGATAAGCTGGACAGGTTATAGGTACCTACGTGTTACCTATTTTCTCCGTGACTAATGTTGTCACCGAAAGCGTGATGACTGAGAAGGATGTGTATTTATACGTCTGATTTTGGGAAAGGCGCACGTTAGTTTAGAGGGGTGGATGAGGTTGCGGTTGGGGCGCGTGGCTACTTGTTGCCGTGAGAAAGGGGAAACGACGCCAATAAATCAACTTCTCCGGCCACGCGGACAATTCGCACAGGTATTATATACTATTATTATTATATTTTATGTACCTCTATATATAATATAGTGCATGTGTTACGCGGAAGATGATGATAATATATTGCCAGTCGGTCGTCGGGACGTTAAACGAGCTCTTTAGACCTTATACAGAAAGATTCGGTGAAAAAAAAAAGCATACATATTATTATAACAATGGACTGCAGTATCTACGGATGAACCGGCGATGACGTCGGGCAGACGACGACGACGAGAGAGGCTGCGGCGGCTACGACTGTAGTGCTGTAATCACATCTTCCGCCTAGCCACACGAGTTGACAGGATATTATACAATAACAACAATAATGGACTAGCATAATATGTATTAGAACATATTAATGTATAAGGTGACTTATTTATTTAACGCGCGAGACATATTTATACGATTTTCGGCGAATATTTATGCTTTTTATTTTATGAAACGTTTTGCAGTCACATAATTTAGGTGCTGATTTTTGGGAATTTTTTTAATGATGATACAAGATAGTGGACGCTTAGACAGACACGTCGAAAGTAATGGAGATGTTCGGTATTTTACATCGAGTATTCAAATAAGATCCTCGTATGGCCAATTTCGCGATTAATGTATCAAACGTATACCACACTCTGTACAATGTAACATACATCGGCTTATGCAAAGGATGTGTTGATGTGGATGACTTAAGTGCAGTGGTAACGCCAAGAAGAACTGTACAGTTTTTTTGTGATGGTGTTATACGTTTTTGAATTGAACCATTAGAGCGCCGCTGCAGACAACGCATAAACGAAAATCCATTAAAATTTCAGGAGGGGGGGGACACTGATATTTCAAACATAAATAATATAATATATGATTATAATATTATATGTTTGGCAATTTTTGACGCGTATACCCTATGCAAGGTGTTTAGTGAAATCCGAAATGTGTAATACTGTTCAACAGTAATCAAAATCCTATTAACCTCTTTGCGTTTATGGTTATATTCGCGCGATCCTGGATACTTGCATATATATGTATACGATATACGTCCCGCCCAACACCGTATGATTATCGTTTCGCGAGCGAAAAGTTTCTGGTAAACTTTGCGCTTGATTGCTAAAAACCTCCTGGTCGTATACTGCAGTGCTCAGTTTGTATACATATACGCGTGTCGAGCGCCAGCTGCTGAGTTCCGGCGACTGGTGAAACTCAGACGGCACAAAGTTTAAGGATGATACGTATACATGTACGCGATATCTACTCCGTGATTATTCGGTGTATCATAATATTATTCGGTCGTCGTAAGAGAATAAGAGAATATCGCGAAGTGCCATGTCGGTGGTGCTTTATATTATTGAATAAAAAAAAACCCCCAACGTACACAACTATACCTGTATACGAAGAATTTGACGGTTCCTCGAAAAAAAAAAATGGTCGAATAGGAATTTCGTTACGAATTATGTCAACGTTTTTTTTTCCTATTGATAAACTCGTTTTTGTTGTACATGGAATCATAATGTAAATGATGATACGACACTATGAATTTCAAATTTTCTTTTGATAATTTTTTTTGCTCGCCGTTTTCCACTTTTTTCAATAACAAACAGCAGCACGAGTATTTGATGTTTAAAAATTGTCTTTTCAACGTATCAACTTAGTTTTTATGAGAAACACGTGTTATAGAATTTAATGACGATATTATTTGCGTGATGCTCTCGTATGTCAGAGAGACGAGTTTTTAGGTCTTGTTGTTTAATAGTGTTATGTACAATTACTTTATCATAATGATACGAAATTAGTTGGTTAAATAAAAATATTTTTGAACGTTAATGTCTTAGTAAAATTAATAGATGTGCTACCATATAGAGAATTTTGCCGAATATTCTACAGTATATAAATGTTTTATAACATTTTGTGCTATTGTCAAAAATGGTGAAAATCGCTTAACCGGTTTTTTGAACAATCATATTAATAATTACTATGTATATTTGTATATGCGAAGATACTTAATACATACTTAAATAATTAATAACTTTAATCTCAATGTATAATTTGGTAATGGCTTGAATTTTAAATTTCATCTCTTATTTCCGTATTGAATGACGAACACTCAATCCAGAGGTTTGGAATAATGTACGCGTATAATATAATTGTATCGCCTGTATGCATAAATACTTTTAAAGTAATGCAATTATTATTTTATCACATTACTCATTAAAACCCAAAGAGTTATATTAAGTATATACAGAAATATCTAATGATAAGATATTATATGATTAGATAATATGTATTCTTCAAACAACGTTACATAATGTCAAAGAAAGTTACTGATATGCGGGAAATTATTTTAAAACTTTTAAAGGTCTTATTTTAAATATTTTAAATATTAAACAAGAAATAAAATCAAGTCATTATAATATGCTAGGATTTGTTTTTCTCAATTTGTTTAAAATCGTACAATCATGATAAAATGTGCATGTTTATTCGCTTAATTAATGTCTTTAATAATAGTTGCCTTAGTCGAACAATATTGTGAGAAGTTAATTATTGTAATAATAAGCTATTACTGTTTAATTATAATTATAAATTATGACAGCTATTTAACGAGTTTAAACGTGCTCAAATAGTTTCGTTCTTTATAAGAGATCGTGAATTGTATTTTATGAAAAACCTTACTAATTTACTTAAATTTTGAATAGCAATTTTAAATTTATTAATACTCAAATTTATGTCGTATTGCATTTACGTTGTTTTATTTTGAGGCCCATTATTTATTAAAAATAACATGAGTCATATTATGACTGTAAAAAGATATGTTTAAAAAGTGTATTAGCTTAAAATGTAATTCCTATAAAAAAAACGTGTTACGTACAAGTTTTCATAAGTAATAGTTATAATAATAAACAAACTTTCTACTTAAATTTTTTAGAAAAACCAAAACTGTTCATAGAATAACTCAGATGTTAAATGATTAATAAATAAATTATAGTAATATAAAAAATAAGTCATGTGTGTACAGAAATATTATTGTACGCTAATAACACTAGGTCGATACGTTTTCGAATAGATATATAAAAAAATTATCAAAACTTTTTCCTGTGCCAATTTCTAAATATAATTAAACAACCATAGTTTAATAACCTTTTTATAGTGACTGAACATAGTTATTAGTTCTGAAATTCATTTATTTCGATTATTGTGTGCGTGAACTATAGTCGTATTTAAGTTAGAATTTAAATTAACTATAACTCGGTATTATATTATAATACCTAGCGTGTTTCACGTAAACAACTTGCAGTGTAACTATTGTGAAAACTGAAAAAAGTATAATATATTAATCAATTTTCGGTATGAAACGATTTAATGAACATTTAAACAATTTTACATCATTATTGACGTTTAACATCAGAATTTCGAAAAAATAATGATTTCTTCAACAATCAATTTATGTTTCACAATATTTTTGTACTTATCTATCCATCATTTTGATAAGCACAATATTTCGATTAGGTATAAAAAAAGACACTTTTAAAGTTACAAAAACAAAATACTTAACTAAGAATAGCTAATTATTATACCAAAAACATAGGCATGACACCCGTGAGTTATTTTATCATGGATATCAGAAATAAATACTACTTTTAAGATATATTATTACGTACGGTAATAAAACAAATTGTAAAAATAGAAACACAAGATATGTGCGTATAACTTACGTAAAACTCTATAACACGTCACCGTGTATATTATTTAATCGGACCTCAGAGCCGAGTAATGTAAAACGGTTTTAAATATAAAATTATCTCGGTGAGTAGAGAAAACTGTGCGTTTTAAAGTCGTCCATCAACTGTTGTAAAATGAAATATAAATGAATGTGACTACGTTAGTTTATTCATAATAATCCCTACGTATATATAATACAGGATGATCCATCAAACATATTCCCCTCTCGTATGTTGTTAACAATGTATTTTAAAATTCTGTTGTTGGAATTTTTAATTTTAAGTACTAATTACTAAAAGATCATATTAATACCATCGCCATTATTATTATCATACACATTTAAGGAAGTGATATAAACATGTTTATTTCTCAAATTATGAGAACTCATCTAAATCGAAATCGAAATTTGATCGAGTAGTTTCTGAATGGTTAAGTTTTATTTACTGGGAATAATATTCCATGATAATGGTTTTACTTTCAAGTGGAACATAATGTTAAGTTTAGTATTTAACTAAAAAAAGAGTAAGCTTATTGGATAGTGAAGCGCTCTGTAGATTTATTGTAAGTATAATATTAATTGTTAAACATAATAAAGCCATTCCAATTGATAAATGTTAACCAACTCGACCAATATTCACTAACATCCTGTATAATGATAATTTGTTAAACATTATCTGTGCTGCCTGAACATTAAAAATTGATTTTATTTAATTGACGTGTATTATAACTATGTGAGCACGTCAACAAAAATATTTCACTGGAAATTATGACATTACAGTATAACATAATAGTAACTCTACTTTATTGACACTGAAAAAGGGTGCTGTTTGACACGGTTGATTTGACACAATACTAAAGAATATATTACTGTTGTAATTATTTTAAAACAATCAATATAATAACGATTTAAATTCACAGCGGCCAATAGAACGGTATTGTGGGCTTGTGGATCTTTTTTTTTGTTTGATTTAACGTCTTTCATAATTTTATATTTTTTATTATATTATGATGATATATTTAACTTTTTAAAATGTATATTTTACATAACCATATGCCGTACAGCAGAGAGGTCATACTAATTAGTATTTTTGGAGGGCCACATTTAATAAAAAAAGAAGTTTTTTTGGGGGGGGGGGGTGCTTTAAAGTTCAACTTACACATTCAAGTAAAGAAAATGGGTTAAATAAATACAAAACAAAGCAAAACAAAATAGAAACTAATGAGCCCTTCATTGAATTCAGCAATGAAAATAATAATTTAAAAAATTAATTTATCGCTTACGGGCCAGATAAAATTAATTATCTACTGTTGTCCGCTATTTGGTAACTATTGATGTACGGGTTACCTGCAGTGAATATTTCGGTATTTTGACAGATAAAACGACTAACGAGTATACGCCTCGTTGTATGCAATACAATTATTCATTATGTGATTTTTGAACCATAAAAAATAGAAATGTCAAGGACTATTCATATGCATTTGACTGTTAATGTTTAAACTTGTAGAGTGTTACAAATGTTTGTGGAAAGATATTATTTACTTTTACCCGAAATGCGGATAAGATTAATTCTTGAAAAGACAATCAGGCCACCGTTATAAATGAGCAGTATTAATCTGACAAAACTACTGATCATATATATACTGCAGCGGCGGATGTCTTAGATCTGTGGTATTAAAGTTAAATTTGGAAGTGATGAGATATCGTTTGCTAAAGACATTTTCGAGTTGAGGTTTTTTACATTACATTACACACAAATGAGTATAAATAATACATATTATACATAACACTTTAAACTAGAATAAACATTTGCTGTTGGCGTTCATTTCCTGTTATAAATTTTAGTTTATCTTCCAAATTTGTTTACATTTTAAATTTAAATTTTTTTTGGTAAAAATAGAACTCGATATATTTTATAATTGTAGTGCGGTATTATACATTTAAGTTTCAAGTACATTTCCGTCAGCTTTTAACGATAAAAATTTGAAAATTTAAAAAAAATAAAAAAAAAAAAAATGTGAAACGAAACAAACGAGGAAATAATTATGAAAACCGATAAGGCGATAACTTTTCCAGTTCTTTATGAAAATAAAAACGCAAAAAAAATGAGTTCTATTTTCTATTATCATTATGTTTTATACCATCATTAAAAATTTACTAGTTTATTTATAACATTTTGTTTCAAAACACGCGTCTTAACCGAATCGTAAAATTTAAAAGGTCACCTTCGCATCAACGCTTTGTTAATATTATAACACAAAACTATTATTATTTGTAAAAATCATTTGTTTTCGAATCACACCGTCCGCTGGTTGACTATTTATTTGTCTGTGCGTGCGATCGCGAAGATTCGATCGAACGACCACTGCATATACATACGGTTTACAATACGAACAAAATCAAATTTAACATTTGGAAATCTATCAAAATACATATACTCGACACGCACAAACACACTCGTATATAAGTATTGATATATGTATTATATAGGCCGCTGTGAAATTCGCAGTGGAAAATATCCGACGGACACGAATGTTCCTCGATTGCAACGAAGAGAGAGAATGAGAGAGAGAGATAGAATGGCGAGAAGAACGGGAAAAGACGAGACTCGGGAGTGATATTTTCCGCTTCATTTGATCCTTATACATGTATAATGTATATGTATACACATATTATTGCCGGTATACACATACACATACGCGGTAGACGACCCCATCGAGAAAGGGTTCGTTTATTGATAGAAAACTTGGACCGACACGACTTTATGACGTCCTTCGGTCCTCACCACCATCTCGCGTACGCGTAAGTGAGCGACGAGTGTGTGTGGTTATTGGTTTTCGCACACGAAATAATAATAATAATAATAACATGTGTGGAGAATGAATTTATTCAGTCGGTTCATCAATATCAAAAACAAAAAAAAAATATATATCCGACAAAGTCGGACGGCCCCGTTAGACAAATATCAAAACATTTTTATAGTGACTGCGGGTGACAGGTGTTGTAGGTGGTCGAGAAAAATTTCGATCTTCATACTGTATAAACGGTAAAAGTTACCGAACGCGTGTTATTTTATAGATACGACTTAGTGAGTAATACAAATAATAATACCATCGTGTTAGTAGTTAAATCAGTCGTTTGTATAACTATTCGGTATGTGTTTTGTTCTTTTAAAACGATCTCTTTTTATGTTTTAAACATTTTCATTGCTGTGTCGACGTATTGAGTACAAAAAATAAAAAACGTTGATTAGAATAACAAACATAACATTTTAAAATTATTACCATTATACATTCTCAGTACCTATAATACAAAGGTGTTTACTCTCTATAAGGTATTTATATATACCTATATATATAATCTATGATCAAATATTAATTGAGTTATTTTTTAAGTAAATAATTACATTAATATGACGAATTATTCATTTTACGCTAGTTTTTTATGAATATAATATAAGTATTAGTTACCTAAACGGCTATACTTTTATAAATGATATAATATTCATGACCATTAATTAAGAATAATGTAATTTTATTAGTCATAGTGTAATATAAGGTTTTTATTCTGTCACTGTGGTTTGTACGTTTACGACAGATAGTATAATAATTTCTGGTCGTGAAATCTAACTATAAATAAATAAAAAAAAATTTATGTAACAAGATCCATTTTTTTTATTTATTTATTATTATTATTATTTTATTTTTTTTTTTTTGGATTTGTCTTGCCCGAGTCTAGATCGTATTGCAAACGAGGTAGTAAAATACAAGAAAAAATATCAAATCTAGTTTATGAGTGTTTGAAATATTATTATTATCATTCGCCCCCTCCTCTTCTACTCTTGACCCATTTATTTTATGACACGTCCGGAAGTTTATCTGCGCTACCGGTTACCCGGTATATAATATAACGGTGTACACCCAAACCGAAATAAAACGTAGTAAGCCAGTCAATGCCGTCTGTTTAGAACTCAATACTTTGGATCACGGAAAACCGAGTGAAACGTATAGTTAAGCGCTTGCAATACGAGTGCTTACTTAAATCTATAGGTACTTGCTATCCGTTCTGAGACAAAGGCTATACTTTAAAGTGTTAAAAAAAGTAAACCACCCTTGAGTAATATAAATTTTAAATTCACGGTAGGTATTATATAGCTATTCGTGGTTTATTTTGTTTCCGGAACTCGGAGCTTTTCAAAGAGATTTCAACTGTCGTCTGGCATCGTTTTAAATATACATATTATTAAATATCTTTCACGCGCAGTGCCAAATCTAACTACTGTTTCCTGGGAAATTATCTGACGAGAATCATTTCGATATAATGCAGTCTCACGTGTATAGTAAATTATATGTGACCTCGCGTGGTATAATATATTTTTATGTTTTTTGACACCCGTTAATATTGGTTATCGATCAATTATTGCTTTTGTATAGGTTTTTAGAAAAATATCTCTTCCTTCGAGAAGCACTCGGAAGTCTCGTTGTAAATATGCATAATACTATTTTACTCTGTTATCTAATGTAGTTATCCAGTTTGGATTTATTGTCGTTTAAAATTAAGAGGCTTCGTAACTTTATTTCATCTACTAAATTCAATTAAACCAAACAAGTAATTATAGATGTATTTTATTACCTTATTTTATGATCGTTGATTTTTAACGGTGAGAACGTCGATTTGTACAATCTTTTATTGGTATTATTTAATTATTTATTTATGTTTTTTCTTATTATTAAACTAGATTAGTTATTGAGAAATATTGTGTTTCACGATGAAAATACATACAAAGTATTAATTAAAAATGTTATCGTTTGATTTTAAAATTAAAACAAAAATGAATAGCTATAAACATTTTGAGAAAGAGAGAGAGGGAGAGAAAGAAGTAACTTTTAATGTCACAAAAATGGTTCGCATTTGTTTTCTTATATTATCTTTAGTTATTAAATTATTAATTTTAAAATAAACAATACCAATAAAATAATGATATTATCATCGCTTTTAACTGTATTTTGTTATTTAAATGTTCAAAATAAATTATAATTTCTGTAAATCAAATAAAATATGTACATTAAATGTGCATATACATATGTACATAAATATGTATTTTACGAGGGTTAAATTAATTGGGATAATGACATTTAAATTCTTGTAATACATTTTAAAAATGTTCTTTTCCTTTAATATGTTATATTACTATCTATTAATGTTGTAAGGAAAAATTTATCTTAAAACATTTTACTTCAAATTAATTGGTAAGTACCTATAACACAGATTTTTTCCCAAAAAATTAGACCAGATAAATTTATACTTTGAAAATTGTACAGAATAACTTATTAATCTTTTTATAAGTCAAGAATATCAATAACTGTTATGTATGGTATGTATGGTAATTCATTCCAAAAACTTAGGATATAATATTATAAGCGCAACGCTCACAATATAAAATTATTTATTTTAAGAAATAATATCCTGCAAATCATAATTCTAAAATTAAAATTTATATAGAGCTTCTTTGACTTATCGATACATCGGTAGTATTGAAAATTCATTGAATTACTTTGTATGGTGATAATTATTTTAAATTGTGTGTAGTAGGCACAATATATAGTATAGTATAATAATATTATTAAGTGTCTCTAGTGTCTATTGCTACGAATTTCGCGTTATAAGACTTGAATGCCGCCGCACGTCGCTTTTGATTGTCCAATTCCAATCGGAAATTCCGCCATGATTGGTTGAAAAATTATTATAAATCGTTTACGGGGAGGATTGTCGGCGGCGGCCGTACATGGACATCATCGGCACACAAAGTGGATTTATAGCCTGGCGATATCGGTCGAGTGTGTGCAATTTTTTTTCTTTACTTTTCTCTCGTTCGGTCACGATTGATAAAAAAAAAATAATAATAATAATAAAATAAATAAACGGCCGGCTATGATTTCAGATCACAATCATCGTCAAGTCGCGACGAGCGGTATGCGTGCGTGCCCGCATACGATATAATAATATTATTATATTATTATAACCTGTTTATGATAATGGGGCGCACTCGGTTTTTCGGTCTTGTCGCATGCCTTCCGTAGTAAATTCTGCAGCACACACGACTACCGGCCAACAGTGCGACGGCGACATCTACAGCAGACGTATCAATTCCAATCGACACGTACGACGGGCGTGTAGTCGGGACGAAGACGCGTACTATACGTTAAAAACCCGTATGGGCACAGTCCGCGGCTTTCCACGACGTCGGTATTTGCGGGGAGACTCGGAGAAGAATATTATAATAATATCGTAGAGAAAAATATCCGTCGTCTTTTATCGGTACTATAAGTTTTAATTTATAAATTAGATTTTACTCAACACAATATTCTATCGTTATAAAATACTATTCATCCGTTTTTTTCGGTCGCGTTGATATCGTGACGCGCGGACATGACAATAATATTATATTATATATTATTTACTCGAAAACTTATTCGACAAATTACGCGAACGTAAAATACTATACAGAATATCATAATATTATCATAAAATAGATACGTATTCACGATATACAAACATATATTATGAGCACGTTTCGTTCCGTAAAAACCTACACGACATAATATTGTTATAGGCCGTTTACAGTTCAAACGAACCACGTACATATAATTAAATCTGCACAAAAAATCGAAATATGAATAAATAATTATTTGAAACGTCTGGAGAATAATATTTTGGATCGTTAAACTGTTCAATGATAATATTACGTTTCATATATTTTGAACTACCTAGTATTTAAATGACGAGCGCATAATATATCATTCTAACGGTGTATGCTTGTGCTATATTATTCCAGAATAAATGTTTACTATTCTAGTCTGGTTTATAACTATAAACTATATACGCACAGGACGCTGTATTGATTCGTGGTTTTTTTTAAGTAATTTGAAGTTAAGTATAAAATCTCATTGTAAACGCCCATTTTTAATGTATATATGTATACATTATTATACATTGCAGTAAATGAAATGAATGTGCGTTAGTGAAACTGTTAAATTTTCAATTTGTCATGCAATTTTTTTGGACGAACGAATTTGTTTTGTAGAACTGTTTCAATAAACTGTTTACTATAAAATATTGAACTTATAGGGTATAACGTAGCCAGATTTATGAGTCATTGAAAATTCAAAAATATTGTGGTAGGTACTATGTTTTATCTGCACTGTTTACCAATATAGAGATTAAGATAATATATACTTACGAATATATTATACTAGAATAGGGTTTCTCGTATTCTGAACATCGATATCAATCATAAATTAACGTCGAATTTATCACTGCACTTGTATTTATGTAAAAAGTATTTTTTAATAAATTATTTCCATTTATTATTATTTAAACAAAATTCTATTAAAATTGTTTATTAAACGCACCATTATATTACTCAGTATCATGTATTTCAAAACAAATGTATTACCATAGATGCTGCTTATTAGACTCACTTTGAGAT
Source organism: Aphis gossypii (assembly GCF_020184175.1). NCBI lineage: Eukaryota > Metazoa > Arthropoda > Insecta > Hemiptera > Aphididae > Aphis > Aphis gossypii. The sequence goes on from NC_065530.1 coordinate 73,973,714, forward strand.
CAAAGCACTTGAGCCCATTAATCAGATAAACAAATAAGAGGAAAAGTATAGGAATACATTTTGTAATAAAAATAGATATTATATAAAAAAAAGATTTATTAATGAAATAGAAAAATGCCTCGAATAAATAAAAACTTTAGGATTTGTACTTAATATTAAAAAAAAGGTAGAAGAAGAGCTAAATAGACAGAATAGAAAATGACACGAGCATGGGTGGTATGAATAATGAGTATAAAGAAGAGGTGGAAAATAGAGTCTATGGAAGCATATAACATGTATGGTGGATCCCATATAGTTGTGAGCAAAAAGCAAAAGAAAAATAAGAGGTTTTTCTATATAAATATTATTAAAATTTTAAATTTGATTGGCTGACTCCGTTAACTAGCGCAATGGATCAAATAAACAATTTTTTTTATGTGTGTTATATTAGGTGAAAATAAACCGTGAGTCTTATTAACAATGAATATTTTATTCAATACTTTTTTTTTTAGTATCATTTACTCGTAAAAATAAACAATAATAACTGTTCGCATGCAAACGGAAGTTGAATCAAATTAAATCGATACGAGATATTTTATTAAAGATAATATTTTACAGTTTTGTATTTAGCAAAATGCAGTTATGAAATTTGAATTCAATAGTAAGGACTATAGGCGGTAGTAGATATGTATTCTATTCGATTCAAACCATTGTTCAAATACAATAAAAAATATATACTAATAGATAGTCCTCAGACCTTGACCGTACACCGTAGAAATATTATATAGTTTGGACCCCATTACAGAAGTCTTATACTAAACGTTTATGTTTTATAGATTTTTGTATTGAATGCGACACACTTTATCGCGGCTTAGACGAATTTAGAAGGTACTGAATTAACTTAGAGTTATAATAATGTTAAGAAATGAAGATTTTATCATTTCCATTCAATATAGTATTGGTAATATAACATAAGTGTTTTCCATTAATAATGTGGCATTTATGGCTGCAGTGTTATTAATACGAATAAACTATAAACAATAATTTTCTGAAATATATATAAACAAATCTATAAAAAATTAAATTAATATATATAATTAGAACCATAATAGGTAACTCGTGATTATCCATCCATATAAGTGTTTATATAAATATACACAAAATAATTTATTTGATTTAAAATTAAAAGCACAATAATGATCAATTTAAAAACTAACTCCGAGAATTAATAAATCATTTACCTAGGTGTAGTATTCATTCGTCACATGCTTCAGAACTTGAAAACCACAATCCGGCACTCTGGTATTTAAACACAAACAAACATTCCTCTAGATTGAGCATGCGTTCAACCACGATATAATGATAATCGATTCATTCACAACTTCCCAAATCTCAGATATAGCTGTAGTACTACCGTTGGTATAAAACGTTTCATTATAAAACAGAATTATAATCGAATTTGCTAATAATTTTAATTAAACGCAATGTTATCTTATACATTTTATTAAATTCTCGAATTAAATGACACATAAATGTTCTAAGCAATGGATAGAATTAATGCTTGTACTCGTGTACGAGAAGGTTACGTTCTAAGTGTTGTTTAATTTTTTTTACTAATGCTGTCAGTGATTTTTGAGACAACTTATTGTTAATTTCAAAGATTAATTTGAACTGAACAAGACCTAGCATTTAAGGATTTGACTAATTAGCAATAAAACAAGTTAATTATTTGACCTAAATTCTGTTCTTAAAATATATCCATTAATCCCTTCGTTACATTCAAAGTGTTTGTGCCAAAAACCAGACATCCAAAACACGTTTGATTGTAAATAGTGAATTTGAGCTTACTCTATATATTATGCGACTGTCATTCATTTGTTTTATACATCCTTTGCCAAAACTTTTTGCTTCAATGATGATTATTATAGACATTGAAATACATACAAAATGTATAAATGTGTACTGAGACTTGCAATTTATTTTAAAAATGTAAATCGTAGTAAATTTATGTATCTGCATATTTAACTTTTACGTTTACTTATTTAAAATCTTTAATAAAATCACCAACTAATAGTTAAATATTAATATAGCTTAATAAACCAATTGGAATTAATGACCAAATTGACCCGATATGAAATTAATTTATACAGTGGTTTGTGTTACGTTTTAATTTTATAATTAATTATCATATTTTCATTATTACGTGAGACTTATTTATGGTTGATCAAAAAATGTATCTCCATGAACAACTTAAATACACTACTGAAAAATATTACGGTACAGGGTATTACTGTATGCGGTATATTAGTAAGATACGAATGACATATAATGTATACAGGAACTAAAAATATTGTGATTTATAAATTATACCAGAGCAAAGTCGTATTACAGTTTTGTCATACAGTGTAGAGCATACTTATAATAATTTATTACAGTAATGTTTACAACATAATCATTCACATTTTGTAATATCATATCTGTTTATTTTATGGATTAAAATTCTTAAACTAAATTAAAGGTCATCACGTAATTATGGTCTTGTTTTTCGATTCAAATACATTTTATTTTGGAATTCGAAATTATTCAAATAAAGATTTCTTTTAAAACGAATGATATAGAAATGAAAAAAAAATTAAAACGGAAAGCTATATACAGTATAATATATTATTATAACATACACGTCGCTAGCTGTTTCAGAACATTAATCAATTCGGAAAAATCAATATTCTTAACAGACTGTTTATTAATAATGCTCTTCTCAAACCTTTTCGATCGTAAAGTATGAAATCGCGAGTCGGGTGAACAAATGAAATACCCGCGAGCACTTTATAAAATATATGTTGTTTTAGTTAATTTTTTTACATTATTTTTTTCCGGCATCGTAGTGATAATAAATTTATAGTATTTATAGTCGTATAGCCTACGCAAATGATGTAGTTTTATTAAACACCACTGCTGTGGTTCAAAAGCATACATATTTGATATCTAACCAACTAATATATTACATATAGCGAGAAATGCGGTACATATCTCGCGCAGACCGCCTGTATTATGCGTACTTGAAGTCCATCAATCAAAAGTATTATAATGATACGTTACGATCGTGTACGAGAAGAGGAAAAAAAGAATATCTATAGCAAAACGACCGAATAAATTATTCTCAAAAATATTATATGCACACTTAACGTTGTATGTTTGTGTAAGTCTATATAATGTGCATATTATTATAATATAGCTGTCCAATCAGAGTATCTAACAAACACCAGACGCTCTCACATAAGGTGTATTTACTGTCTAAAATAACCATATTAATATATATATATATAAAAACGAAAAAGACGTTTTTTGCTCAATTCTAAAAAAAACCTTCCACGCATTGTATAATGTATAATGGCTATTATATTTTTAATGATATTTTATAGATAATCGAATCCCAAATTACTCTTCCACCTATTGTTTGCTTATTTCTAAACGGCTCCCGTAGAAAAAAAAATTAAATTAAAGCTCAATCATGTCAGTACACTTAAATTTTTAAAAGAAGTAGAGTTCATTAGGAACACCATTGACAAATTTCCATCAAGTGAAACAACACGTATGGATTATATAAAAAAATTATCATAATCAGAAGTTTATTTTAAAAATAAGTTAGAAGTCAATGAATTCAATTCACTCAACGCTTCTACTTAGTTTTTAAGTGTAACTCTTAAATGCTCAGTTCTATGTGAATATATAGTTACGACTAAAGTCGTCTAAAGTCCGCATGTTTGAGTATTATAATATTATATTATTATAATAAGGGTATTTGAGTTTTTTCTCTTCCGGTCAGGTCGGTCCTCTATGAAACATTACTCTCAGTTCCGGAAAATATCGTTGACAAAATTATGGGGCGCGATAAAAATCACATTTATGGCAAGTTCGGAGGGCGTTAAACCGTCATCGAGTTGAAGTTTTGGCGCAACGTACCCGTTACACCTGCAGGCCACCTCATCACCACTAAAGTATAATATATATTATTTGTATACACGTCGTTAAATTATATTATACTGGGCCATAGAGATTTATTACGGTCCTGAAAAAAAAAACACATACATATATAATATTAAAACGTTGTAGTATTATTATACGGTGTCATTTTGTTTTTGTTTTGTCATAAACCGCAAATAATATATTAATATATAGGTGTCATAGGTGTTGTAGCAATTGAAATTATGTTAGTTGTAACTTGTAATATTATTTCTTCAGAATTTCTATAAAATGCAAAATAACCCTTTTCTACACTATATGGTAGATATAGAAGTGGTAGCTGGTCCGACAATAACATATAGTATATGGATTTTATATCGTTGTAAATTGTATAAGGAACCTTAATTTGATTGCAGATCCGTGGTCGAGAGATTGATTTATGTTTTAAATTATTAAAAGAGAAAAATAAATATATTCAACAACGGAGTAGGTATACTTATTATTTGATACAAAACAAAATATAGTTAATATACGAAAAACCATAAAAACGACTTCAGATTTATTTCATGATTTTATAATACAATAACGTCTCAAGTGGTTTTCCGTCTGCTGCGGGAAATTACTGTCAGCTTCACTATAAATACCAAGACATACTTTGATAAATACACTATTGAGTTTTAATTTCATTAATGTGATGTATAATATTATGATAAAAAAAAGTTGTATACAAAATAAATATTAAGAGTTGAGAAAAACTAATTTATTTTTCGAGATTCTACTTAATAATAATACAATTTAAATAAAAACCTTGTTATTCCACAGTGAGTAAACTTACTTAGCTTACTATTATAGTAGGTTTATAATAAGCATTATCTATTAATTTTACAATATTATGATCTGCAATATGTTTCATACAACTGTTATTATTTATATTATATTGATATTTGTACACGGCTATTATTATTATATATGTAGCTGAAAAATTATATTATTTAACAAAAAGTTATAACAATCCAAAGATTTAAATGTTATTTAACATGATATAAATAATAAACAAAAAAAATAAAAGACAATTAGTATAGTAATATAATTCACAGAACTTGAAAACCCTTTTGAAATTTGACTCATCTCTCTTATCACCAATATGTTTTATTTTGATTAATGAGAACGAGAGTTAATCTAAGAAATGTAAAGATAAAATTTTATTAAATGGAAATGTCTTATTTTTATGAAAGTATTGAATTTTCACAATTTGAAAATTAGTAAAATTAGAAAAATTAGTTATTTTGTTATTTTAAAAATTAAAGTGTTATAATTTTCCACTGATTAAAAGTCCAATCTGCTTGAAAATTGTTGTAGGTATGTTTTTTTTCATTGGATTTTTATAATAAAATTATGATAGACTTAAGTCATCGAGCACAGATTATTGATTATTAGTAATTATGTATACGTTATTTTGATGTTTAAATAGAAAAAAAGATTGATTGTTATTTATCAGTTACAACTGTTTCTATTATTAGATTTAGTGCTGAATATCATCATGGTTTTCACTCTGTTTTTATATAACTCATACGCGATAATATATTGTATAATACTCGAAACATTCCCACTACTAATATTATACTTTTATACTCCGTTAAAAGTTTGGTATAAAAATGCTATTACTCCTATATAAATATAGATTACAATTATTTTCTATAGATTTATAATAAAGATTAAAAAAGTATTCTTTATGTAATTTTTTAAATCCAGTGAACTGACCATATATACTAGTAATATAATATGATGAAAATGAAAATGGTGTAGTGATTTTTCTATTTGCTATTATTATATTCATGCTAATTCATCTTAAAATACCTAGATAAAGTTAAAAATTTAAGTTAAAATTTAATTTCTAAATACACTATACACCGAATTGTTATTATTAGAATAATTGAATAATAATGCTCCTATAGTCTAAAAAATGTTCATCCTGACGAGACATATGTATAATTAGTTGTGACCATAATAATATTTAAAAAAAAATTCAAAATAGTTCGGTCACAGGCCTATTATTATGAATTAATTTTTGGCTCGGGGCCCGGGGGTTTCTTGCACCAATAGCATCTCCGTTTTGGTTCATGTTCAATCGTGTGGTTTTTGGATTTTTTTGGGTTCCTACTGGTTGATCGTAACCGTGCTCAATCGTGTTGTGAAAATGGTCAATCGTGTTTCAGCCTCGTGGCCATCTCCTAAAATGGAAAATGTTTCATATGATATTAAATTGTATGATTTCGGAATTAATAAACTGTAGTAGGTAAAAGGTATAAGGTACACGCGCTCATTGAATTTGTTTTAACTTACCTATTTATCATCTGTATGTATAATACATAATGTATAAAAATATTTTAGTGACATACCTTATAGGTACAAAGAAGTTTTATGATGACTGCCACATTTGTGCTGAAACTGAATTAATTCTATACAATACCGCGTAGTAGGCAGGTTTGTCTAAAGAAAATCATAACACACACAGTCACTAATAAAATATATAATTTTAAAATTACTCACAAGCCTATTATACCAGTATACTGCTTAATCATCATAAAAAGTCATTCAATTTAAAAATGTATCCATTATCTTGCGACCAACTACCTATTCCTAGTTATAATCGTCAGTGTCGTGTTTGTGAGACGTGGTGGAATTATATCAGTGATAGATACGATTGTGGCCTAAAACTTTGTATTTACATGAGACTTGTACAATTGGTCCATTAAAATTACCATAGATAGTAAAAAATATATCATGAGCTTACTGTATAAGAAGTTTAGTTTCGATGTTATATTTATTAATTATGATGGATTAAATAGGTCTCTTACCATTATAAACTTGGTAGAAGGCTTAAGTTTTTTTTTTAGTATTTAAAATCGAGTCTATAACAATAAAATAGTATAATTAGTATTAAATAAAATAATAATTTAATTTTTTAATTTTTAAAAATAAGCTTGATAGCTTATAAATATGGTGCGTTAACAGGGATTCAGTATCAATTATATTGAAACGTTTTAATAACATTTTCCATTGGCCGAGTTTCAGTTATGTAACTGTTTCGTTAATACAAAAAGTTATATTTTTTTATATTATCTCAAAATTTACGAATGTTTTTGAACGTAAATCGTTACAAAACATTTTTGAAAAACATATTATTTTATTATTCTTTACCATTATAGTTTTTAAGTTTTTAATTATATATTTATTATATTATTTTTAATTTTGTATTCAAATTCAAAACATTTTTCTGTACATTTAAATTAATAAAAATTAAATCTTAAACAAATTTGTTTATTAATTACGACTTATGTTAAACTGAATATTTATAAATCAGATACATTTTGCGGAGTATCCTCGAACCTCTCCGCGCGGTTCATTTAAACATACTTAAAATGAAACTTATGAAATAGAACTTTAAATTTTTACCTATGTATATATTGTAATTTTCAGAAAAATATCGTACCTTAGGAAATGTACGTTGTTATTCTAGAAACTAAAAACATAAAATATTATACGAATAAAAATATAATTTCTTTCACAAAATATGTGGTTTTGTCATAACTTACTATTATTCAAATGGTGATAAATAAATATTTACAAAACAGTTGACATTTTTTGAGAAAATATTAATGTTAACGTTTTAAAGGATCACGTTCTATATAACTTTTACTACGACGTGTCACCTAACCGTTTTAACGTAATCGTAACAATACACATACCCAGCACAATAAATAATTCTACCTACTTACATTATTATTGGATGTACGACTGGAAACATGATATATTTATCGTATTAAAATATTTCAATGAGAGTGAAAAAAATTATTGTTTTAGATGTTATGTAGTTGTGTAGGTATACGGCGTCAACCGCGTCGAACAATAACAAAAACAATAATATTATATTCCTTTGATGTCACGACGTTCGTCGATAAGCGATCGACATTATACTATACGTCTATTATCTTCGACAAGATCAGTTTTCAGATTGGCATGTAGGCTGGAACTTAACCGTGTGTTGTTTCTTATACCGTTTTATACCGATGATAATACGCCCGACGACGTTATTAAACATTTGCCTCTGCGTATACGCACATGTGTTGCGTGCCACTTCTCAGATGTATTTACTCGGCTACGGGATTTGAATGGCATAAATACGGCCGGTGTGGTCGGTAAAATACTCGGTAGGTACAGCAATAAAACTTTATTGAATTAAATGTTTCAAATTCCGATCGACGGCATCAATTAATATTTACTATTAAGTGCGTGTTCGCGTCTAAACGCGGCAGATAAAATTACGCTACGACTAATCATTATATTGAACGCGTGTAAATGCCACCGATTTTCTTGTAGTTGATTTTAGGGTCAGATTTATAGCCTGAACATAATATTAATTCAACGGTACGTATTTTTTTTTTTTATCGGGAAAACATACGTCAACTCCACCTGCAGTACAAAATTAACACTTTACATTTCACATTATAATTAATAATCTTTGATAATTTTCAAATATTTTTATTGTTAATTTACAATTACTATACAATACTAACTGTGTAGAAAAATTAAAAAGATTAAAACTAAATCAATGAACTATGATGATTGAATGTGTTAAGTTGTTAAAGTGTATTATTATCATTTTTACGTTCTATTAGAATAAAATGTAAATTATACAATAAATACATATTACAATCGAATTCTTAAATACGTATCATAATCCACATGATAATAATTGTAAGTCAAACATTTAAGAAATACTAGTCTATGATATTGAATTGTAGACAAGAAAATATAATATTATGTCATTATAGTCAAATATGGTTTTAATTTAAAATTAAATTTGTCAAAAACTAATATCGTAAACCAGATAATTAGTAAGCTTTTTAGGATTATTTTTTAGTTCAAAATCAGTTCTGGTAGAATTTACTTGTTTTTTCATTAAAAACAATGTACAGATGGAACTTAAATAAAATAAAAATATAATTGGCAAAATCTATAATCACCCATAATTTCTGTTATACTTATATAATATAGAACAAAATATAATATTACGAACATTATATACAATATTCTTAACATTGAATATAATTGTATAAGTAAGTCATAATGTCCCTTTAAAATAATTTACATACCGTTTTTTATCAACATGATACTCAATCACGTCGGTATTTGGTCGAATCGTATGCACCTAATCCAAATATATTAGGCAACATAATATGCAAAGGTGTGTCTTGACGTAGGTATTTTATCTTATGCTAAATCAAATCGACAAATAATTGCATTATAAGATATTTAAAATATTTATTTATTTATTTTTTTTTTGTTTTCAGAACACAGTTTTTAGGCAGGTGTATTTGCTACTGTTTATAAAACGTGTTTGTATTTTATAATTTAAACAATATTGTACAAGTCTGGTTTATCCACGGGAAGTTGCAATTGGTCGATGACTATCGTACGTTGATGTCAGCACGTCATGTACCTATTTTGTGCGTGTTTATAAATAATAATATTTTAATCTTTATATTCTTGATGTTTACGTCATATTATGATTAAAAAGATTTAATTTATTTTAATTTAATTTAAAAAAAAAACCAAACAAGAACGTGATAAATATGGTTAAAACGTGATTACTTTCCTCGGCTACATAGTATTAAAATTAATAACGTTTACACCGCTAGAGCAATGTCTTATTAATAAATCGTCCACAGTGGACCGTGATACGTATACCTACCTATAAAATATTGTTATTTATTATAAACATTTTTTTTCTGGTCATCGCGATGTCGTCATATAAACCGACACGCAATCATATCTATATTATATTGTACACGTATAATAATTGGCTGACGGGTGAGTTCGACGATGTCATACTGATAAGAAGTATGAAAAATGAAAAATCGTCAGTTGTATACATCGAAATCGGCGAGGTAAACACGTAGGTATATTATCGCTGAGTATTAATGAAATATATTATAGAAAAATATTGTTCTGGCTCGGCGTGACGATGATGACGGTCTAACGCGCGAAACCGTAAACCAACTGTAACTATTTATACGTCATAATTAGTATCACTATTATTATTATTATCGTGTGTGTCACAGTCCGTAAAAGTTTTTCTGTTGACCGCATCGTGCGTTTGACTGTTTGACTGAGGGCACGTCGGTAGCCTGCATTGAGATTCGAGTACGGTTTAAAGTTTTTTGACGAAAAAATACGATCACGCATGTCGGAAACATGTGCGCGTTTGGACATTTTATTGGAAGTCAGTAAAACAAAAACCCTAAATCCTAATTTTCCATGTGCGACGAATTAATATGATATAATATAATACGATTAATATGAGTGAGATAATATACTTACTCTATTTGAAACGTTCCATATTATATTAGTTTGGAATTATGTTAAAGGCGTTTTTACTATTCTTAATAATGTTTCATTTATACGATTTGTTATGCTATCAGCAGTTTCAACAAAATTAGGATATAGTGTTAAAGATACAGAAAGAGCAAACAATAGAGGTATCTATAATACAAAAGTAGATAATAATATACCTAATTAAATTGATTAGCTACCTACGTTAAAGTCTGTACGGTTAAATTAAGATAGTATGAGAAGTATAATATTAATTTGTTGAAATATGTATACATTATATCGGACGTCGAAAGGTACTTTGGGAGATTGAAAAAGAGACAATAAGCTGTTGCGCTATAGTGATATTTTAGGGCAGTTGAAAACTAGGTGAGTATCATCGAAAATCGTATAGGATTATTGAGGAGAGTGCAGTCGTTCGATGAAAGTTTGAATGAATGAGAGGGAAGTCAGTTGTATCCAAATCGGAGACGGAAGAACGATGTTATGCATTTCTTAGAGAGATTAAGGTTATGAAACTAGTGTTGAAATGTGATAGTTGGGGGACAAATTTCTATAACAAATGACAAAATGAGATAGTAGTATTTCCCATTATTTAAACTATAGATTTGTTGTACAGACTCTGAGGTTGATAATGAAATCTGACCGTGAGATTTTTATACTATAAGTATGATCATAACAAAGTCAGGAATAAACTTATTAAAATTTGCATATTGTATTGAATATCAAACGAAAAAAATTTAAAATATTGGCATTCAACTGCAAATATTTTAGACATGCAGACATATTGCTTATTGTTGGTTGATTAATCTATGGTTACTATACAGACAAATACTATAGGATTTATACGCCTAAATGAACTTACTAAACATATAAACAGTAGCTACACTACATAATAAACTGCATTTTATTCTAAGATATTTAATTTACCACTTATTTAATCATCTAGTATTTAATAATTTTTAGTTGATATACTAAAAAGCTTCAGAGCTCATTTTAAAGGCCTAAATTATAATATTAACTGGATTTTAATCAAATAACAATGATGCAAAATAACACAATATAAACAATAAACTAGCTGCAATATTATTATTTTTGAAAATTTAACAGCAAAATATTACCTGTCACTTTTTTCAGGACATCCTATATCGATAGGATGTTTAAACTAATGATATTACTTGAAAAATTATGATTATTCGTTATCGTTGAGTTACATGGTTACGAAAAATAATTCCTGTTGAGTAAGTTCCCATAACTCCAACAATTTCTGAATTATTATACTTTTAAAAAATGTTTACTTACTACAAAGCGTTGATATACGCATAAATACATTGACCAGAAAATGTGTTAATTTAACATTTTTATATTAAGTAAATGTATACGGTACTGATTTTCTTAAAATGATTACCAAACGTATTGATTAAATTATGTTCTCCTTGTATTACAAAAAAAAAAAAATAGCTTAAGTATCTTGTATTAGTTATCTAAAATTTGGTAGGCTGACATTGTAGCTTAAAATATTAATTTATAATATAATATTATAGAAACTACCTAATATGTCTTTTAAATGTGCACCTGAATGCATTTTTAAAGTTTTTGAAATCGTTGCAATAATACTTCAGTTTATATTTAAAGCATTTATTAGTTTCAAAAACTGTAATATATTGTGATAAATATTATTTATTGTATGTAATATATTACTGTGATTTACTATATTTTTCGCAATTTTCAACATTTTATTTTAAGATGGTCATAGAAAATTGATTAATGGGCCACTCGTATATGGTTGGATACATTGATCGGTTGTATGTTCATAATATTGTGATGAGTATTTTACATCGGTCCTCGCAAATAATTGTATGGACATTTTCGACGAACCTCATACTAATACAAAATTGAAGATATTAACTATTCAATAATTGTTTAATACGAACTATATTGCTACCATCACGTCTTTATCGACTAAGCCTACGTGGCTCGTACATATTATATTATAAACGTAGATTGATTATTGTTATATACGCTTGCTGAAGATAAAACCAGGACATCTAGTTAGTATAGATACCTACAACGCGTATTAATATTATATCGATGAGTTATTTATTGATCAGTCTTAATTTTCATTTTACCCACAATACCATTAGGGTCCAGAATATTTATACTGACCGTTCAATAGGTTGTGCGTATGTATTAAATATGTACGATCAGCTAGTCCGTAAATGTTGCATTGACCGCTGTAGAATTGTTATACAATTGAGCCGTTGATCTCATATGAGAGAGATATTCTAATTAAACTTCGAACAGTTCAGATGTACAAACTACAAAGTGTTATTAACATTGCATTTTTAATTATCTGTATCAATTTTTATATATGTATATACACTTATAAATAACCAGACCTACCTAACCATATAGGTCTGTAGTCTACACATTTTCCAAGTATTATTTTTATTTACCGTTACAAGTTAAAATGATAAATATATTAATATCTTAAAAATGTTCTGTTCATATTTATTTACAAAAATTGCAATTTACAATTAAACGTTTAAACATTATAACTTGATTATTAATTTTAACAAAAATGTAATTATCAAAACCCTCAAAATTAATCAAAAATTATTTGATTATTCAACCAGGAAAAATAATGTCAATTGTCTTTACAAACTAATTCATTATTTTTACCGAATTATTTTGTTACACGAAGAGCGTACTAAGTTAATTAAAAGTTGATCATCCATGTTTAATTTAAATTCACAGTTTTAATATTCTTATATTCGGTCAAAGAATAGCTATACAACAGTTGACGCATATAACATTTTTTCACGATATCATAATATATGGCTATAAAATTCTGTATAGCCAATTGACAAATGTAATTTAATGTTGTGGGTTGACATACCTATTAAATATGTTATAAAATATAAAAACTATCTATAAAATAGTTACGATATTAAACTGTAATATACAAAACCTGCATGTATCGTGGAAAATACAATTCATTTTCATTGTTAAAACAATAACCGGAATTAATAGTCTTATAGTTTTGTTTAATATTATAGTAGTTAGTAGGTATTCATAATTCATATATAAAAACTATCAATTAAATAAATTTAAATCATTTAAATATGAATTCGAAACAGTTTTTCCAATTCCTGATACTATTTATAATAATGTATCGTTTATTTATGCAGATTTACGTGAAGACTTGTAATGATTTCTATATGTGAATAATAATATAAACATTTTTTATACATGTTATATTTGTTGTATAATAAGATGACAATTTTAATTTGTTTAATAATATTATATTATTTTCTTTATTTGTGTGTATTTGTGTATGGAAATGCACAACTATTATTGCAGGGAATTAAAATATTATATTACGTTGACCTACAAATAGTAAAATAATTTTCGAATATGATAATGTTATTTTTATTTAAGACGTGACGAATGATGAACTACTTATTCGTCCGTCAAATGTACACGTCTATTGAAAATTTGATATGTAATTTAATAAAATCATATGAAATGATACTTACAGCTTAGTTTAAAAATATAAAAAAAATGTTTTTTTTTTGCTTAAGAAAACTTTGTATATTATAATATTTATTTATACTCAAATCACGTTTTATTTAAAAGTCAAAACTTCATCCAAAATTACATTTCGTTTCAATATAATATAATATTATGCTTCATTTTCGTCGTCGAAAAGACTTCTTGAATATTTAATATTATTTTGGGTTTCCATTCTAAAAATTTAAAATTATATTACTTTTATTACATTTGTCAGTACCTATATAAATTTTACATAATATTGTTACCTATTATACTGTTACTTATTCTGTTATTCATAAGAACTTAAAACAATTAGTACTGTGATATGAAAATTCAAGTATAAATTATTTATTTATTCACTTGCATTTTTAATAAAATTACAAGTACATAATTTGTATAGCTTATAATTTTATAAATTGTAAATATTTTATTAAATTAATAAAAATAAATAATATTATTCCGAAGTTATGTATTTTAACGATTTTTATATTTTTATATTGAAGTTAACATGCACGATGCACGGCACTCTTTGTGTAAATATATAAACAAATATAATTTATAATAGAGAAAAAATAATCAGTTACTATTACAAGAAAAAGCCCCTACCCATAATGTAAATATAATTTGACTTTTAAAATGAATATTTTTTTTTTCTGTATAGGTTCATTTTTATTTTGTATTTATTTATTTTTCCATCGAAAAATTCTATCGAAATGTTGGCAGGTATTTCCGTATTTTCTTTTTAGTCCCTAGTGTAATTTGTAGCTTTATAGTTGTTGTATTATTATACAACTCGAATCCAATACACAGCGAGGTGCTACATTAAAAGGTTTTTTTGTATATAAGTGTTTTCCTTTTTTTTTTTTTACTAAAAGCACATATATGTAATTGTAAAACCAACATCACATTCACTGCACATGTACCTAACGTCTTGAACTACAGCGTTTTTGTGTTACAGTTGAGTGTATATGCAGTGTATTGTTATGTACCATTTGGATATACTCAACGGTATTACGTTTTTATAAGTATCAAAGTAAAACAATGTTAAAATATAATTTTTTAAATGATAATAGATCACTTACCTACCTTATAATATTATGGTTCGAATCGAATACAGCCAAAATGCCAAAATATGCTCTCATTAATCTGTACTTTTAAATTACACTAGATACCATTAGGATAATAACTATTTTTAGTTTTAGGAACATAAAAATATAATCGGAAATGGAAGTCAGCGAATTCGTTGGACAACTTTTTCATAAAAAAAAAAAATATAACGAAAAAGGGAGATTTTTTTTTTATAAGTACATAATAGTAAACTTCCGCACAATCATAATAATAACTAATAACGTTTTAGTCCTAGGAAAGAATAATGTGAATGTAGTCATAATTATTGAGAATACTGTAAAAGTTTTATTTAACGATTTCATTATTATAATTATTATTATTATATAATTTAAAATTTTTAATTATAAATTATAAATAATAATATTATTCCACTTACGTAACAAACAACAAATCAATTTTATTACGTAAGTTATACGTTTTTTCTTATTTAAAAAAAAAAAAAAATAATAAGAAAATCGAAAACTTATGTTCGCAATAAACTGTTAAATTTTATTTATTTCACATGCGTAAATCATGGCATTTGCAGTGATGCGAGAAGTAACAATGGGGAAATTCCTTCAGATCAATTGGAGAGATAAAATTCTTCGTACTATTAGTATACCAAGTATGCGGATTTTAATGAATATTGTAATAGAATGCGTAACGTTTGATGATAATTTATATTTGTGAGCGTAGTAAAAATTATGTAAATATAATAATTTAATAGAGGGAAGTTTAAATTTGTTTATTTTTTATATTATAAGACACGTAATTTTGCGTATAATATGATTTAAATGAAGATTTAATAATTTCACGATTTTTAATAGAATTTAACCACCTACCTATTTTAATGGTGCCCGTGGATTACATAGCTTAATAACACTGTAATAGTTAAACTATATACTTAAAGGTATTAGATGTTGGGCGAACGGTCACGGTTTAGCAACATAAACGTGACGTTACTAACCGTGATGACTATTATCACGACTATTATAATAAAGCACAAAAAATATGAATGACATCAACTCCGTCAGGAAAATAATGTTTTGAAAATGTTTATTATAATTTTAGGTACATCACATTACAATAATATATATTGTACTTACAGTATATTATGTTTATCACCTGTAAGACGTTTCATAACTTAAAAATTTTATTTTATTCTACGAACGTAAATAATATTCTGTGGGAAAAACTATAATTAATCAAACCAGAAACAAGCGAGGGCGGTTTGAATACGATTTCAAATCACAATAATAAATAATTTTTATTCGTAAAAGAGAATAAGTTATTACTTCTTGGAAGACGAATTATTTTTGAAAACTATTTTTATTTGTTATGCAAAAGTTATAACTATGTACCTTTGTGTTACTTGAAAAAAATGTCATCCACAGAATTGTGTTTGCGAGTATCGAATATCGATTTAAATTTTTTAATTAAAATCCAATACGTTGTACGTAGGTATATAAATTTAGATCAAAAAATATCGTCAAGAAAATTGATTGATATTCTTTCTTTATATTATATTCAAATAAACCACTACAACGTAACAACAGTAATATAATAATATTAATATTCTTTTTCTATATACAAATAAATGTATTTTAGGATTAATTAATAGTCTTATTTTATAATTATTATAAAATATGTTATTATACTTTGTACCTTGTTGAAAAAGTTTGGTAGTTTTGTAGCCTAGACTTTTTTCATTCATATATACTTATTAGCTCTTACTGAGCTTTTCTTAAGCCAGCCAATTCATATAGTATAATCAATATTATAATCTATATTATACATATTACATTTAGTTATGTTTAGAATTGTTTTTGTTTTATTATTTGAGAATCAACAACATTATACCTATTGTTTCAACAGTTGAACAGTAGGCTTAATAGATGTTATCCTTATCTATGTTAAATCCCCGAGTAACCAATTCTGATTTTACTTAACAAATATTATATAAAACATTTCACTTAATTTTTTGGTGGACATTTAATTAAACTCAAATTATTGTATTACAGTGTAAAATAAAAAAAAAAAGATTAATGAACGTTTTCTAAGTCAATTCTAACGCTGATAATCATCATATAGAATACGATTTCTACTCCGGATAAACGTGGTGTAAACGTTAGAAATTAATTAATTTTTGAGAAATTCCTGAGAGGAATAATAGTTTTGAAATTAAAACTAGGTTAACTAATATGGACATGTACATTTTTGTATCATAAAGCTTATGGAAAATTGCATGGATTTAATAATTTATCGAATAAAATGGTATATGCGTAAGTCGTTTGGTTTAAAGAAATTATTAAAGTTATTATTCGGATATATGTACTTCAAAAATATTATGGAAAGACGTGTGTTTTTTTTTCGGAAACTTGGCAGCCAGGAATTTTAACTCTGAAAGTTCCTTAATCGAAAATACGAATATCCTACTGACAGCGCTCTAACAGACCTATTACGGGATATTTATACCTGTACTAGCAGTACCTATACATATTATTATAAACAAAAGCAATAACAGGTGACACGAAATCGACGAATTCCGATGTGAAGTACGGCATAATCAGACCCTAAAATCGCTCCGAACCAGCGTCACGTACGCATATATACGTATGTACCTACATAATATAGTAGTACCGCCTATATATATATATCGATACAACTCTACAACAGTATATTACAATATAGTAGTTGGCAGGATACCAGATGCCCGCGACATCGGTCGGCCGGTCGTGTTCGCGTCCTGATGAACGAAAAGTACGATTGGACGACACCCCGCCCTCCGTAGGAATTTCAATTTTGATCGTATACGCAGTGTCCCGACTTATTGGCAAGCAGGTACGCGACGTTATTATGTAAATCGTCTTATTTCACGTTACGTTATATTTTGTGCATCATCTATATTGACGCGTGTTTACGGGCAGACCGTCGGGCGACTACGACGCCGCCGCCCTCGCAGCTGCCGACGGACTACGGATCCTTCCTACATAACCGCGTTGTCGTTATTATTACATATTATTATCATTATCAATTTTGCGGTCGTCGACTCGAACCGATGCTCGTCCATATTTTAGTATCGACATTTTGGACGACGACAAAAAATTGAAGTTTAGAGTATCGAGAAAAATATAAAACGTGTAATGTATATTATTCAACATTTTACCCTCCGACTGTTTCGAATAGTGTATTAAAAATAATAAAAAAAATTACTTCCTTATCTCTACTTTGTCTACGCAGATGAAGCTGTTAAAACGCATACCTGATTTCGTATTCTAATATCATCACCGATTGACATCGATCACTTATGCGTTTCCTTGTCAAAGAAGTTCCTCCAATAGAAGAATTCTTAACTCTGTAAATCATGTTGTTGTTTGTTTTTTCGTATTAACGTAATAGCATCGTATTAATATTCGCTTATTGTTCAATATTTATGAACAGATCGCGAAATAAAAGTTTGAAATTTAAGTTAAAAATACCATCGATTATATGCAAATAAATTCGGTAAAAAATACAGCAATAAAAGCAAACAATTATACATGTATTTTGTTTTCGTGTAATATTAGACATAACTGTTCAGCCAATTTTATTTTAAAATGAATTTTGTTATTGTTTAGATGCGTCTTTTTAAATAAACTAAACAATTTTCAAGATCCCGTTTTAATACAAGATATAGTTTAATATTAAGTATTGTGTATTCAGTATATTACGAGTATGTTATTATAACGAGTTATATGGTTAAAAAAAATATAAATACATAATAGTGTTATAAAATAGAAAATCGTGTGTGTACAAATCATGTTTGGAATAATTATGAGTGTAATATAATAATATTATAGTCACGAATGAAAAGCATACCAATTTATTGAATATAATAATATTATAGTGATAATGTTTACTCAATGGTTTAACATTTTTATATTTGTGACTCTCGGTGTATGCATTAATTAATTTCTCATGAATAACTGATAATATTATATAGAGGTTGAATTCCACGGGTTTAGTGGGCCGATCGTTGCATAATAATGTTTTTCACAGCCATTTAAATAATATGAGACAACAAAATGAAGTGTAAAATGTATAACAGAGCATTGAAAATGTCACACAAAAAACAGTAAAATATTTTTATTATTAAAAAAGAGTTTAAATGTATGTTTTATTTTAATGATAACACATACTCTATTACTTAACTAACTAAGAAATGTTCAAAGAATCGAGTATCAAGTAAATCAATCAATAAAGTGTGTGATATAAATATTAGAAATATGACATAATAATGTTGTTAAAAGGTTTGAAAAACCAATACAATAAATTATCAATTTTCTATAATCGTGTTACATTAAATGTATTTTTGATGGGTAAAAATAATTTAAAAAGAAAGTTATACTTTTTTGTAGGAGTATTACTTTTAAGTCCTTTTAAGTCCGCAATGGACTTTTAGGTACGCAATTAAAGTTCACTATAAATCAGAACAAAATAACGTTTGCTATTAATGGTCAAAGTCGTAATGGGCACAAAGTTATATTGGACTCGTCGGAGTGAAGTAAATTGTTCGCATATTAGGTATTAATATTTAAACACTATTATATGTGAATACTTACTATAAAGATATAATTTACATGAAGTTATAAATCAATTACATTTGACAACGGACGTATCAATTTATTTGAATATTTTTTTTTTTTATTTTGAACCAATAGTTTATATTAGAATATATTATGTGGAAAAGTACAAAAAAGGGAAATATAAGAAGATAAATGAAACCGCCTTTATGTAGGGACACGGGAGAAAAGACACATTTCATTCTATTGAAAAAAAACGATAGGTTATCTACGATCACATATACGGCTACACTATCCCAACAATATAAATTCCTTCCATGTAAATTCAACAATTTAAATAAGTTTACAGATGTTTCTCATAAAGTCGTGATTTTGTTTTTTCCAGGTAAGCATTGCCTACATTTAATCTAATAATTTCAGATTAAAATGTAGCACAAACATTTTCACACCAATTGTCAAGGAAAATTGTCATTAAATTATTAACAGTATTATCAGGTATTAAGAATGTAAGTTTAATAAGTGTGCAAACACGTTGCGCAGTTTCTCGTTTCTCATCAGCCAAATAGCAATGGACTGAAATAATCTGTTATTTTGTACAATACTACCAATAACGAAAGTTGACAACTTTTTTGTAAATTTCGAAAACAGTGATTACTGATTAGTGCATTTGGATGAAAACATACAGATTTGACATGACTGTTCTAGTGTCTATACATGTTTATTAATTACTATATTATTTAAAATATGGAATCGTTAATATTAATGCCATTTTAGTACGCGATTGAAACATAAATTATTTTTTAGTGACTTTATTGTTTATTTTAGGTATATTCAATGATTTTATGTACTGTTTCTTCTTTTAAATTTGTTATCAAACGGGTTTTTTTTACAAGTATAGACTAAAAACTATGGGTTTTAGTTTAAAATTAATAGCTATTTTTCAATTGTTCAATTTTCGTAGTTAAAGGTCATTTTACTTATTTTGAACTAAAGCTTTTTGGTCCATTTTAATAAAATATTATACACTATCAAAGTATACGATATCAAAGTTTCGATCAAAAAAGTACGATTCGTTTACTATACGCTATCTATTGGACCATTAGATAAACTTTGGTTTTACTCGTTTTACGTTTATACTAGCTCCATCGTACCGTTATAACAATGTTCTTACCACTCAGTCACATTCTGAAAACTATTCTATCACCAGATATCGTGAGTATACATTGTATCTAATATCGTTTTCTGTAAGCTTCAGTTCGACATTTATGATAGGTATTATTATTTTCGTAATAATTTTATTTATATAATTTTATTTTACTGACATAACTCTTGTTGCTAGAGGTATATGTATGAATCTCGGAAAATTATACAAGTTTGTTGTTTACTTTTGTAGATCGGATTGTAATTTTAATTTCGTTATTTATTTGAGTGACAAATATTTATAAATATTTTATATTTTATATTAAAAAAAAAAAAAAATTCTAAAAATAATATTAGAGGTCAATAATAACAAAACAAACAAAAAATTCAAATACGTACGTATATTATCTTTATAAATATTTTTGTGTCAGCACGTAATGAATAATATTAAAACGATTATAGGAAAAATTAATAATGATTTATAGTTTTTGTAATTGGCAAACTGATTGACCGAATTATGTGTTTTTTTTGTCCCCATACGTTTTTGGTCAAAACTCGCTGTAATCATTTAACCGGTATGGACACCGTCCAAGTAGTCGAATTAGTTAAAGCATTGTTGCGAGACACTGCCGATGTACGGAAAACCGGAAGTACAATCGGCAAAGCGGGCGGAGAAACGGCATAGCCAAATGCGATGACTGTAAACGGAAGTACAACAAAACTTCTGCATAATATTATATTTTGATCGACGGAATGACCACTAAGTTATCACTCACCGATCATCAGTCAATGATTTATCCGTTGACAACGACGTAATATGTGTGAAATATGTTTTATTTAGAACTGAAAAAAAGAAAATGTTTTAAAAAATATATAAATAATACTCTAAAACTCTAAAACTCAACAATTATTAAGAAGACATAGTCATATCTAAAGTGAATCTTACATAATGGCCAAGATACAATAATATTAGGTAAGCGTATACATTCAAAAAACTACTGTCTTATCAGATATCGTTTATATGCATTGTACTATCAGATATCGTTTATATGCATTGTACATAGAAGTTAATTATTTAACATTTTTATTATGATAAGTTGGTGATAGATAAATCGTTTTAATTGATTCTATGATGCTAAATTTGGTTTATTATTTATGTTCAGTGACCATATAAGTCTGAAGTATTTCTTGGATTGATCAAATATTACCAATTTTATGTTGATCCGTATCAATCATATTAAAATGTATACAATTTCAATTGCAAGATTATAATTTAATTTAATTATTTACATTGAAAGTTGTACATCAAAAATATAAACCGAAAATTCTAAAAGATGTAAAATAGAATCCACAATACCTATGAAACAAGACATAGTTCAAATTTGTGTAAAAACTAGAATGTAACTAGCACCAAAAAAAACAATTTCAAATTCATAGGAATTTCAGCCTTAGTCATATAATGATGTAACTCATAATATGAATTATGCATTTTTTAAGCCCAATAACAAAATTATAATATAGTGGCTTACCTCGCACTCGACGCGGCACCATAATATTGTAATAAATAGTTCATTTCTCGTGTTTTTTTAAAAAAAAAACATTGTTCTAATTTATATTTGATCAAACAAATTGATATATTATATAATGTTGTTTTTTTTAAAACACCGCATTTTTAACAACAGTTATAAATTTACTATTATATAATGTAACACTGATAACTATGATAACTTTTAAAAAACGTAACATACCTACTCAATTTCATGTTTGGTAGTGATTCACAGACAAGCTCGTTTATAAGAAATAAATATTATTTTGATATAAGGATGTAATATTTAATAAAACATACATATAGTTATTATGAGAACATAATATAATAAACTTATGCAACTTTATTCAATAGATATTATTTTTTGAAGCACCTTTGTGTATGTTTTATTTTAATTCAAGTGCAAATATAGAAGAATATATTATTGCAATAAATCATTTTTCGCATTAGCTTGAGTGAGCATATCAAAATGGAAAAAAAATAATAAATAATAAATTGTCGTTATTTTTTGTCGTATTTATTTACCAAAAAATAAAAATCATGAAAAGAATAATATTGAACATAACAAATTATAACAAAAGATAGTCTTAACATTAAAATATACTTAAAATCGAGTTAATTTAATAAAATAGGTAATTACGAACCTTAAGCAAAAACAGCGTTAAGAAAATTGTTGTTTTAAAAATACATATTATTACCATGCTAAATATGCCCTTGCAAATGTGAATTAAATAATTTAAATCTTGTATCCTATGTACAACTATTTTCTGGATTTATCGATTTATATAATTGATTTTATTATCATGACAAGGATAATTTTTTACTGGTTCTCGTTTAAAGTAAATCATTTTTTTTTGTCTTGTAATATTTTTATTAATGTTCGACACGAAACAAATGTCTGTTATGAGCTATTTCTATTCGACCGCACATAATATTTTATTGGAACAGTAAAATATTGTTATTTAGACGCTCGTGCACAATATGGGCGACTGTGTTTAAGTGCGGTTCGGTGGACACGATATTATTTTGGACAAACGGCTATATTAGTGTGAATAAAAATAAAACAAGATATTTCATGTACGGTTTTCACATTATCATCGAGCGGACCATGAGCGAACGAATATAACAATATTATTATTCATCGTTTGTCTACCGGTTCCGACCTCAAGAGTCAAGAGGGGAAACATATTCGCGAGTAGGTTTTTATTTTTTTCAAATACTGTATAATCAAGAGGAAATTCGAATGATGATAAATCGATATTCGACAACTATTATTATAGTGCGGATACATGATCCGCGCTTGGAAAAAATAAAACCATAGCCGTGCGTCGTTGACGTGAAGACTCATCGGATATCGACGAGGATATAATATCATATAATAAATAATAATGTGTGGTGACTGAAACCGCCGATGACGTTGAAGTATCCAGAATCCGTTTTCCGTGCTTGGTTCATCGTCTCGACAAAAATATGTCTAGTCTCTCTGACGATCTTATTTTTATTTTCCGACTTATCGGCATAGGGGTGAAATATCTATATAATATTATATTTCATAAATTTGACCGTACTCTAGCTAGTGTCCGCGATCGACGCAATTTAACGCGTTTTCGTTCGAATCGAAAGCACCGATAAGTTAAACTGACGAGAGGTGATTGAATTAATGTACAACAGTGTACAATAACTGTTACATTTCAAATATTTCTGGAAAATGTCTATCCAAAATGATTAAGATGACGGCGTATAAAATAAAAACAATATAACTGTGGAAAAAAACTAGTTCATGACATTAATCATATATTTATACTTTATTATAAAAAATGCATTCAGTGTAATGTAAGTTTATTCATTTTATAATATAATATTATAATGACTCAGGAGTGAGACTACCTATGTCCTATATAGTATGTGTAATGTGGATGTATAATATATTATGTATATACTATAATATTGTTAAATTAAAATTTATGAATTTCAATTAATTACAAATGTATTAACTACTAATATATATTTCATTAACTTTAATCATTGAGTTAGCCCATCATTAGTGGTATGTAATAATTTTGTTAAAGTGATATGTATACTTGAAGCATAATAGTTGGGCGGGGAATGTTTCTGAAATTGGAGCCCCCTCTTTACGATATCGGCTTCAAACCATCGCCAATATTTTGAAACTCAATCGCAATTATTCGCAACGCCAGCTCCGATATTTGCAAACCACTCTCCTGTTTTCCGGAAAATTGGATTTCAATTCATCCATCTAGGGTGTGGGAAGTTTATCCATCGTCTAAAACTTACCATAGATTACGTCACTGTTACATTTATTATAATATTACCTATATATAAAATGATAACTTAGGTATCTTAGGTATATGTATTAGATGAAAGAACATAGTACAAATTATTAGTATCTATAAAGACAGACGACTTTTGTGAAGGTACGTATATATATGTCATATGATATGTGTGTGTTTGAGTACATGGATGTGTGTGCATCCGACATATTGTTCAGCTATCGGTTTTTGGGAAACTTATTTGTAAACGGTGATGAGCGACATCCCTTTTAAACTTTATAATTTACACATCCCCAGCGACGAAACTTTCAATTGGGATTTTTTTGTTAAAATAAAAATAAAACCCCGTACAGTTCCAGACATCGGTCAGACATATATCGCCGATCAATATTTTAATTTTAAAACAACTTTATTGAAGTCTGTAAAACATTGTAAGCGTTCCAAGTAAACATCGTTTTGTTCATATTATTGTAGTGTATGCTATATTATACTAATATAGATAAAAACGTATTTGGTGTAATATAATAATTACATTATAAATGAATAAATATTGAAAAAAAATATTAATATAGTAATATTTTATATTCTTGGTGGAAACACGTCAGGGGGACTTTGAAAATGCATCCCCCTGAAAAAAAATACAAGCTAATAACTTGTAAAAAAATAATTTATTAAAAATAAAAATACATGGAAATAATATTGTCACCTGAATTGGAAAATATAGTGTTTTTTATATCTGTTATTTTTGAAGATGTAAATATTATAAGACCTTAAAAATAGTTATTTCAATGGAAATTTTTATCATTTGGACGACGGTTGGCATTCAGTGAAACTGCTGCCCGAAAGTTACAATCGTAGCAATATTACCTACGTAATGTTATCGTTGGTTGGGTGGATTAGGTAGGGAGAATAAATTCCGTTTATAAACTGTATTTAAACTGTGATTACGAAATTATTATATAACATATACACGCGCCACCGTGCTTTTATGTCTTAAAACAGTATCAAAATTTTAAAACAGAAAGCACAAATTATAACATCTTAGTTCATGGCAAAAAGTAAAACGTGTGTACTCTATTTTACTCAATTCTGTCGGTAATACTTTTAGGGTTATTCTTTCGTATGTTACGTTTGTGTTACGTAATATAAAGTGTATATTATATATCATTGTCAATAATAAAAAAAAATGTTTATTATTTATCACTATCATGCACGATTTGACAAAACGTCAACACAATACAACGTAATAATTATAATATTAAATTTTACGGGATCGGCGAGATAAGCAAACTATGTTTGTGGCGACATTAGCTTATTGCATTGTGTCTAACACTCCAGCGCAGTGTAGAAAGAGTGACATTTCAATTGTTCATTGTAAATATCGCACATTTCGTTATATTGAAAGCGTTATTCTTTACAAATATTTAATCTAAATCTAAAGCAAAAAAAAAGTATACACATCCCAACAAAATAATGAAATGTCATCACCAACACAATTTTGAACACAAAGTTCACGACTAGTATTTCCAAAAAAAAAAAATAATAATGTAGATTACATTTTCAAGGCTAATGTTGACCGATTTGGCAGTCTTGTCCAAGATTTTTCTTTTTGAACCACATTTTCCTTTACAACCTGCATCAATAGATTTTTTGTCAGAGCAAAAAGAAAAAAAATACAGCATTATTTAGTGTTCTGCGTTTGTATTCAACTAATGTAGCGATATATGATGATTGATGTAAACTTTATTTAATTGCGTAATATTGTATGTAGTTCAAAACGTCAAAGTATTAGTGACTTTCGATAAATAATTTTGTTGTTTGCAGGACATTATTATATCCTTAATTATTCGTAATGATGATTATTTCAAATGGTAAATGACAATCATGACAACATATCTTTTTCTATGCACCGAATTTTAATTATAATAAAAAAACTATAATATGAATATAGCACTACGTAGCCAAACTATATTATCATAGAGCAACATTATAAAATTGTGTACTGCAATGGTAACCACGAAAACCGAACGAGTCACGATGTCTGTCGCGTCGGTAAGAACATACGTGTCACTTTAATATGTAATACGGACTTAAAACGATAGGTCATCGATATTTTCACGCGTTTTCTTGTTGCTTTGTCTTCGCCGTCGTCAAAAAAAAAAAAAAACGAAGAAATAATCGTATGACACGATCCCGCGGACCTTTTTCGCTTGGCCGTAAGGGTGGTTTGGCGAGATGGGTCGGCGGCGCGAAGCGTAACGTTTTTGGAATATCTCGACAACGCATTGTATATAAATTAGACGCCACTGCTGCCGCGTGTTCAGACAATCGTAAAATGTCCGCGTGTATACAGTGCAATATAATATACATACATCCACCAAAACCGATCGGAACCACACCCTCTTCCACTCGCCCGCACCGACCACCGCGAAACCTTTTAAAACGTTGTGCCGATTCGGTTCGAAAAGTTAATGCGCTCGGCGGATAAAAAAAGTTTCTCCGCGGCGGCGGACAAAATCGAACTATATCGCTATACGGACGATTGGCTTTTTAGTCTCGCGTACGATAGCGCCACGCCGTAGTCGTTATAATAATATTATTATATACAAATATTTGTGTATTTGTATAAAACGAACTCGTGTATTAAAATAATAAACAGGTATAAAATTTGGACAGTCTATACATATATTTTTTGAACAAATACAAAACATTAAACAGTTATAATAATATATTGTCAATAAGGTTTACCATTTTTTGTAAAATATATTATAGAGTATAAATTCTTATACACGGAGATTTTTCGGATCGAATTTGTTATTTGAACATTACTTATTTTTAAATTAACCATTGATGTTTAACGTTCTGATTGAGTATGTTCGTTATATATATCCCATATTATACATTATATTTATAATTATATTTATACACGGTTACAGACTTTGAGTAATGTTTTTATTTATGATAGAACTTTAAAATACCAATGAAATAATCCTACATAATCGTAGTTTAATAATATGTATAATTGTATAATATGTATTATAAAAAAATTCTATAAAAATAAACTAAATTAATATTTTTATTTCAAATAGGAATCAAAAAAATATTCTTTAAAATGTTTTCTTTAATATATGTATTTATTAAATCATAAAAACAAATAATTCAAAAGTATTTTTAAGTACTTTTTCAAATGCATCACTGTTAAAAATTTTACGATGTTTTAAATGGTTTAGCTACTTTTTTTTAAAAACAATATCAAAAATAAATAATGTTAATTAATACTACATATTATATTTTGTTAATTCGAATTAAATTGTTTACTAAGTTCACACGAATACCAAAATGGGCGAAATTTACTAAAATAGTAAAATAGAATAAAACATGGTTTTATATTCTACTGAATGTAAAATTTCAAAAGAGCACGTGTATTTTTAAGTTATCCCGTATAATTTTAGGTTAAAATTTTAGGCTTTAAGTGATAATGTTTGAGTTACGTCCAACCAATTCTCTACTTCACTTATATCATGTGACAAATTATAATTATTATAAAAACTGCTCCATTCAACACGCTTTTAATGGACTATCTATAAAAATACTTACATTAGATTGCTAAATTTGAGTTTAAAGTACCTAGTAATAATCACTGGTGAAAACCAATTTACACGCAATTAAACTTCTACTACATTAGATCACGGTCAAGAGTGTTTGTATATATTTGAAATTTTATATTATTCAATATAAAATAAAAAATAAAAATCAACGCCTATGTAGTTTTAATAAATTTGAAATTTAATTCATTAATTAATATATTTTAACATTAGACAAAATTGAGAAAGGTGCAAAATTTTCGATCGCCATATCAATTAAGGCGTCCCCGAAAATTCAACGGAGTGGGTTTCGTTTTTTCTACAACCTACTTCATCTGTCATGAAAATATAATGCCCAATAATGGTTAAGGCTTAAAATATCGACTACAATTATTTGAGTTTAAAACAATAATAAAAAATATATATTTAAAACTAAAGTCATTTTATTATGTATTCATGTATATTAATATAAAAAAAATTAGACAATTAAAAAAATTATATGTAATTACCAGAAAAGGTGAAGGATCCCGAAAAAATAATTATTGTCATTCGTGTCCATCTAGTCTCGATGTTTACGAAGATACCGAGGAATAATCGAATATTTCAAAATCGAATGCTCGATAATCAAACAAATAAATAATCATTTTGGTGTAAATTACAAACACTGTTTTCGACTACCTGCAGTGGTGCAAATTACATATCTTTAATTTGATGAAAATTACAAACTTCCGATATTATAGAGCCCATGGAGCCAAGGATCTAAATCCTTTATATCTAATACCTAATAAATCCTTAAAAAAAATATCACCTGCTGTTCGTATATCGGTGGTATTTATTAATTCAGCCCCATGCTATTTGAAATTATAATTTTGTTATGATTATACAATATTGTATGATATATAAATATAATATATGTATATACTATTTTACTTTTATATGCACATTCTGTTTTTATGCAGATTTAATGTATGAGTATAATATTATGTGAACTAACAAATTATACTAATTTAAACTAAAAAAAAAATTATTTTCATAAACAAAAGAAAAAATGAAAAAAAAGTTTTCTTAAATTAAAATCTTATTTTTGTAAAAATTATTCATAAACTCAATGTACTTTTGTTATAAAAATTAGCTTTAATCTAATAAACCTACATAAATAACTTAAAAATAATTAAACTATATACATGTTTATGAAGTATAAATAATATAATTAGTACTTAGGTAGTACATAGATATATAATAATTAATAGTAAATTAGTAGTTTATTTAGGTAAAAAATAGTAGCAGTTTTAGTATTGAATGACTTGTTATTAATTTCTCTTATGTATAAAACAAAACATGTATTATAAATTACAACATTATAGTTAAGTTCTGAATAAGACAGATATTGATGAAAATAATTATTAATATTCTATTAAGTTCTGAATTTAAATACAAAATAATATAATAACTTAATAATACGTTGTTAATATATTTTTAAATCGATTACATTATGATTTTCGGAAGGCGTCGGCAATATCTCCACAAATTATTCGAAGGCTAAAATATGATTATTTAAGTATTATAAACGGTTTCAGCTCTATCAAAAACGTAAACGTATCGTGGAGACAAAAAAAAGCCGTTTCGTGTGTGACGAAGCTAAGTTCGGGTCAGTGATGCCGTTTAGCCGCCGGTCGTCACGCCGTTTAATATATCATTATTATAATATTATTATTTATTGTCGTGTTATTATCGTCGTAAACGACGGCGTGGTAGTTTATTACGATAAATATTGTGGTCTGTATGTAAATGCGTCGGAATAGTCTCGTTTTTACGAATGATAATATTTCGAATATTTATGTCAATTATTCACGTCATCGCTCACGCCGAGTACGTATAATACGTATTTTTACAAGTATTTTATGCGTATATTGCATACGTGTCTGGGAGATGAGAAAATAGTGCAGGCGCATGCCAGAGAGAGATAGAGTGATCTACTACAGTATTTATATGGGTACAAGCGTGGATCTAGCAACGAAAAAAAGGAGGGGCTCAAAAACAATAAATCATTCTTAATATGCAGTTGTGTATTTAAAAACAAATAAGGAAAAGCACACTCTAACGTACATGCCAAGTTCCTGGTTTCTATAAACGCGTATATAATTTATGAGTGTAACATTAAATAAAACCAATAATTATCGTCGTTTTAATATCTCCTCGTCAAATTCAATATTACTATGGTTAAATGCACGCATTACAGTGTAAAACGGTAAATGAATTTAAAAAGCAGCACGTGGTAATTTCTATTGGATCTTTGTATGGAACAGTTGTGAAACATTTATCAATTGACTATGTTGATAGGACAATGTTTAATAGGTAGTATATTAAATTTAAGGATAAAATAGTATTTCATTAAGGAATGTATAGCCAAACCATATTGATAATTACCTTTTACCAATTTACATTTTTTTTGACAACAACAATGATGACATAGCAAAAAACATGGCCACATCTCAGTTATGAAAGTCGTGATGACTGACATAACGGACGTAATATTGTTATAATTCGTGTGTTCATTCTGAAATATAAAAAAAATAGTTATATTAATAAATACATAGTATAATATGTGTGTGTTTGTTTTATATGAATTTTGTCGGTATCAATAAATTAGTAAATTGTTTCAAAGGTAGTTGAATTTAAAAAGATAGCAATTTAGCAAAATGCTTATAACAACAATACACCTTGTTGATTTTAACATTGAAATACATTTTAATAAAATAACAATATATTAATGATAATAAATATAATATACATGTCAACAAGATGTGAAAATAAAAGAAAAATGTACAGAAAATCTTCATGGCACTCGCACAACTCGTCGGCTCACCTGCGAAGTGTGGATGAACACCTGTTGGATTGCCAATTTTTATAGGCCTTTTTATGAGCAGTAGTTTCATGTTTATTTCTTGGATACAAAAAATACATTTCCATAAGTATTAGTTATGGTGTAATTATTTACAAAAGTAAGTATATCTTAATCACGCTGTGATTATTTTTCGAAAATATTCTTGAATATATATATATGTATATAGGGGGGTATGGGTTCACCCCTGCCCAAAAAAAAAAAAAAAAATTCTATATACGCCACTGGTTATCACTCGATGACGCATTTAACTAATAAGTAATAAAAATAATTACAATTACGAATATTATGAATATTACAATCGATTAATAAACATCTTTGATCGATACGATTACGCCCATTAGATAAAATTAGTTATTCCGACCAGGATTTGAAACTTGAGGAGTGGCATAGCTATAAAGACGGAAAGGATTGAATCTCATCACAAACTTAAAAAAAAAATTGAAAATGGGAATTCCTTTTTTGCATTGGTATTACAATCTATAAATAGATCTTTAGAAGTATCTTAAAGAATAAAACAGTACTTAACATTTAAAATATTTTAGTTGTTTTAAATAACTGGCTGCCGAGTATACAACAGTAAAAATTTATAGCACGCTTAACGTGTTAGAGCAAATTAAAACGTAATAATGTCTAAATTTAGTAAATTACGAGAAAATGTAAAAGTAAAATGACAAAAAGCAGTGATAGGCATTTTTTTTAGACTTATTCGTCTAGTATCCGCTTCCGAATAGTCAATATACATTATACTTATCAAAATATAAATAAAATATAAGTATATATAGGTAAACGTACAAAGTTTTTCATTAAAATGTTTAATGATTGATGTTTGGCTAATTTCCATGTAGTTACTCAGCTAAAAGTAGTGAGCATAATATGTCTTAATAAACCATTATATTATTTTGAATATATAAATACTCGTAAACTTAAATGAAAAATATTTGTACATGAATAATATGTAACAGTTCTAAATTAATACGCTTTACACACACGTTTTTAGAATTAATTCCGCATATATAAAAAACTTCTTTAGGTAAATTTAAAATTATTTGTATTTGAAAATGGTTTACGATAAAATTAATTTTTTATAATAATTGCATTATTATCAGTTTAATGAATAACATTTTTTCTAAACATGTAAAACATTTTTCAACCAACTTATCGATCCGGGTCATAATTTGTTTCAATATTACTTGCACACTGCGCACAAGAGACACTTATTCAGTCGATTAACTTTGATATAAATATAATAAAATTATACAAATATTTGTTATATGAAAAACAAACAATGTATTTTTATGTATCATAAAACATAACATGTGTGTTAAAACGTTTATATCTCGCTGGTTGGTCTTGGTTTACTGAAACTATTGAATAATCGTGGTAGGTCAGATTAATTATTTGTACCGACGAAGGATATTTTCATGGAGTCATTATTGTTTATGGATTGGTATTTTGCATGTATATATTTAATATTATCGTATTGTATAGAGATGTGATGTAATTTTAAATTTTAAAGCCATATTAATTACGACATTTTAAAATTATTTTTGAACTAAAATTAATAAAAGCAAGTGTATTGTATATATGCTGTTTTCAAGCTCAAAATATATTGTGTGACGTTATATAGGTATAGAATATGTGGTCACTATAGTATAAATTATGAACTAATGGGTACCTATTTATCAGTGAAAAATGTCGTAAAAACCTTAATCGTTAACCGTCTAACTTTACATTTTAGTTGAACTATATAATACTAAGACAAATTACGCTAATATATCATAATATAGCAAGGAAAATATTTAAATTACGATTGTATTTTTTTTATAAATTAAATTAAATAATATACTTATATATATAGATAATATAATGATACATTTTTTAAATTTCAGGTGAGTGACTTCATATGAACAACGTTTAACACAAATGCAGGCTAACAGTAAGAATATAATTTACATATTATAGTTTTAGCATAATGACAATGGGATAAAATTAAATTATTTACATATTGAGTTTAATGAAAAATTTAACTTTATGGGAAAACTTCACTCAAGACACATATTTTATAGACGAAACAATGTGAAGTCTTAAATGTTGATGTAATATTATATTAAATCCAAAAAGTTGCAAACAATTTATGTTCGTATTATATTTTACTGGAATTTTATTAAAAAATAAAGTGATTAAATTTTATGAGAATATTCATAATAAATGTAGCCGAAAATGAATTGTGTATTTTATGTTCAATAATGGAAACTATAATATTATTATACACACTTTCATAAATAAATGAGATGTATTACAAACCGTAGGATTGGACTTTTTTGCTTTAATAAGCAGAATTCCGATATTTCAATAATTGTGTATAGTCAATATTTTTATTCGGGAATACAGAGAGTTACTTTCAGCTTCATACAAGATTAATGAGTAATGGGACAATTTGTGGAGAACAGTCAATGAATAAATAAAGTAAGAACCATCATTTTAGCAAAAAAAAAAAAAATGTCTTTTTATTGGTTTTTTTTTTTATATGTTTTTTTAAAACACCATTCGTGCAACATTTGTTACCAAGCATATAATTTTGCTCAATTACCAGCAACTTTTTAATATCTTTAACCTCTTCCTATGCGCAACTAATAAATCTGAAGAGCCGTGTATTATTTGTGCGTCGTCTGCGCCAACCTGTGCCAAAATATCGTACATCAAATACGCATCAATATTCTAAATAATAGAAGGGTATAAAACATAATTTTTGATTGAAATTTAACGATTTTCATAAATTATATGTAATAAATATATACAAACAATTAAAAATAAATTGAATTAATTCAATAGAATTGTATAGCCATTATTATATAAATGCACATATTTAAATGAACACAAGTGTCCATGGCACATTACAGTAATATTTATAATCGTACGCCTCATATCTTATATGGGATTTAATGTCTTTGTTTATTGTTTTACTATCCAAATTGGTATACCTATGCAATAAAAATTGATTAGTCAACTGTAAAATTTACTACTTCAGTTGATAATTTCGTCGTATTATTACTAACTTATTAGCTACACAATATTATTATACGATACATACATATTTTAAAACAGAAATATATCTATAAAATATTTGAAAATTGAATATTAGGAGATGTTTAATTTTTAAGATCAATGTTAGAAAATTACTTGCACTTTTTGATACACGTCTTATTTTAGTTCTATAGTTAAATAATATAAAATGTTGTACAACCTTTTAAACAGCCAAAGCGCAAACAATGTATAGCTCAAAAATCAAACGACTCGCAACTGTCTAACAATAAAGGTCAAAATGAACAATAGTGATGCGCAAACGACAACAGTAGATATACATTCGTGGTCATCACTCATTAAAAAGATAATTAATTTCCTATTGAAAGTTGGTTTCATTATTTAATATTGCATTTATATTTTTATTTTCATTTTTTTTCTATATCCTCATAATGTTGTATTACTAGAATAATTTTCGATATGTCATGTCACTGACTAAAAGCTAATCAAATATATTGGAACAATATGTTTGACAAATAAGCATATAATAATAATTCTAGTAAAAATATTTTCGTTTTGTACCATAATATCATCATGTAGGTACATATTATATTTTTATTTTATTTTTTTCAATGACAGAGTAAATTTTAAATTTAAACTTCCAAAGAATGTTGTTCTTGAATAAAAAAAATTAAAAATTGAATTTTCAACGAATAGTAATTATTTAATTATAATATATATATATATCTATTCAACGTTACGATAAACGGAGTAATAGATCAATATTTAGTAAAATATCACTGAGCCACTCTCTGTATACATCTTTACTTTTTCAAATACTATTATAACTAATGACTCAACTATAGGTTTGAAATTCAATTTTTACGTAATATAGGTAAATTGAATTTTTTTTCGAATATATTTAGCTTTAGAATAATATTAATTAAATGAAAAATAATATAATATGCTGTTATTAAAAATTAAACAATCACGACAATTCAACATATAATTAATTTTTCAATAATTTTGTTTTGTAATAACTTAAATTTATTTTAAAAATAAAAAATATATTTTTACAAATCGTTTACACTTCGAGAAAACGAGTGTTTACCAAAGCAAAGTATCATCTTGGGTATATTATTATTATATCATATTATACCAAAAATCGGACGCGCCGCGCTGTGTCAATTACACGTATCGATATCATATTAAGTATCGTCATCGCTATAATATTAAATTATATTATAAAAATACTATTTTCTTTGCAGGACAAAATTATTATTTTTTTATTTACCGTTACGACGATGTTATAAATCATATCGAGTAATATATTTTATATTATGCAATAGAGTGCCTTCTGTTAAATAGATATGTCCGTATTTCTACGCACCGCTGCAACGATAATAATTATTATGATATTGTGTCAAGAAACGCTATGACACATTTTCTCAAAGAAAAAAGAAAAGCAAAGACTATCAATCATCGGAGGTTTTCGATCAACAATCCGCGCGTCGCGAACGAGTGGTGGAAATAAAACAAAAATCCGTCTTCGAGTGCGTCCTCGCGACCGTTTACAATAATAATAATAATAATTTATACGGTCGCGGTAACCACCGACGCCGACTTCGGATCACGGGAGAAGGGGTTTCGTGGGAAATACGAGTACCTACGGTGTCTGGACGCAGACTCCGATGGCGCGCGCGTTATTATCTCTTCGACTGGACCAGTATTCCGTCTCGACGGTTCACGCGAGACACTTTAATGTATAATATACTATATATATTTTTTTCTATAACATATATGTTTATGTGTTTATGTATACGATAGTGGGAATTTCTATTATATAGGTACCCATAGACGACGTTCTCACGTATTACATATTTTTATTATTATATTAAATGTATATATTGTGTATAACCATGCGAATATATAATTATTATCGTATCGTAATTAAAGATGTCACTGTAACCCGGTTAATGGGACGACGACAAAAAAAGTATATTATCATTATTATAAATCGATCAATAATCATAACGACGACTGCAGTGAAATAATATGTGGACGAGACGAGTATATCTGTCTAACCTCAAGAAAAAAAAAATACACTAGAAAAATAGAAACTATTTAACGGTGATTACCGCTTTTGATCATAATACGTAGCTTATATATATATACACAATAAAGTATAATGTATAGCGAAAGATATATAGGTATTTCATATGATCATGTCATATTATTATGGTACCTTCTCGATAATAATTATTAGAATACAAAATTAACTAGCGCCGCGTACGGTCAATGATCACTCGACTTCTATGATAATAACAGTCGTAGAATTTTATGACGATATTAAATGTTTGAAAATACAGTGAAACAGTAATAAAAATGATGGACGTACAAATAGTTGTCCGAGAGTGGTGTTTGAGGCTCGTTGAATTTGATTGTCTGGAAAAATGGAGAGGATAGAATAATTTGGAAAAAAGTTATTATGTTTAATGAAAGTTCAAAAAAAAAAACAAAAATAAATAAGTTAGAATAACATACTTTTTTTTATTTAATATGTATATTAAAATTAGATAAATACGATTTCTCGATAAGTTATATTTGATGGTAACACATTTATAGAAGCTATATTTTAACTCAATTTAAAATAACTAATTAATCTCGATAAATTTTACTGAAAATATGCCAATATTATTACTTTAAATAGGTCAGAAATATTCCAAACATAAAACCCTTAGCTTATACATTTACTCATTTGGGTATAATATCATATATATCTTGTAATTTGATAAAAAAAAAAATAATAATTGTTAGTGAATAATATAGGTAGTAAACCTGCTTTTTTTTCTTAATTAAATAATTTATTTGCTTTACTTACTTGTCATACTTGTCAAAATTATCGCCGATCGCATAACACCATAACATTTGTGACGATATAACAGATGAAACTTTAATATTTATTATCATTCAGTGAGTTATTTTAAAATACATATTAAATCGAAAAAAAATGTGATGTAATTTATGATGTTAAATATTGTTTTATTTGTATATTTTCTTAAGACTGATTTTCTAAATTTAATTTTTACAAATTGAATTGAATCGTATATGAGAAAATATATTAAAAGTGATAACATACAATACACATACATAATAATATATATTTATTATTAATTTATCGTAAAACAGAAAAGCAATTTAATAAATCAAAACTAATTGATTATCGTTCCCGGTACACTCAGTATTTCTCCAATATTTGTTTTCTTTGTTATTCTTTAACGCCATTGTTTCGGAACCACGTTCATTTATATTTAAGGAAAAATGTATTCGAAAATTGTTTTTTTTTTTAGATCACAACGTGAGAAGCAATATTTAATTTTTATTTACATTTATATAACGAATAGAAAATCTATCATTTTTTATTAATATTTATTAGTCATTATATATACATTTACTTTAATTTTACCTGCTAAAGGTTTGGCACTAAACTGATACAAAAAATGGTTTTTTTATATTTTTTAATTTATGAAATAAAATAAAATGTATCTAAAAATGGATATAAATTAATTTAACTAGCTTCCTTAGTTCTTTACTTATTATAATAAAATATTATTGATGTGCGAGCGAATCTGAGAAAAATGGTTGATATTATTATATTTAAGTTTAAAAACTAGACATATGTTTTATTTATTCTGTATATTCATAAACAAAAATGAAAGTTTAAAATTTAAATAGTTGATACAATAACTTCAACTATGAAAACTTTTTTTTAGTTTTATGAACACGATGTTAATGTATTACTAAGGCAATTTCATAATTCTGCGATTCATATTTCATGTTATTATTATTTATTCATTAATCGGTATGATCTTGATAACCCATTTCACTATTATTTTGTTCATAGATTGTAAATACCATTTATTAAAATTTAAAGTTTATGTAATGATAATTATTCATTATTATTAAAGTCTAAGTATACTTAACTTCCTATGTTTAATAATGTATACTGTCTCAATTTATTATGATATAATATGTAATAATTAATAAATTAATGATATAAATAGATTAAATACAACCGCCCACCATAAGACGGTAAAATAAAACGTGACGTGTCGTAACACATTTTTTTTAATACCATCAAATACCGTCGTGTAATAAAAGATAGTCGTGTGTTTATTTAGATGATAATAACACAGGCGATTATAATAATACTTGATAGCCATCCATCATTTCAAGTTGTAGGTAGCTGGTTTTTCCGATGACTAATTTCTAAAACACACGAGTCGAATTATATTGTACTCCATATTACATAATATACTATTTCAATACATGATATCTATTATGTTTGGAATATATTAAGTTTTTAAATAATTCGGCTTATTTTTTTTTTTAATATTTTAGATCTTTTCTTAGATCTAATAACTAAGTTGGATAAATGAATTTAATTCATAAAATACAATAATTTACCATAGATTTTAAGTCTGTGGAAAGGTTCGCTAAAATGGGGCTATATATAACGTATTATTGATGGAATTGTAACGAATCGAAAACTTTATATCGTTTAGTGCAGCTATT
This sequence comes from Aphis gossypii, assembly GCF_020184175.1. NCBI lineage: Eukaryota > Metazoa > Arthropoda > Insecta > Hemiptera > Aphididae > Aphis > Aphis gossypii. The sequence goes on from NC_065530.1 coordinate 74,012,335, forward strand.
AGCTGATGTACTATTAACATTTTTGAGCCATGTATGTGTGTGTGTGTGTGTGTGTGTGTGTGCAATGGAGTTGGACACACATGACATGGTGCGAAAGTGATGGTACGTAAAGAGTGATGAACTTTAAGACTTGTAAAGTACGCATTTGTGATCGTTTCACACAACTCCGAATCCGAATCGCATCATATATTACTGCTGTAAAGGGGCTTGTTTACTATGCGATTCGTGATTACAGAAAACTTTGACTTGAGGTTTTTGGCAGAGTAAATGGAATCAGCTATTGAGTATTTTTCTTTTCAATTTGAAACACTTAACCAAAGTCAGTCTTTTGTCAATTAGAACACTGATATATTCAATTCCTGGAAAGGGGAATATATATCTGTAATACTACTAGGAGTTGATGAAAACATTGAGAACGTATACGTTTATATCTGCGGCTTACATGTCGTGGGGTAAAAGTGGCGAATATGTGATTTTGTGCGCGATAACCCCTAGGACTTAATGAAAACGAAAAAATAATAATAATAACAATAATATAGTGAAAGCCGTCGCATGCTCCACCGCGGTCAGCCCACTACCCACATATTGCCAATATAAAGCGCGTACGCGATGCAAAAGTTTTGCTAAACATACTAAACGAGTCCCTTTATCTAAGGCCAGTTCAAAAATCACCCCTAAGTCTGTACGCCGTTTTTGCCCCCGTTCGTACCACAATGTTCAATAGTATGAGCTTGTAGTTTAATAGTACCTAAACAATATTATAGGAATCGTTTATGTGAGAATTATCCCAAATGATTACGAAATATTAACTCGGTTATTTCTTTTCTACTATTAAATCGACTTGTGTTTTCATATATTTCCACATGGAATGTATAATGTATACAATATAAAACTTTATACTTTATTAAAGTATTATCAGTTGATATAATGTACAATAATATTGAGATTGTTATACATAAACAGTTTATTTATAAATCATATAGAAACAAAATTAATTTTAACGAAATCAATTATTTCTTTTTTTATATGATATGAAGAAAATTATGAACAACTGTTCTTGAGGACCTATTAATAAAATAATTAATTATATATTATTGAATTTTATATTTTTGTAGATTATACAACCATATGTCACGATCGGTTTTTTATTCTGGATACCTAGGTATATACTATTATATAATATGCTAAAATACAAAATTTTATCTAGCTATAATATATAGAATACGCCCAAAAGCATTAATTAATTAGATAATTTTATAATCTTATAATTTAGTTAAGATATTAGTTTTTAAAAATATATTATACTTAATAAACCATATTTTAACTGAGTTTAGTTAATAATTATTTATTTTTATTCATAGCAGCTTAAAACCCTTAAAATGTAATATTGTTATTATTTATAACAAAATTATTATCAACAACTTATTAACTATTAATTTATAATATTAGGTACGTTTTTGAATTTTGACTTTTAACTAGAGTCAACTGTACAAAAATAAATACATCAATTATTTTCTTACGATTTCGTTTAGATAAGTTATTATCTTAGAAAAATAATACATATATATACATATATATATATATATACATATATTTTCTGGAGTCGACATAGTTAGTGCAATGTTATATATATGTATACATATAATTTTTTTTTCACTCTCCGGTCATCGGTTGATGTATAATACGTATATACCAGCTCTTATTCAAATTCTCTCCGAAACGTAAATGAACACCTCGTTGCAGCAATTAATCACTTTTTTTGTTTTGACAGTCTAGTTCAGCTAAAAAACTGATGTGGGTTACATTCGTTACAATCAACAGACTGTGAACGAGGAAGTGAGAAAAATATAAATATTTATTTATCTTACGAAATACGTGCGAAAGATTTATGTATTCTTTTTATTAGCAATTATTTAGACACGTTTATATTTAAATACGTACGTAATTACAGCAGCCTAACGAGAACAACATAAAAAATGTGCGCCAGGTATAATAGATCTTATTCGGCTTTTGTTCCACACAATGTAGGTATGCAATTTAAAATAAATATTTTAAAACCGTTTTGTATTATATTATAATTACTCGCATATATTATGAAACATTAATTGATTAAATAGTAATTAGTTTAATGTATGTAATATTTGATAAATTAAAGGTGACATTTAATGATTATAATATATAACACGATAATAATTATTATTAGATAAAAACGTTAAATTCGTATATCTACCTAATATTATTTCTTTGAACCAGAATTAAGAAAATTAGTCCTGATTAGTTATTGTATATAATTTATTGTAAATTATTTTATACGTACTTAGATAAGCATACATCATATTGAAAGAATAATATTTTTTTCATACTAATATAGAGTAAAGTATTTTTACTAGGTATTACCGTGCTGAAAATGTTGTCAAAATATTGTTTCAGCCACTATTTTCAGAACAATTTTTGTAAAATTCATAACAAAATATAAGGTGTCAACAATTAATATTATTAAAATAATTAAAATCTCGTATTACTACTAAATTTTGAAATATTATGTGTTATGCGCTATAGATGTTTTAGATTTAGATTAGTTCAATAATTTAAATACCTCAAGTACGTATTTTCAGACATTTAATAAATTGTATTGGTATATATAAATGGTAATTAACACACGGTACATACAAATATATATCTGTGATAAAAATACCTCATGTAACTATTTTAAGGTTTTTTTTTTAATGAAGTTCTAATACCTCACTTAATATGTCTTAAGTAAAAAGAGGAAATTAAAAATATAAATAATTAAAAAACGATTTATTTAATATACTTTTATTTTGCAAAAATCTTAAAAAATTATAAAAATGAATTCATTGATTTTCTTTTTACGTTTTGTAACTATTTTAATGATTTTAAATCAAGTTTCAACCGTTTTAATTCAATTTTTTTAATGTCGCTTAAAAATTAAAATGTTGCACGTGGGAAATTTTTCTACACAATGACGATAAGTAGGCATAGTAGATATGTCTCCGTAGATTATACTACAGTCTATCAATCTATCATATTAGATGTATAGAGGTAAAATTGCAAGGCCACAACACGTGTATTATAATGTTATTATAGAATTGTATTAATCCAATAGCATTGTGTCCCGCTACAGATCCTGGACGAACCGCTCAAAAATCATCAATCACTAACCGGGTCAGTTGAAAAAGTCCAGAAATGCAAAATCGCGTTTTTTTATCAGGTGGGTATATGTTTTTATTATCGTGCGTGTTCAAAGGCGATGCATCCTTTCTTCATCCTTTTTTCAGTATCCGTTGGTGGCAAATGTGGCAAGAGCTGGACGAAGTGTTGTATACCCACTTATGTATACAGTGTGATTATTTTACGTTTTATGTGATAAATTTTCTCAATTATTTTTGATTTCCTCCCCCCCCCCCAAAAAAAAGAAAAAACTTATAACCTCAAAATCATCACAGATTTCTGTCATTTAAGATTCGTTGTTATAAATTCAATTTTTGTTTTGCATTTTTAATGGTGACGTAATTATATTGTGGAAATACAAAATGTGTAACTCTACGCGATTATTAAAAACTCAAAACTACTTTATCGTATTATAATATTTTACCAATTAAAATAAAATACTGAAATGTGATTCATTTAAAAACCTTTAAATATGAAATCACCGAGCCTTTGCGCAACAAAACGGTCGTCCTGTATAAGGGCTTGCGAAAAACCTATCTTATCAACGCGATCTCGACAACGGCAAAACCAAACGATCATCTGTCACTGTCTCGCGATGTATCCCGAAGTCTGTAGGCATTATTTCGTAGGCCACACAACTGCACAACCATCATTATTATCAACAGCCCTGGGAAAAAGCATAATACAAACACACACACAAGCGCGCGTTATCAATCTATATAAACCGGTGACACGTAAAAAGTAACTGCGAAAACGATGACAATGATAATATTGTTGTCGTGGCGTTGTTCCACGTCTGTCACGGTTTGTGCCGGTCAAAGTTTTCACCCCGATCTTATAGGAATAACTATATCCTACCGATCATTTATGGTTTTGAAATGGTTAATGGTAAAGTAGTTTATAATATAAAATTATTTTCTAATATTATCTTATTTAACTATTATGAGTTAATATAATAATATTATAATAATTTAATATTAATAATACAATATTTACTATGATAATATTTTTGACAATTTATTACCTTATTCAAGTTAAACTTACCATATTGCTATCTAATAGAAAAATATTACGATAAAGTAACAGTGTCACATGAAATAACCTATACGTTCTTGTTGAATAATTTATCTGTGTTTATTTTGTATTTATCGAGAACACAGACGCCTATGATCATATGAATGACCGATTAAAAAATTTCAGTCGTATTCTTATTGATATATTCCTTTAGATTAAGATCTTTTTCGATACTTGATGCCATTTTAGTCAAATTTTATCGGAGATAAAACAGTGGAAAATAGTAGCAGACTACGAGTTTGAAAATACAGGCCACCTACATTATACATACAGATTACAGATGCTGGACAAATTTTGGTTTATTATATTATGTTTCATTTTAATAATTTTAGTTTTGTGAAAATATAATATGTATACTGTATAGTACGAGATTCGGATTGTTATACATTTTGTTCGTAAATTAATATTCGTATCCTTTGTAACCATCAGTTCTAACCATAATTTCAGAATTTGAAGTTTAATATTTTTTTCAGAAAAATAAAAATGTAAATGCTGGTGCTTTATATTAGTTACAAAAAAAAAAAAAATGGAATTAGTCTTCATGATCGAAAATTAAATTTCCCTGAGTCCAGGATGATTCACCTTAGAATGTGAGTTATTATATGACCAACTGATTGTAGTATATACATAGAATGCACGATTAACATAATACTTATCGACGTATATGATACTATCTGATCGGTTCACGAGTTCAATCATCTTAGAACTAGTAGACTTAATTATAATTTGATTTATTGTGCAGCCTAGGTTCGGGCCTTTCACTTTTTTTCTAGTCCATTGATATCATTATTTACCAATCCACGTGTCTTCTTTTTCTATTTTGTACTGTTGGGTAATATGCAGTTTTCTATTCGACTGTATGAATATGTCTTCTCGTCTATTAATTTGTAATCTGCGTATTTTATACACACATGCACATATACACAGTAGAAAATTTAATATAAATTCAATTGTATATAAATTATATACTTATGTTTGATGTCCTCTTCTCATCCATTATAATATTCCTCGTCAGTGTTTTATATTTATCGTTTTGAAATATTCTTTTATAATACCTAATATTCATATTTTAAATTTGCATGATTATATTATGTATTAAATTAATGGTGAAATGAATTTATTACAAGTTATTGTTTAAAAATATAATAAATAATTTTAAGACTATTAATTATTATTTAATATTTATACTCATAAAATGTATCGCATGTCTTAATTTTAAATTATTTGATTACTACCTTATGATGAGTATCATATCTACATATTAAGTATTATTAAATAAAAATCGTGTTAATATCATTGTGTATTTTCAACCTCATTAGTTATAAATCAACTGAACATAATACCGACAAATTTAGTCTATATTATAAACATCAAATGCGTTTACAAAAGAGCCAAACCCATCGACCAGAATTAATAGAATACGTACGTTTGGTCCGTTTTGGATATTCCGAACCATTCAAAACGGGTTTATCGTTATATTATACATCATCTACAAGTATCAAAACATTTGCGCACGTTTAACACCGAAGGGCGAAAGCATATCATTAAAACGAATAAAACGTAACGAATAATATAGGTAATATTTTTATAAAAGCTAACGACTGTTGTACATAATTAAATGTCAGCGGAAACCGTTGATCAATGACCATACTAGCCAATAATTGTTGTCTATTAAATATTTAATATTTTCGTACCATGTACGTAATTCAATATTATATATGTCTGAACGTGGATAAATGACAGCTTTAGTGTAAACGTTGTTTTTTTTTTAAGTATTAAATTATTATACGAGTTTCATATTAGGTGTAATATGTAATGAAATGCGTTATGTTTACCAACTATGGTGTGACGGTACAATATACGTATACTTACTAAGAAAATTTAAAAGTACACGAATAACATACGTATTTACTATATAGATATTTATCATTTTTATTCCTTTAAAAAATGTAGATTAGGTATGTACGGTAATAATACATACAGCTTGCAGTACCTTCAGGGAAAACATAATAATATATACGAAATATACATTAAAAAGAAAAAAAAATACTGTAAAACGGTTTGGAGATGAAATTTTTGCGTTTCACTTATTGCTAAGAACTGTGTTTACCGTAGTATGGACAGATGTTCAATTTTTGAAATAAATATCTGTTATTATACTTATATGGCTATAAAATACCGATATGTATATTGAAATAGAAAAATTTAACATGTCTTTTTATAGCTGAATGAGTATATTGGGGGATTTTTTAACAGTAAACACACATAATCAAAAAAAAGTAATTGAAACGTTTTTGCAAATATTATTTATTTTTTATTCTTAAATTTATTTAAAGTTTTTTACTTTTTTTGTATTATAGCAAACATTTTTTAAATTTCAAGTTTGAACATAAAATAATTTTAAGCGAGTATCATAATTTAATAATTATAAAATATAAAATAATATACTTTAAAGTTGTGATTAGATCTCTGTTTAAATATCTAGTACTTACCAAATGTTAGTCTTGTATTACTGTACTCACTAAAATTTAAAATAATTATAATTAAGTATTATAAACATATCATTCAAAATTCGATTTTTGTACATAGAAATTATCTAAAATATATTCTTCTTTAAAATATGAAATTAATGAATGTTGTCAATCAGCCAAAAGTAGAAAAAATATCAAATAGGTATTTTGTTTTTAAATGTTGTTTTATAATTGCTTTAAATCGGTAAAAAAAAAATCCAAAAAACGTTAACTTTTTTTTTCTATTTCATGGGTGCAATAGTTACTTTGCTGGTGGGATCATGATCATAAATATATGTAGAATTAATTATTTTTATGAGTATAATATTTCTAATTAATATTCAGTGGGCTGAATTTGTATTTAAATTTTTTTTTTTATAGAATATGCATATTATGTGTTAATCCTTAATCAATCAACTGCGTAATTTTGGTTTTTTCTAGGGTATGGGTAGAAATAATGACTGGCTCAAAATCTAGCTATAATCATCCAAAAAATAATTTGCGTCTCTCCCACTGCATCGCCCCTAATCCCTTCACCGATTCGCCATCGCTAAAAACACCCTAAACTAGCCGTCGCGTCAACCAGAATATATGTATTTTAATTTGAATATTTAAACGTACTGAAGACGATGACGATGACGCCTCCTAAGGCAACTAACCGGGATCACAGCTAGTATACGCTATACACAGCGATTAATGATGACCGAGACGAACCGTAATACATTTTTACATAATAGGCGGTATAACATTTTCCTCCGACACCGATGCACGCGTACGAGTCTGTATAATATCATATTTTTGGTTCTCCGTCAATTGGATTGTTTCATCACTACGACTATAATAATTATTATTCACTATTGCTACTCTAACTTGTTACCACTAATATTATTAAACAAATTTTAACGAGACTGTTCACGTTCTTACACAGAGCGGGTGAACTAAAATAATAAACTAATTAATTCAAACATAATATTTCCTTTGTATAAATACTACATATTTTATCTAGTTTATAACATTTGAATAAACCGATAAATTTGTAATTCGTTTTGCAAACAATTTTTTAATTCTTAGGTTTCAGTTACTTTTTGTTAAATGATAGGGTTTATAAAGCTTTCGGTTACGGTATTGTAAATTTAAAACTGAGGTTTTAACCAGTTTTTGAAAAACCGGTTTCGATCCCTGCCACGTATATTCAAGTAGCAAATTTAAAAATAAACACTCGTAAACCAACTTTATCGCACAGGCAGAGACACAGAGTGTAAAATATTTCGAGTGCTTGAGACTGGTGCAAGTCGGGGACGATTTCTCTTCGTATATGCACTTTGTATAGAACTCACCGCGTTTCTTTCATCGTCAAGCATATGTAAAATGTAACTGATTAGTGTTTAAATTACTGTACACATATTCGACTAATGTAATTACCACGTTATCACGAACTTTAATCTATTCTGTGCTCCGATCAAAAAACACTGATTCCAGTCATCGATATATTATTTACTATCGACGTGCGTAATGTAATAATGTTAATCGGCAACGTGTAAAACTATATGAAATCCCCAAAACGCTAGTTGTATAAATCCTCCGACCACATAGCGAGACTAGACAAAATCCTTAAATTTTCTTCTATTAAGAGGTGCAGCTATATCAATTTATAAATACGATTTATGTCCGTTTCATTTTAATATAATATTATATTTTGCAATTCGTACGATGATGCGCATTTAATATTATAAGGACAAATTGTATTTTACTGAGTATTTAAACTCTTAAATTAATCTTTATTGTATTCATATATTATATAGCATATTGTAATGTTATCAATATACAACATGGAAATTATACTTGTAAAATAAATATATTGTTATTATATAACTTATAATTGTCACCGTTAACAAAAATGTAGTTTATATACAACAATATTTTATTTGAACACATACATAAATAATAATATTATATACCTAATATAATATTGCTGGAAAGTCAAAAAATCATATCAAAAGGAAAGACAAGTAAATTTAATTAATTTTATAGTAAAATAAAATATATTACCGTCAAATACAAGGCTTGAGGCTGGAAACTAAATTTAAATAGTAGTTACTATAGTAATATCAAAAAAGTAGGTCAGCGCATTTCGGTGGTGGATTTTTGTCTATCATCCCTTGGTCCTTGGATAGGATAGTGTAATTTTACTGTAGGTATTCGATTTGAATGCAATATGATTGCATTCGATAAAAAAACGATTCTGAGCGGGCGAAGGAATCTTTTTTATTTAATTTTATTCGTTTCTATAGTGATAAACAAAGCCATAATTATTTTACACCACATAATCGCGAAGTTGTACATTTTTTCTCTTTTAACCGCTTTTATTTCGAGTACCATTTCGAAAATCGAAAAATGACCTCTTTAAAGTACCAGTTCAAGAACATAATCTTTTAGAAAATATGCTACACTTGTACTTTTGAGCAAGTTTAGGGGGAGAAAAAGTGTTTACAGAATAAAAAAGAAATAAACATCATTGTAAAACGGATACATTCCTCGGTCCGCTCAGAATCTAAAAAATAAAAAAATATTAATATCAAAATGTATAATATACTATATTATGTCATAATATCTTAAGATTAACCCAACGCGATCGAAAATAATGCAATACTGCAATGTACAATAATTATTTAAAAGTATGAAATATTAGAGTAGTTCAATCAAAATGAGAGATTATATTAGAGAATAACTGTATTTAGTATTTACCTATAATAGATGGGCGTACTTTGTATAGGCGTATAGGCATGTTATTATATTGCATCTTGGTAGAAAATATTTTTTGAATACTCAATAACTTGTTTATTTATATTATTATATAAGATAATAATGACGGAGTAGTTTTCGTCAATATAAATACCACACAACACTGACAATAGTATTGAGATTTCAGACTTCCACTGTGGAAGTGTTATTAGTGAAATGAATAAATGCCAACACGTGGAAGCTAATACATTATTATCAGTTATATAGAGAAAAGAAAGATAAAAATAAACAATATTTGAGAAAAACTAACCCGACGTATACATTTTTTTATACTTAATAATTGATCACGTGGTGAGAAATTCTCTAGATGATTTTCTGTGTATAGATAATGGTAGAATAGTAATTTTTTTAAAAAATCAAAACACATTTATTATGCTGTTTGTAATAATCATGCATATCACTTTTAAAACAGGTAAATATATTTAAATGTTTATGTCATACTTAATTGTACATATAACAAAGTGTATCATTAATAAATTGAATTATTAATTTTAAATATAATTATTGACATTGAAATCAGGCATTTGTAATTTCTCTTATTTATGTGAGTATACGAATCACGTGGTTAGACGGATATTGACAATCGATAGTAATAATAAACAGTATTTGGGCAAAAAATTCAAACACGCCATCTAACGCATAATACTTACGCCCACTATGATAACGGCCAGGGTATATATCTAATAACGGGAATACGATTAGGTAAAGGCGTGTATTTATAGTGTGCCATCGATTTTATAATTTTCAATTTTTTTTTTTTTTATGTTTTGTTTTACCATTATCGTTATTATCACTATTTTATTATCTTATTTTTTTTAATATGGGCATGCTCGCGATTCGGAGATTTATCATCGTCTACCGTCGCTGTTACTCGACAACAACAACTTTCTCGGCTAACCGGCGGTGCGCTCGCGTAATGGAATCATAAAAGCGGAACAGTCGCGCGTAGTCGTATAATAATAATAATATGTGTACAAGCCGACACTCGATAAAATACACACATCACTGTCACTGCCGCCGCCACTTTTATCGTATGTGTGTCATACGAAAGCCGATTTTCGGGCCACGTCGAAAATGCCCTTTGTCTGTCGTGTTGTGATATCGTACGATCGCGAAACCGACATCGTTTTCATGTTGTCGTTATTTTTTTTTTTATCATACTGCGGGCGTCCAATTATTAAACGTGGCGGGTTTTTTTTTTTTAATTTAAACTCTATTGTGAGATTCCTAAACGTTATCTGTAAAACGAGACACAATTTTCGTGACTTTACACGCGTTGATTAGTTTTTACGAAAATTCTTGGATACTTGAAAACCGGGTAAAATAACGGTTTTAGGATATTAGATCCAAAGACAGTTTTATAGAAAATTTTTTAGCTAAATCTCATTAGGTCCAATTTATAATTCAAATTAACTTTAAACCCCTATTTTAAAAAATCATTTTAAATCATAAAATGACGAGCAAGTATTAACTATAAACTATGAATAAAATGTAAAGAAAATAATTAATTCCTGTGAGCAGTTAACTATATAAATTAAAAAAATACATAGTAATATGATGGTAATGGCAAAAATAATATTTTTATATATATATAAAAAATCGTTTATTATTTTGTAAATTTCGAGTAAATCTTATCATAATATAGTAGGTCACCGTTATGGAAGACGTATTGAATTTGAAATGTTAAAATATGACTTTATCTTTTTGATACTTGATACTGTAATTATTGCTGTAAGACCAATTTTGGTATAAGAATTTATTCTTGTATTAAAATATTAAACTTTTTAGTTTTTTATTCATAAATAAAAATGCATCATACATGCCAATCGAAAAAAAAATAAGACGTTAGACCACGCATACACACAAATTACATCATTGTAAAACCAATACATTCATCAATCCGTTCAAAATAAACAATTTTGTATTCCTATAAAACAACTTCGCCAACTCCGTAAAAAAAATCACCTAATAAAAATAAATAATGTATTCCAGTCATAAGAATTAGCAAACAGTCCCACTCACGTATCAAGCTGAGTACTTTATACAAGGACATAATATTATGTAGGTAACAAATTGATTTTAAATATTTGGACTAAGTAGGCAAACATTACTATTGAATAAAACAACGAATGATTTTTATTGTACCTAATGTCCATCAATCAATAAGAAAAAATTGTGGAATTAATTTTAGTATTTTTTATTTAAAAATATAAATTTTATTTATACGATTATTTACTTGAGTTATCTAAGTGACGAAAAAGTAACTTAGTACTTTTTATTAGAAATCCGTTTGTGATGCCCAGTATATAAATTAAGTTTGTAAATATTCTAAATTAACATGGCTATAGATTTTATAACGTATCTATATGTTATACGAACATCGGAAAAAAGTAGAATTTTTGTAAATTATTATTTCATCGATTAGAATCGAGTTCAGCTATATACAGTTTTGTGACTATTTTCGTATCAACTATATTTTTGGTAAAATTACACTAATGAATGATCCAGTGTTATGATTATCAAAATCGTTTCTGACGATAAATTAAATTGGTCAACTAATGTTGAATTAGAATTGTTTTCGTTTTAACTCATAATATAAAATTTATCTAATATATATACGCTTTTCTCTCTATTTTCTGCTATCAACCACCCAAATCACGATGGCATCATACAATGCAATATAATTGAAAAATGTTACGAAAATATAAAATAGTTTTATAATATTATATTTCCATTCGAAGTTAGTGAAGGTAATATCAGTTACTTTTTTTATATAATAGCCTAGGTACGCAAAAACTTTAAGAATTCGAATAGGTACTATATTTACTTTGCTATGATTACATTACTATACGAACTCGCTCGCATAGCTGAGAATTTGATTAACTTGTATCTCGATTATACTATTTATTGTGATTTAGTTAACACGTGAATAAACTACGATACAACAATTGGATGAAACACAAAATTAAATATTTGAATTTGTGTGGCTTATTAGTAATCAATATTAATTTATTCAATGCCATAAACTATAACAATATCTATATAATACATAATTTAATCACGAGAGTACTAGTCGAACTCTAAATCCCTATAGGCTATAATGTCAATCAAAGCACGTCTCCTTGCCCACCGGTACAATTGTCAAATACGTTGTTGTGATAGACCGACTGACTCAAATTGTAATTCTCTATATTTTTATTAGTGCTTGTTGGCTTATCAGGTTTATAATTAAGTTAGTTTAAACCATTTAATTATGGATTGTAATTTGAAATTATGATCGTATCTAAATGATAATAATATTATAGGTATACATGTTATGTGGACTGGCGTCTTTAATTATTGTTTTATTGTTTTCTAGAATAGTATAACGAAAATTTGAGTTTTGAAATCAAGAAAATTAATTGATTATTCTAATAAATTATAACTGTTACGATAAACTGTTATCAAACAACTACATAGAAATCATATGTGTTAATTTTATATACATTGACATCTAATTGTGATTATTTTTTTTTTATCTCAAGTCGAGTAAAATTTGCATTATACTAGGTAGAGTTATGAAAACTTTACAATTTATGTACTTATGTATATTTAAAATATTTTTCGTAAGGTAAAATCGAAACTTAAATTATTATATTATAATTATTACGTTTTAAACTGTTTTGACTGATTGCCGTAAGGCTTAATATACTAAAAATAGTAATAATAATAATAATAATAATAGAAACATCTTAAACATCTTAGGCCGCAAGCGAAATAATCATATTAAAATATTATTAAATATTCGAATTGAAACGTATTTTAAAGTCTAAATAAAGCAACTTTATGTTTCAAAACGGTAAAACCATTAACGTTTTGAAAATAAAATACAATAATAAACTAATTATTATTATTCTGAATTAATTATAATGATGTAGACCCAAAGCCAATATTTTAGTAACATTATTAAAATTTACAAATATTCGTGTGAACACACTTTCATAATCCACACGCGCTGAACAGACGATTAACTAAAAAAATAACATGTGTATTATGTATTGAGTTGTAAATATTATGTACCATTATTTAACTGAGCGAATAAAAAAATGTAAATTATTTAAATAAAACAAAATATTTTTAATCATCAAATTAAAATGATCGATCGAACTTTAGATGAGTAAAATACATCACCTGATAAATTATTCAGTTTTAAAAATATGTATGTTTTCATTTTATAAATATTATAAATTATAAGTATTTATTATTATTTAAAATTATAAATAATATTAACTTACATTAATATTTTATAAAATTAAAACATACTTTTTTATTGATATTCTACATTTGGCGCTTTTGACAAATTTCTACAGTTCTAAATATAATATCTAAATGAAACTATCAGGTGCCTAGATTTTAGTGATTTTATATTTTTTTTTATTTCATTTTGACGCTTTAGTATGTCAATAACTGATTTATTATATTATCTAATTATTATAAACATAATATAATTTTTAGTCTAGTAGCATAATCAATAGAATTTCAGAACTATTGCAGTGGTTTGTTTAACGTGGAATCAGTTGAAGCAATCGCATTGATAATACATTACAGATCGATGTTTCTGTGGTTTTCTTTAATACGTATTATTTTTCTCAGCAACGAGTAACAATGTTTATAAAACTTTCGAAAACAATTATTTTAATATTTGTTTATTGAATTCTGAAACGTGCTATGAAAAATCATGCGTATTCCGACACTTGGAACTTGTACCCGCAATACGATACTCGAATACTGTACGAGATTCCTCAGCTACCAATGTCGTCGTGCTATAAAATGTGTTTTGTATTAAATAAATTTCAAAAATCACTTTTTTCTCACGACGACCGTTCTAAGAATTACCACCGTATTGACTATAGTCTATGAATTCTCGTACTGTTTAAATAATATCATACTATTGTTATGAGGATAATAAATAAGTTGATAAAAAAATAGTAGTTTTCTTTATGATTTCTCAGAACTTTCCACTGGTAAAAGACTTCACTAACGTTATCAATAAAGGGACATTTGTCGTCGATTGGTTCCATAATATATTACACGTAGCAAAAGGTGTAATATGTAGGTAACTAAATTGTTTAATTAAATGTGGCAAACATCCCCTCAAGTTTATATTTTTTATGGCTTATTTATTTGTATTAGAAATAAAGTTTTCAATGTTTAGGTCATTAACAGTCTATGCGTTTATAATCCAAAATATTTTAATTTAATTTAATGTGTATTAACTATATTAAGTCTTATGATGAAATCACATTGCTTAAATATGGATATACTTTCAAGGGTAGTATCATAATTTTTGTTTTGATATCAACTAAGGTTTATGGGCATTTCAATGACTTCATTAAAGTGTCCGGTGACAAATTGAAGACTTCGACAACCAAACATTTATATTTTTATCATATTTATACTCATATTCTTAGACTTAGGACGTTAGAGTTAACTATTATGCTACACATTTTAATTTTCATTCTGTTCATCGGTGTTTGTTCAGATCAAATAAGCATACGTCCTATTATTTACAATGTATAATGATATTTTATCGGTTGGAATGAATCAGCGATCAGCTTAGTAGATACTGTCGAGACAGGAATTAATTGAAAACGACGTTTGTATATTATGTTTTCACTAATTTGTGTACTTAGCATCCCCACCTTAATTTATAGCATCGTGATATAAATAGTAAAAGACAATATTATCTTATAATCTTCAATTGCCTAAATCGGAGGATGACTATTTTGTAATTATTAATTAGGTACTTGGCGTCAACCATAAACAATTCAACAAAAACCAATACTACTTGTAAGCTAGAACTAATAACACAAATTTATTAGTGTACTCGAAATTTTGAACTATTTTAATTCCTAATGATCAATTCTAGAATTAAATATTTATGTAAATGTATAAAACGTTAATGAATCTTCATTTTACTATAATAATATGTGAATGTGCAATATGCGTTTGATAAGACAAATTATAATAAGTCATTAAAAAAATGAACTAATAATAAATTGATAGAAACTCAAATACATACTGAATATTGAATATAATAGAATACGTGTAGGTATAGGCGTATAGCAATATGTGTATACTAATGTTCAGGAGTAAATTTAGGATTTTTAAAATTTCGGTTATCTATTAACTTGGTTTTTTTAAATATTGTTTTATTCTTAATTTATATTAATGGTTTGATACAATATAAATAAGTAATAATAATTGTTTTCATTAATATTTATCATCGTAATTTAAGAATGATTCCAAATCCAGATGTGCAGACGTTTTATAGTCTCTTATATTTCATATTAAGTGTTAGAATACTTATATATTATGGATACGGAAATTAAAATATTGAACTTACTTCTAGTTTATTAGGTAAACAAAATGAGATTCAATTAGTTTATTATTGATACTTATAATATTAAATGGTTAAACAATTTTTTTTTATTCATTAAATGATTGTAGATATCGAAAGGGTGCAGTGGTTACTCAGTTGACTGCGACTCTCACAGTCATCAGTTCGATTCATAGCAAAATACAAAAAAAAAAAAAAAATTGATGGTTCTCGTAATCACCAATTACCATCCGATCATGCCATCTGGTTTCCAACTAAGTCTCACTCCACTGGGAGTAAAGATCGCACATAGTCTACTACTCTTGGAGAAGAGGATAGTATTATGTGAATAGACTATAGAGATATATACATAGATAAATAGATCACATAATCTATCTACTACCCACTTGTGATAAGCATTAACAAAGGCCTTGAATTTATTTCACTAAACAATGGGGAAAAAATGATTGTGTACAGCATAGATGGAATTAAAATATAGATAATATTATTGTTTTATATGATAATTTTACAATGAAATGGATCAACCATTACCTACCTATTCGCTGTATTAGCAAGTTTTACTTTTCAACACGCCCTAATGACGTAAATCAAAATAAAACACACTGGTAACTGACACATTTTGATATGTGATATATAATTTATATATATTAATCATACATTTATATCAAATAAAGCAATACGAGTATATCAGTGGATTTGTAAGCAATATTTTACACGTTGTTGGCAAGACATGTTTGATAATATGTACATAATATAATATCACATAAATCACAAGTGATAAACGAGACATTTTATATAATATAGTGTATACAGAATAATAATATTCAATACATATATAAATTAATTTTTAATACAATAAGTAATAATAAAAGTTTAAAACGTAACGTAGGTATGTCAATTAAATATACATTATATTATACTATTGTTAGTAATACGAGAACATTTTTTTTTTGTTTTTAATCATTTTTCATAGTCTGTGTTTAGTAATTTTAGTACCTACTGTAAGCTTGAATCAATTTACATAAACAATTTATAGATTTAATAACAGTGAAATATTGTCAAACAACGGATACAGTAAAAGGTTATGAGAATGGGTTCAATGTAATTTCAACTTTTATTTCGTGTATTGTGAAGAGAATAAGGGAAGTATAACCCTATATCTACAACACTAATGGTTATCACTTTTTTCAAAATTTAAAGTATGCATTCATAATTCAATATTCATTTGATAAATGTTTAAATTATTATGATATCATACGTACATACGTATATTCGTGTATACAGAAAGAAGATATATTATAGTTATTTTTAAATATTAAACGTTAATTCGCTACTTACATTATATTATAGTTGGTAATCTTTGCTTTCTATGAAATATATAACATCATTAATTATTTCATAACATATTTGTTTAAAAATAATATAGCTCGTAAGTATTTTGCTTAGTATCAATCCATCGGAAATAAACTGCGTTCAACTAACCCACAAACAATATTATAGTCTAAATCTCAACCATTGGTGCAATAAACGAATTATAAAAACAGTTAGCTAGTACGAACAACTAAATTTATCATAGCCCATAGGGTTATAAATGTTATAATAATAATAATATATCACTCTCTACCAACCTAATTCGTGTCACTGACTAGTTCTGTTCGAGAATAATATAATATCAACAAGTAGGTACGTTAATTATACTTAGTGTTTATGCGTTATTATACCTACAACTTTATATAGTAATCATATTTTATTAAAATTATTCTGTTCGGCGTATCTCCGACGTAGTTTTGGAGTAAAGCAAAAACGATGATGACGTTTTCGTAGAAAATAATAACAATAATAATATGATGTCGGCAAAACAAAACCCATTACCGTGAACGATAAAACAAAAAAACCCGGCCACGAAACCGAAATAATAAACCGTATACTCGGTAGTAGTTACAGGTGTACCGATTGCAACGCACAATATCATATTCTTAATATGTATTATGACTACGGTAGGTAATGATAATAATACGGTTTTTACGCACAAGACGAGTACTCGTTTTCGACGGGGGGGGGATGGTCGTCTGGGGTGCGGTGTATTAATTCGGCACCGTCGTGCCGTCGGATCGGCGGGAAAACGAGAGAGATCGTAGAAAAAGAAAAATAGACGGAAGACTATAACAATAATAATATTACGACACTTCGCGGGTTCGCGGTATGTGTTATGCTCACAAGTTCGGTAACCGCTTCGTCGGCGTTCGTGAACGCGTCGGCGGCGGCGGGACACGTGCTCCGACGGTAGCTCG
Source organism: Aphis gossypii (assembly GCF_020184175.1). Classification (NCBI taxonomy): domain Eukaryota; kingdom Metazoa; phylum Arthropoda; class Insecta; order Hemiptera; family Aphididae; genus Aphis; species Aphis gossypii. The sequence continues at coordinate 74,030,583 of NC_065530.1, forward strand.
ACATTGGTGTGCGTGTACGAAATCGTGTGGCGAACGCAGCAACAAGCTCCGCCGCGCACCGGACAGTCGTCTGTCAGCATCGTTGGCGCGCGTACCGTCCGAACACGCCCGCGGTCTCCACGTCCGTCGCGTTCCGATCTGTTTCGTCGTCGTCGTCGTCGTCGTTTGTGGATACGCTCTCGCGAAAGTGTCCGTTCGCGACCCTTTGACACTCGTCTCGCACTCGCACTCGGTTTTCGCAATAAGCGTGTAGGCTTGTCGTTTCCGGTTCCGGCTGCGGCCGATCGCGCCCATGTGATATGCCCGTTTCGCGTCGTCGTCATCGGTATCATCGAACGCGGCAGAATGATTGGCATCGGCGGCGACGATGACTCCAGCAGGTCGGTAGAACAGAAAACACGAGCACGTCGTTGTTCAATGATAATATTCTCTATTTATTCTTAATATTATAATATTCCACCTATACGACTAAAACGTACATCTCGCGGGACGATACCGGACAGAACCGCGGTAACTGCGATACACATTGTCTGTACGATATAATTGCCCATTATATTAGGTATATCGATTTGTCGTACGATAGGATATTATTTTTTCAACCGATATTTTTCGATCTACCTAAGTAATATATGAAATTTTGGGGGTCCTCCGTTTGAGCGTGGGTATTATTTTTACCTTTCGATTTTCATAGAACACTTGGGCGTGGATTGATGTAAAATGAGAACTGTTTTATAAATAAAAAAAAAAATAAAAATATTAAGTTAGTCGTTTTGTTACTCATTATTGTGTGTGTAAATTTTAATGTTTTAATAATAAGTTTTATCTCTTTAATTTATCAATGCTTGATTCATGAAACCAAAAAATTAAAGGCTATGCATTAATTTTACATTAATTTTTAAAGTTTTTATCTGTATTAAACAATTATATTGAATAGCATGCTTGAATTTTGCACGAATTTTAAGAATTTAATTTTAAGAACTTTAATAGAACCCTTAAACGTCTGACTTCCGATTATCTAATATTTGTAGTATATTTATCATTTCTTTATTATTTATTAATGTATATAACGTTTGCTACTGTCCGGTGTCGTACTGCATTAATCCCATACCCGAGTTCGTATCTTCACCAGGTACTCTTGAATCATTCCCACCGTTTGGAAATCGTCCGCTTTGTGCGTTCGTAGGTACTAAAATAATCGTTCATCGTCATATTATTTCTCTACTGATAATACTATACTAGAGTGTATTATATCATCAAACGCGCGAAATGTATCGCAGACAATCTCCTTGAAAAATGTCTATTCTTTGTTCAGAAACGAATTCGTATTATTACCAAAATTATAATTAATTGTATTACATTTTGATACATACTACATTTCAGTAAGTTATAATAATACGGTTAAGGATTAACAGATTATACAAATAATACTATACGATCTGTAGAAAAAAATTGTCAGTACTCAGTACCCACTGAGTTACTGATGACATTTTTCATGGAAATTGTCTTACAAAATACATTTTTACACTTTACGAAGGTTAGGATAGTTAATATACAGACAGTATTGAAAATCGAATTAATACTATCTACTGAACTTACAACCTATTAATACTGCATATAAAAGTTTCGTATAATAGGTATATTATGTTATATTAATATAGTGTTATATATTCATATATTGTACACTTAACCTGGAGATAAACTCAAATTTTAATCAAATATTTGTATTACCAATGGAGATTTATTACGGTGCCTAAACCTTTTTTAAAAGTAATATACCTAAAGGGTTAAAAGATTCTATAGATACGATAAGTATAAATACTCGTGTAACGGCGTATAGCGTATATTTTGTTGAAATAATTTACATAATAATTATAGGTGTCATGTTAACGAATTTAACCGTATTGTAACAAAAACATATTAGCGAGATTTAAAAACTTGAAGACCGTTTTTCGTTTTTAAATTCGTCTTAAAATTAAAGTACAGCTTTAAATCATGTATGGTCAATTTGAAGTTTGATCCATTGAATATAATAATATAGTTTTAATAATTAATTGTGAATACAATAGGTATAAACATATAAACTTAAATTTATTATTATTATTATATATATATTTTTTTTTAGTTTCAGTTATTAACTTGAATTTGTTTATAAGGTCTCAAAGTAAAAACAAAAGAAAAAAAAGCTTTTTAACTTGTGTTTGGGTGCCTAGGGTTTTTTAAAAACATATTAATATTTAAAATTACTTTATCCTTCTTCAAAAGAAAAAGAAAAATTCTTAATTGAAATAATATCAGAATAATTTAATACAATTTAATGCACCGTTCACGATAACAGAACTGAGTTTTTCATTTTAATATATTACTGTAGTTACTATATTAGCATAAAGGCTTTGTGTAAAAGTGAAAATTTTTGTAACCAGCAACGGAAAACATTTCATTGGTGGAAAAAACATTGATAATTGATAAGTAATAACAGAAATCATACTTGCTATACCTACGTTTAAATATCGTTTTCTAAATTATATCAAAATCAAACAGTGTATATATAAAAAGGTATATGCATAATATGTTTTGAAAAATTTGCAATATCACAGTGTCCGTCCGACGACATTCATTAATAAAAACAAGGTCAATATATTATGTGGTGGTCATAAAATATGGATAAGATCGAATAGACGTATATAACGGGTTTCATACGTGATCTATGCTTCAGATGGATCATTGAGTAACGGTGCCCTAAGTCGCTTTCTATACATATAAATGTATGTATGTATGTATGTATGTATGTATGTATGTATGTATGTATGTATGTATGTATGTATGTATGTATGTATGTATGTATGTATGTATGTATGTATGTATGTACCTATGTATGTATATGTATGTATGTTTATAGGTACACTGGGTTGTCACACTACACAATATGGAGTTTATATAATATGTATAGTGCACGTAGTTGCAATTTCGTTTTGTACAAAATGCAATTTGATCTATATATACTATGTAAATGATGTTTACCGATACATTTACATAGTATATATTTTACATTTTGATTTTTGTAAAAGAATAAAAAAAAAGTAATAACAATAATTCACTAGCAAGCTAGCTTTAAGAACAAACTTAATAACAAATTGCACGTATTGTGTACAGGAAACGAAAGTGAAAAATAAATTTTTTAATAATTTTCTATGTTTTAAAATTTAATAAAAAGTTATTTTTAACTAATATTTTTCATTGAAAATTATAGTTACAATAAACTAAATAAAATAATTGTGGACTATTAATTTTTAAAGCATTTTTATGATTATTACTTTGTGTTAGTGCGTATCCAATTAGAAATTATTTTTCTATTTATTCAACAATAATCTTACTATAGAACTGTATTCTATTGATTACACATAAAATACAAATTTAAAATTATCTGTTTATCTGTACAGTGTACACATATCTAAATTGAAGATTCTTTAATTTTATTAAGTATCAATTTTGTTAGAATACCTGATTATTTAATAATGTATTTTGAATTCTTGTCTATCTCCATTAATAATCTAGCTGCTGGTATTTAATAATTTAATTTAGCTTATTGAAGCAAATATATTTAAAATTTACCATATTATTATGTAAAATATAATATTATATTGTGTACTATAATATAATATAGTTTATATAATAGAGATCTGTAGTCGGTGACGAAATAGTAAAGTTGACCAGTAATAAATGCAACATAAAATAATAAAATATAGGTCGGTACGTAAATGATTTGTAACTTCTCGTGTTAATAATTTATATACATATGTATATTGTATTTTATGAATAAAATTACTATAATACAGATGAACAATGAGGTTTTAGAAAAAAAATTGAAATAATTCTGTTTATATATTATGTATAACCATATCGGATTATAATCGCTTATTCAATAAATTCACTCTAATCATACAATATTGTATTCAATTGATTTCATTGTCTGTGTATGTGTGATTTATATAGATGATAATATTATAATATGTATCACCGTGCGTAACTCGCACAAAAATAATTAAAAATGCATGTAAATTCGCGATTGACAAGAAAAGGAAAACATAATTTGATTAGTTGTTCCACCTAAAGAGTTTGGACTTATCATAGCGGTATCCAATCGATAAATCATCGTTACAAAAATCGTGTATCACCAGTTACGAGATCAACTTGAATATTATGTTTAGGCTTAACTCTGTAGTAGATAGTTTCGTTTAAAACTGTGTTTTAAATGGATGTTTTTGGTGCGTACGTTTCCACTGCAGGAGTTGAATTTTTTTTTCGCATTATATAATATTATTGAAGTCTGATTTCGGCAACTAAATCATTAAGTATAGCGAAATCCGTCTCATAAGCGTGTTCTTCAAGTATTAATCCGATAAATCATGAGAGAGAAAGAGAGAGAGAGAAATATGAATATTCTATACAAACTCAATCGTATCGCAACGCTCCCGGCCACGTTAGACAGAACAGTATTTGACTGAAGGTGTATTTATAAGTTCGAATTTCGCCGTATGCGTTCGGTCGTTTAGCTCTCGTCGATGGTTTAAATTCAAACTGTATACTATTATTGTGTTTTCTCCTTTCTTCCTCCGTTTCGTATTATAGTTGTGTAAACTGCGAGTTGGGAAGCGACATTTATCGTACGTATTGTATTCAACTGTATAGCAGTAAATACAATATGTAATTTTCATCCTCAACACGTACATAAAATGAAAAATAATACAATAATAACAATACCCCAATGATGTTGACGATGAAATAAGATTTGTGATTGACAATGATATTAAAAAAAGTATACAGATATATCAAGATCAGGGTGAAAACGAAATAAATTGGTTAAAAAAAATGATTTTACCGCTGTATATTGTAGAATTTACGCCATATCGTCTCTGAAGGGTCTTTGAATTTTTCGAATAATCTATGTGTTCACTAGGGCGTGCAAAGTAAAGAAAATGCACTTTTATAAATGAAATATAAGACATTATAGACATTGTTATACATATTAACTTACCTTAGAGAGAGATGGTAAACGTAAAATTAAATTATAATTTGTCACGCTTGGGTGTATTTTTTTAAACATTAGTATCCTTTGATTTTTGGTGTACCTACTCCTTAATTTAATATCAAATTATTTATTATTGACTAACATACAAGTTCAGTGATATTTTTATATAAAATTATTAATTATTAATCTTATTTTTTTTTGCATTAATCAATACATTTTAATTTTAAATAATACGCGTTTTAGTGGATTTAGGTAATAAATCACTATTGTGATGTACTTATGTGCCTGTAAATTTATAAAAATGTTTAATGTTTATTTCAAATATTTCTATGATTATTATGTTAATACTAAACAATACAAAAATCAAACGTAAAAATCTCAACTATTTTTAATAAGGTCGAAGCAAATTACTTATGTATGATTATAGATAGGTATAATTTATTACAAAAGTAATACTTATATTCCTAACACTAGGAATAAATTGTAGTTTTAAATATTCATTTTTTTTTTATTTTATTGTTACAAGCTATTCATGATGAATTAAACTCGACTATATAATAGACATTATTATGTAAAAAAAAAAAAAATAAAAACATTTAGTTGAGTGTTTTGTTTTTGTATTATAATCGCGATTTCGGCATTTCCGGGTTAGGGGATTCTATACCTACTAAATAAGATGGTATATACATTATATTTTATATACTTAGTATAAGTATACTTAAAAATATTATAAAATAGAAAAACATTAAATGTCTTTTAATAAAATTAAAAGGAGAATTAAATTAAGAGGATTGAACAGAACAATTTATTAACTCCTTATTCACTTTAACGTACCAATATAAAATTGTTTTTTTAACATTCAAAATCATAGTATTAATTAATTATGTTGTAGAAAATTTTTTAGAAATCTTAAATAAACACTTAAATTCATTTTATGTAGTAAAAATTTAAAATATTCAACAAAGATCCTATTAAGTTATTACATTACTTTAAATGTTTCTATAATAATTAAAAATACAAAATATACACTTATGTTTGGTAATTTTACTATGATGTCTGAACTGGAATACTGACTTTATATAATTTTAATTATGAATTAAATGAAAAGTAATATTTAAAAGAAGTTACTAATGAACCATTGTCCATTACGTGCAAATCGATAAATCTCAATTGGCATACACATATAACATTTTATCACTGTTGTTACTTCTTTGTCCTGTATATATAAATCGATAAAACCTGACGACTGTTATCGTGAATCAAAGTTATTGAGCCTCAATAATACGTGATATCGATACGGTAGTGTGGCTACTAGTAGTTAAAATCGAAACAAGCTAAATATTGATGAAAATAATAGGGAATTTATACACATTTTATTATAATTTAAAACATTTTATGAAAGGTTTACGTTTAGGTAACTCTTATACGTTTTATTGCTGGTCGGTGGCAATCAATTTTTGCCACTATAAATCGTGTCTCCATTCTTTTCTATATTGTTTCAATCGTATATGGCGCCAGCTTCAATATTTTACCATAGCTGCCGTAGACGAATGATTACAGTCAACGGTTTATCGGTTTAAATTATGTTTCTATAACTTTTTAATATCAAATATTTGGTTGGTAGAGTATAATATATAATATTAACTTCTTCTAGCGAACACACCGTTCGTATATATATTATTATATACGACCTTATCGTTTCAGCTGACACATTTTTATCGAAGGCCGAGTCCATTCAGCTTAATAGACCTATATAATATGACGCACACATCCGGAGAATACAGACAGACATGATATAAAATAAATCACTCGATCACTGAATTTTGATAAGACGTATTATAAAGTTGTACTGATCGATCGTTATTCGTTCGCAACGTGCAGTGCGCGACTACGAATACCATCAGTCATCTTGGGTTTCGTGATTCGTCGAAAGTATATTATTAAATGAAGTAATTATAATAATAATGGTTCATATGTATCACGATTTGTTGAAAGCGCTAAAATTTTCTTTCGGAATAATTGCGCAGGTGAGTCGGCTTCGTTTATGGGATAGAAGCGTCTAGTGATAGCGATCTGTATACCGAAATAACATTTAAGTTAAGATATTGTCATACGACAGTAGTAGACGGTTTCTAAACGATGGTGAATGATAAAAATGAAAAAAAAAACAACTAACCCCACTTTAGATATGTATGATTGTAGGAATTTAATTTACGTGCGTCGAGTGACATTTTTTCTGACAAATATTTTGGTTTTTACTTTTGAAATCTGCATATATTTTAATATTTGAACACAGCAATAATAAAAAAAAAAAAAAAAACAAAAATTCTAATCAGTTTATATAAATTCCACCATGTGTATTTTTATATACTTATTTCTATAGGTACATGTCAAATAACAATATATTAATAATAATCAAGTAAATAGAAAATCGAATCAATTATAAAAATGTATACAAAAAGCTATGAAATTTGAATAGTATTAATAATAAGGGTTTTGAGTTAACTCTGATGTTTAAAACAAATCGAAATTTACGAATATTTTGGTTGACACGGTAAAAAGTCAAAAAGTTCTTGATAAAAAAAAAATCAAAATACCTTTTAGACTAGGCAGGAAATAACACGTTAGTTTAGTATTTAGCTTTTTTAAGTACAGATAGGAGAAAATGTCACTCGTCAGTGCGTGTTTTGATTGAATGACCACCGCCGTGTTAGATGAGTTTGTGTATATTTTTTTTATGTTATTGTGTGCCTGGGGGTCGCGTATCTATTGCAGTGGAGTTGTTTTGAGCGTTGGCGGAGGTGTCATCGTCGGAAGTGTCGGCTGCAACGGAGGACCGGGTCTGTTCCGGTCCAGAAGTTTGCCACACCTGTTGGGAAACGACTCGGGCGTAGGTGGCAGCTTCAGTGACGGTGTCGGTGGTAGCGGATTCCCGGAAGGTGGTGTTGGCGGCACCGGAAGCGGCTTCCACGGCGGTAGAGGCGGCGCGCCATTGCCCGGTCATTGCAGCAAGTCGCAACCCGCCGGTCTATCTGGACTCGGTGATATCCGTCAACTAGTCACTCTTAAGCAACATTACTACCCTGAGGGTGGATGGGGCTGGGTTGTGGCTGCTGTGGCTATGACCGCGCATCTGCTCACTCACGGACTCCATCTCGCGTCTGGTGTGTTTATCCAGGAGTTAGTGTACAAGTTTGGACCCGGCACCGTGGTACCTGCAGGTACTGTATAAACTACTCACATACTTATAATTATTATTTAGGTTTCTTGATACTGATAGTTTCAAATTGTTTTCGATTTTAAAATTTTCACATTAGGTATTTTACCTTTAAGTATTCAAATGGCATCTTAAAAATATAATACACCGATAATTTGAAAATTATTTATTTTATATGATGGTTACATTTATTTATTTTAATAATTATGAACATATTAAACTAAAGGTATATTTGTATTATACTTAAATTATTAATTGAGGTGAATGCTCGATTATTAAATAAGCTGAAAATGTGTTTTTATATAAAAATATATAATATTTATTTTACGAGTTTGTCAACAACTGATAGATTTTTTAAAAATCAAACTTTACTCCGTCTCAAATTAATATTTTTAGGTTTCAGTTTATTCGAATATCATTAACATCATCATTAATCAACGATAAACGTCCATGGTATTGACTTTTAATATTGATATAAAATTGATGGTATTTTTAGCATAACCAAATAGTTTACACATAACACCTCCTAAAAAATCTGCAGTCATTTTGAGTAAAAATAGTTACTCACTAGAATTTTAGAGAATATTCGTGTGCATCGCATTACATTATAATATAATGCCACGGCTAGAAATTTATGTTTAGGTACCAATAATAAATAATTTACACCGTATGATATCAATAAGGAATTTAAATGTAATTAAAATACATGCCGTGCTGAACATTTTTTTTTGGTAGAACTTTTTTAATCATTAACAAATATTACCTAAAAATATAATATTCGTATAATTGTATCAAAAAAATAGATCGGAATAAGAATTTTATGGTGGTAGTGCATTATATATGTCTGTAGCCGGAGTGCCGTGATTTTAAATTAAATTAACAATTATCCTCCCGATAGGAGTGGTGAAATCTTATGGGTGACTTATTTGCGATGGAAAATTGTATTCCAACACGTCATTATGATCATGGTTTTTGTGTGAGGAGGGAATGGCTGCAGGTAACCACTTTGATTCTTCGTGCTTGCTGCAATGGCGACCACCGGTGTCATTTCGCATTCGACTTCTGTACGCGTTTTAAGTCCATCACAGTATGGTTGTCGTGTCATTCATGTGGTACACGCTAGTCGTCATTATCATTCCAAACGAAATTCCTATTCGAAAATCGAACAGGCGAGGCAGATAATAGCCTAACCTAGGAGATGGATAAAAGAGTGATGAGGCGCGGTACAGCGACCAAATCGTAGAATCTTTTTTTCAGATTAAAGAACCTTACAGGATATTTATTACGTTTGATCCTCCAAACGGTCCTCCTAATAACCTTCTCGAGCTTTAACGCTACGTTTCCATAGATCTTAATGGCTGAGGATTTTCATTATTCATTGAAACATACACGAATAACTAGTTTTTCGATCGAAATACATTTTAAATTATCATTGTATGGTCTTTATTTTTAATTCTATTGTTTTTACAATATCTGTTATTTATTTAAAGGTTAAACGTGGTTGACAATTATTAATCTTACGGCTCATCGACAAAAGTTTGACTAAAATAGTAAATAAACAATACAGCAATACCCAATTAAAAGTTTCTCTAGTATGAATATAAATTATCCCCTTATTTTAAGTAACTTTTTATATGAATATTGGTATATGTTGCTTAAATAAAATTTCTTCAGTGAAAAATAAGTAAATAATGTAACCTTTTTTAATTCGCAGAAAAGTAAGGTATAAATTAGGAGGTATTTTTTTTAGACTTTTCTAAAATGTTAAGCTAAACTCAGAGTATTTAGAGAATTATGTAATTTAATTATTCTAATTTGTAATTGCTAAAATACAACTAGGTTGATATTATACTTAAAAATTATTATTACTTCGAAAAGTTAATACCAGCACCATGTATATATTATAATCATATTTTAGAAAAACTAGAATGTTTATTACTTTCTGAACTTTTATTTTTGAATTTTGGCAAAAAAATCTAGGTTAAGTAAATTATACTATGTTAAAAATATCTAATAATCTTTCTAATATTATTTTATTTTCTTAGATTCAATCTCAACTAAATTTGAATTAATACATCAGAATGTATATGTTATTTTTCTATCTATATGCATTTCACCATCATACTTTAATTATTGATAAAGTACCTACTTTAAATTATAATAAATTCATCAAATATATGAATATTTTATTTTTTGATAGTGAATATAAGTATAGTAGTTATATAATACATAAAAAAAAAATAATCGAATTTAGTTATTAAATTGATTGAATAATTTAAATAATTATTAAGGATAATAAAATAAGTCAATGTTTGTTTTAGTATAAATCAGTTTTTAATCGAATAATTATAATAAAATCATTATTTCAATAATAAATTATTAGTTGACATAATAATTATTAGAATATTTAATATTCTAAAATAGGTAGGTACGTCTGGGAACTAAGAAGTATCGAATTTATATATTCATTTACTGGCGAATCTGTATTGCATAACAGTTCATAGAATCATTTTTTAACACAATTTGGCGTCTGTTTTATTCTGAAGAAATTCTAAAAGTGAATTTCAATTTACTTAGAGTTTCTAAAATATAGTTTAGTTTATTTAAAAATAGATATGCGATTTAAAAAATATTAACAGTACAATAAATAATAAATACATTTAGTTCTCTATTTCTATATGAACTCAATAAAACGTGATTTTAAAGCATTTAAAAAATCGCTATATTAAAGTAGGTTTACTTACTATTAGAATTAAAAATGGAATTTACCTATCTAGTGTCAAAATATTTGCATCTTTGTTTGATGATAAAATTTAAAAGTAATTAAGGTATAATAAGAGTTAGGCAATTTAAGTGATCCTCTGTTGCTTATTATCTTAACAATAATATTGAATATAAAGACTAATTTTTAAAGATGTTGAAAAAGGGTAATTTTAATTAAATTTATTTAATTATTATTGATAAAATAAGTGACTTATGGTATCAAATTTTAAGATATATGACACATAACTTATGTGTAAATAAGTTGTATGAAATTAAAAAAACAATGTCCATATTTAAATAATACTATGACCAATAATATATTATTAAACTGAAATTGATGCACAATATTATAATGATTTGAATAAAACATATGGAGCATATAGAATAGTGTTATAAATTATTTTGTGTTTATATTTTAAAAAAAATAGGCGTAACAAGTATACAAATAATGATTTGAATAATTAATTTATTATAATAATTATACTTTTCTACATTTCTCGATGCATTTTGGTAACTTGTTTTTCAATATCTATAACTAATAATTAACACATTATAAGCCATTTTTTTTTCATAATAGTTTTTATAAATAAAAACTACATGTTCGACTATGTGATAAAACCATCATGAAATTCAAAAACATGATGCACTTTGTTAGATACTTTTCATAATATTATGTCATATTTTGTTACCTATACTTGTACAGCTGATGTAACCTGTGATGGTTTCTGCAAATATAATCAAGTATGTGGTTTAACTCTCATGCTAAAATAATCTACATATTTTATATAGACCATGCATTGATTTCAATTTATCATAATATTAAACTGGTTTTATTTCCAGTTTTCATGATTTTATTAATTTGTGTTCAAGTTAAACTGTACTTTTTATAATTTTATAGACATAAAATAAACATGTATATATATTTGGATTACGAGGCTAGTAATGTGGCCTAGATACAGAACATTTATTGGTAGTTTGATAAATATTTCTCAAAAACAGTTGAGATTTTTGTACCAAATATAATGCACGATTAATATGCAAATGTATCTTGATTTTTGTTGTATATATATTCAACTTTCCAATACCTATTTGATGATATTATAATGATACCAAAAAATAGTAAATTATAACTTAAAAAATATATATTATAATATAATTTGAACGCTATAAAACAAATTAGTTTAACAAAATTACTGTCATAATATTATTATTAGAAATATACCAGAAAAGGTTAACGTTAAGAAACATGTTACGACTTGGTAGGTCAAACAGGTGAATATTATAGTTTTAGTTTTGAAAGAACCACGTTTCGTGGGCGAAGTGATTCGGTACGTCGGTCGGCGTGTAAACAACTTGAAAGGATTATAAAACCGAAATATCCTTTTCCAACAGCCAATTAAATATTATTGGTGGTTTCGTTCATACATTTTCAAGTTATTACTAAATGCATAATACATTATTAATTATAATATAGACATTAGTTTGATCGTTCTTCGTTTTAATAACGGATGTACAAAATTACCTGTCAGATATAACTTGAATTCAACAGTTAAATTATGTGAATCAAAAGGAACAGATTTCTATCTAATTTTTGATAATAGCCAATACTATTTGTTATCGAAAACACGCATAACGTAATATGAATAGAATATGACATTTGGTCGTCTCGCGAAAACGGACTACAGTAATATGTATGATCAATAATATAATAATGCGTAATTTATTATTATATCCGTCTTGAGACGTGCGGCCAAATTAATGTATAACGTCCGTTGTTATTATTTTAATATCAACGTCAGTTAATAAAATGAAAAGCGAAGGATGATTTATGCGCTCTCGTGGTGGTCGTTAAGCAACCGGTCCGGCCAAAAAGACAATAACACATACTCCCACTGGCCTTACTGTGCTGCCTGCGTGCGTAATGTATTTACAATTGAAACGGTTTAGGTGTATCTTGGAACAATAGTTTCGAAACCGTCGTCAGCTCCGGCTCAGTGGATTATCATAAAACAATATTATAATAATAATACACGAAATTTAACAAGACATTTTAATGTTGGTGCACGAAAACATTAATAAACGAAAGTTGTCGATTTAATTTTTTTAAAAACAATTTTTACTACACGAGAAAAATCCAAAACGCAGACTTGATACATTATGTATAATTATTAAGCGTTATATCAGCGAACATGACTAGTAAAAACTCAATTAACATTTAATCTTATAAAACAACCGAGTATAGAATATTATGCATATAATGCGTTATATTAGGTTATATTATATAACTATACGTATGGATTTTTATTTATTTTTTCTTTCGTTCCCTCCGTTTGCCTATAGTAGAAACATAAACCACAATAACATGACTAGTCCACCACACATACCATCTTAATTTTTACCTTTTCGTTTGTTTAAATTCTGATTTTTGGAAATAGTATGTTAACATGAAAGTTTTTTTTTTAATGTACTTAGATTTGTTATACCATCTGAGGAATATTACACGTGTCAATACAATGGAAAACCACAGTTTTACTGTTCATTCAAATTCTTTCTTTATTTTTAATGTTGATGTATCAAAATTGAAATTTGAACGAGTTGTTTTAGAATGTATGTACTTGTATTAAAAGTAAAACCATCATGATAATTATAATAAAAGGATATTGGGACCACGATAATTTGGAATTATACTAAATTATTTTCAAATAGTGCTTTTTATAGTAAAAGAAAAAGAAAAAAATATTTGTATCGATATTAGAAAACATATTTATTAATATGTTAAGTCTGTCCTTATATGTGTATCATTGTAAAGTAAAGCGATAAGCGTATTCAATTGTTTAACTTAATATTTTAAAAATGCTAATAACTAACTTTAAAATTAAAATATCAAAAAAAAAAACACTTCTAAGAAAACTTGAAAGATAATTTTGTTATAATTAAATTTGGTAAATTTACTCTTACATTAAAACTAACAAAACTATAAATGAGAACTGTCAAATAATTTACTATGTTAAGTGCATTTGTAAGAAGAAGATAAAACATCGTACCTATTTGTACTAAAAAATTTCAAAAATCAGAATTTGAAGAAATGTATTATTAAATAATAAAAGGGTGTTACTCTTATAATATTCACTAGGTTAATCTATACGTCATTTATAGTTGTAGGTTTACATTGTTAACCGGTATGACGCGATTTTGACCACGACACACACGGTAATACGGTATAAAGAAGACAGTAATTTAACGTTATTGCAATAGTCGTTAGGTAATAAAATATTATTTTTTCACAAACGACTTTTCATTTTTTTTTTTTTTTTTGTATAGTGTGTTATAAAAATTCATTTCCAGACAAATTTGAATGCGGGAATTAAGTAAAATTGGTTATTGTTAGTGAAATCTATTTATCACAACGTCGTCTCGAGTTATATTATAATAATAATATAATATAGTTCATAGCATGTGTTCAGCGTGAAAACGATAATGTGTTAGTTCTACCTAACGTTGTTATTACTCGAAGAGATAATGTATATAATTAGGATTTTAGACATATTATGCCACGTCATATTATTCTTTACACCCGCACACTTGATTATAAATCGCCGTCGAGTAGTTTCCACATAGGTACCCCATTATATTATTATTGTGTTACCGTCAATGAAGTCCCGTGATTTCGTATGTGTATTATTTAATTTAAAAATAACGACGATTTAATTAGACAATTTTATTTGCGTTCAGTGTGTTTGATAATTAAATTGAATACAATTTAAATATTTTCTATTAATATATTATATTCTTTTGAGACCGACGAAGAATTACCAAAGTGCAATAAGGTATTAATATCCGGTAATAGTAGAAGATCGTCGGTTCGTTCGCATTACTGTCGCACGGGTCCGAGATAAAAAAAATAATATTTAATATGCCGTCGTGCTAACGTTGTTGTCGGGAAACAATTATTACGGACAGTCGGCGAAAACGATTTTCTTTATTTGGTCACATGCAATAATATCTTAACATTTATATTGCAATCGAAATCGTCACCGTTGGCGATGCATACTTGATATTATCATGCTATTAATACGGCTGGCTAAAACGAACGATAACAATAATAATAGTTGTAATGGTAGTAATAGCTATAATAATTCGTACGTGAGTTTTAATGCAATGTAATCACATAATGTATTATTATTATTATATTATATTATATTATATTATATTAGTATAGCACGCCTTCAGCACAGTAGGTATATAATATTAGGTCGAATACTGCCATTCGTATTAATATGGTCACTAATACTCAATTATTACGACACTATGCTACTGTTGTATTTATATTGTGTGACTTTGTGGAAGGAGATTTCCGCACGATGGAAGTCATACGTATAAAATATTGAATGTGTCGTAATGCATTGAGCTTGCAACTGTTAGGTGGGCACAATAAGCGCTTATATTTTTATCTGAAGAAATTATAATACCAATTATTCGTTCGGCAATTGCA
The DNA here is from genome assembly GCF_020184175.1 of Aphis gossypii. Taxonomy (NCBI): domain Eukaryota; kingdom Metazoa; phylum Arthropoda; class Insecta; order Hemiptera; family Aphididae; genus Aphis; species Aphis gossypii. The sequence goes on from NC_065530.1 coordinate 74,046,081, forward strand.
TAGCCATTTTGAATTCAAAAGTTGAAAGCTATAGTTTGAGAATGGTTTTGAACTAATATGCTAGCTCATGATTGTTTTTATATAGTAGCAACACTACTTATTAATTTTGTTAGGTTGTTTAATTAAAATAAATACAAATATTTACTGTTCTGTACTAAACTTAAATGAAGTGGGTTCAGTATGTATTAAAAAAAAGACACCACATCTCAAAAATATATTGAAATCATTTCACTAGGTACTGTAAACGTAAGCAAGACTCGAGTTCATAAAAAAAAAAAAATATTCCCGTTTTCGTAGAGGATGGTTAAGTTAAACAGATTAGCTCAAGATTTGTCTTTTAGTACTTTTAGAGTTTAAGATTTATTTTTCTCACTAAAAATATAAATTAATTAACCATTCAACTTATTCATAGAACTACCTATAGCAAAACTCATTGAAGTTAACTTTTTATTATAGTTTTGTTACATAGTGGAACTGCATCAAAAGTATAGAGACTTCGTACTATAAAATATTGATTTTAATAATTGTATTATACTGTTCCTTTTTTAATTTTTGTGTATACATTATGTATACCCTCGGTTTGTTGCTTAATAAACAAGTTATTTAAATTCTATTTTTTGAAATTTTTTAGTATATTAAATTTTATAGAACATATTTTCAGATAGTTAGTAGAGTTTTTTTTATACATTTTAAAAAGTACCCGGTGAATATCTATTTTTCAAAATACAAGAAGCACCATTTTTACTTAATTATCTAAACAGTTTTTTTTCAAGTTATGATGCGTCTAAATTCAAATTTTAACGAGTTTCTGAATTATTTAACTTTATACCCTAAGGATAATAATTTTCATTAATGGTTTTGCAATTTACTTAAATATAATATTTAGTCAAGTACTTATTAAGCTAAATATTTTTATAAATTATAAAAAGCTAATACATTATTAATAACTACAATTTATTATAGCCCCTCTCCAATATTTTTAAAATCTGTTGTAATGGACTCATATTATCCTTATAATTGTATAGAAAGTTTAATATAGTATAGAAATAACAACAGATTTTGCTAAACAATCAATTAAAAATGGGTTTCTCTCTTGATTAAGAATTACTGCTGGACGCTACTTCAATGGCAAACAAATAAAATATATAAGTATTTAAAAATAATATTATGGTCATTATAAGTATCATTAAAAATTAATAAATCCGGAATTTAATGAATTTAATATTAAAAGTTATAAAGGATAAAATTCCTAGTGAATTAATCTGTATTTATTTATGTATTGACTGTTTTTAAAGTATTACACCATTCTATTAATAAGTAAATAAAACAGTACTCGAGTATATTTTAATAATAATATTAAACAAGATGTACGTAATTTTTTTTAAATTTATTACCTTTAGTATCATAATATATACATATATATTTATTACTTTATATATAAAATATAATGCTAACGAATTTTATAATAATAGTGATGTATAATTTTTTGTTACTTTGATAACCTATTTAGACTTAGGTAAGTTCTAAAAAATAACAGTACATTCTGTCTACATACAAATTACAATTAAATATTATTTAGTAATTATTTAGTATGGACTCTCACGGATTGTATTTCATATTAAGTTTAAGTAGGTATTGTATAATATTATGTAACTACCTATTCTATATTTTATTTTGATTAAATGACTTTCGTTCGTAAGTTAAGTCTAATAATGCATAAAATATTAAAAACCTGTATTTTAACATCTGTATAAGTATTATTTCAATGTATACCTTAAGTCTTATAATATAAATTTATATTATATTTTAAATTAAAGTTTAAAGCATTCAAGTAAGTAACCGCTTTGCTCTACAGTAGATATGTAAAGTGTAGCTCGTCATTAAGTAGGTCACTGTAATGGATGAACTAAATTTGAATCCAATGTTAAATCATTGCATACAATGAAAAACAATTTTGAATAACGACATAAATACAGACTACCAAGATAACTAAGCTATTATCTTTATAATAATATTGTAATTTTAAAGAATGTTTGTATATATTTACCCTGTTTATTATTTTAAAAGTAAGTGCTTCACATTTTTACTTTTAGTCCTCCTCCGTACAAACTAGATAAAATTTGTTATCACATACCTTTGTTATAAAATTTGTTAACACACACACACGCAATATATAAACACTTATTATGATTGTAAAATCAATACCTATATGTATCATTTTGTTCACAATCTAAAAAAAAGTAAAAGTAAAAATTCTTAAAAAAATTCATATTAATATCATGTTAGAGCTGTGTCTAGTAGAAAAGAATTATGAAGTTAAATTATTTTATGGAATTAAAATATATATGTATATTTAGTTACACGAATGTTACAAATAAACAGAAATCTATTAAATAGATCTAAATTGACTAAATTAAAACTTAATTATTTTTTTCGAAATTCAGAGCTAACCGAAAATAGTTTTAGTGATAAACGAAAATTAGAACTTATAATAGAGTAGATATGAATAATGTTTCTATTTTAATAACGTCACGCCGGGTTGCGTACATCGTTTATTCTGTTACGAAATAAAAATTAGATGTTTAGATACTTCTTGTATACAGTGAATGTTCGCGAGTGTATGAATGCAGAATAGATAAAATATGATTTATACCGGACGTCGCGTACACGGTGTAAAACGTTTAGTGTCGGGGTTACCAAACCAAGACCTAGGGCAATAACAATTGTGACTCTAAAGATATTATTATGTTATCTGATCTAGCCGCCAGACGTAATCTCAATAACTTTTCGGATTAATGTCTGTTTTATACAAAACACGTTCTTGTTATAATTCCGTGCGTTCTTCCCATAGATGGTCAAAAGGAAAATAAAAAAATATATTGGTTGATAATTTCCTGATTGAGCACGATTTTAACAGTATTCGGCAAACGCGTATGTTAATTTTTTACCGCAAATTTAACTACCTCCGTATAGAAAAATGTATAATATTATACATTTTACAAAATAAGTAGATCATAAATTTGTAACTATAATTTTTGTGCTAACCAGTATAGTATAATAATAGTATGTGATTAAAAGATTATTATATATATGACAATTATGTATAATTTTAATAGTGTATTTTGATTATATATTCATTAAATTTAAATTATCTGATTATAATAACTTAATACGTTAGAGAATATTATTATAACCATTTTAGTGATTCAAGCATAATTTACTTTAAAATATTTACTTGTAAGAAACCAATCGCGTAATTTATAGTAAGTTTAATTCTAAAAAAAATAAATATATATAAATAAAAATACGATACTAAAGTTAATTTTGAATGAGTCTTTAGGTTAATAAATGTACGCATAATAACTTTTGATGTTGATGGGTCTATATAATAAGTACATCTAAAATGAAAGTAAAAAATTATTATAAACTTAGCACTTTTCTTAATAATATTTTTTATATACAATTTTTACCTTCTAACCAGTATCCCTCGCGTAAAGTTATGACTTATTATTTTGTAGTCACTCATAAAATGATTTATGATCGTTCATAACTCAATGATTTTTAATGAAAAAAAAAAATGATAAAAGTGGCTTGTATAAAAATTAATCAATAATTATGGTTATTTATTTATTAGGTATTATTTTTTTTAAACTTTATACTGTTTTAAACATTCCATCACGGCCGTCAAACTATCATCACATATCATGAATTTATACCTAAATGGATCTATATACCTAATTTTATAAACCTATAAGACTTATAAATTATAATAATATCAAATTAATTATTAACCATAATAATGTATTATATTATATTATAATATATATATTTTTTTTTAATTAGTTTTAATCCACAATACATTGAGATTTATGAAAAAGCACTTAGAAATAGTGTTTACACGTTACATATTTCTTACACGATAAAATAAAATAAACATCTGCAGTTAAACGATTTTAAACCGTAAATATTACCTACACGTAAGGTAAATTCTATAAAATGTTCAAAACCGTGTTTTATAGGTTTTGTTTTTATACCAACGTCAACGGTGGTATAAATCGAAACAGCGTCGTATACAAATGGCGTACGATTAAATATATAGGGCCTAAATCTACCCGTATATTGCCGGCACAAGATTGACTATATAATACATCCATTGGCCATTTCCCAAAATCTGTTTTGATCATAAACTCACTCGGTATGTGTACCGGAAAATACAACCTACCGTACATTTTTTCTTTTATATAATAATAATACGTATATTATCTCGTTTATATCGACAGCTGAGGAACGCGCGTAGATCTTTGTGTGTCCTACCGGAAAACATGCCCGTAGTATATTTTATACGATTTAGAAAAAAATACGTTAAACCGTATATAATAGAAGCAGGCTTCACGTTGCTCCTTCGTTACTTCTCATCCACTCGTTGGTGAGTTAGTGACATAACCAAGCGGATGTTTCCTGTTAATAATATATCTAAAGATTCATATTGGCCGGTCGTTCATCACGAAACAGGCGACAAGTTCAATTTGGAAGTCTATACAACGTACTTTTAACGTTTTACTTGGTTGTTAAGTTTGATTTATCGCCTGAAGCTTTCGTTTTGTCGTCCGGAATACTATTGTTTTTTTTTCATAAGATTTGAGCTTGGCAATAATTTTTATTTTCTCTGTTGTAGATAGACGAGTTTGATTCAATATTAAATTGTTGAGATTGAGTTAATCTCTAACGTCGCATCGCTGCTATAATATAGTAATACACATTAATTGAAAATTCTGTCTAAGACAAACAGTCTAATGTATTATATCATTATTGTTAATAGGTGTTTAAATTAAATTACAAAAAAAAGGTATCCAGATACTGTTTTTACCTATATAACTGGATTTACGTTGTTTGTGCTACTTTCAAACGGTATTATAGTTCGTTGTACCTATACGTATACTTTGCCCTACTGCAGCTTGCTGAAAATGTTTTCCAAAGCCCGGTCTTTACGTTTTATACTGCAGTTACCCATATTATAATCGAACAATCTGCTTAATCTCCGACGAATATCTTCACTGCACGCCGGGGCCTATTATAGATAATATGTACGTGCCATTGTTTAGCAATTTGGTAACCATAATACAACCATCGATATTATTACACTAAACGTTTACGTGAGTAACAAATTATAATATATGCAATAATATAATTGTTGATTCCACTTCATAACACAACAACAACCTCAAAAATATTGCTGATAATATTACGTTTATCTATAAAAAAAAAAAAAAAAACAATATTGAATATCCAGAATTAAATTTTAGTTTTAAACTTAAAAAAAAATACCAATAATTGTTTTTAATTTCTTTCTTCTTTTTTAGTTTGGTTATTATTATTTTTTTAATTTAACAATTCGTATTGTCACTATTTTTTTATAGCCAATTAAGAGAATAGGTTTTTTTTTTAAATGTTAGCAACAAAAAAAAAAAAAAACATCATAATTAATTAATATCAAATACATGCAATTTTTTTTTATAATTTGAAGTTTTTAGTTTTAAAAAATTGCGTTTTATAATACCAAATTAAATTATTTATCATGTTTATTCATTAACTATATTATCTAATAGTACAGCTCAAAATACACATTAATAATTTTGTGTATGTATGTAATGTTTATCTTATGAATTTAACCCATTACAATAACAACAATGGTCTCTTTACTTTGTGGTAAGAAATACGCTTTTATGGTTTGCAAAAGGGTAGTTATGTGTAAATGTGCAATAAATGTGTGATGATACACACATAACTCTTGAAATTAAATTCACATTGAAATACATTGGGAAATATGATTTTTTGAGATCTTTTATACAAAACCCTTGGAATTTATCTTATCACTTGTTCGAGTTCTGACTTATAAAATTTCAAAATCTCATTTTGTCTAGTTTCTAGTTTTATTAAATATTTAAACAGTAATTCCATTGTCATTGTGTATGATTTTTATATGTTTGTCAATTGTAGCAGATTTTAAATTCTTATTGTAAATTTCTCGGTTAGTAGATTATAAATATTTCCGAGATTTTTCTCTAATCAATACTGTTTCATAGAATTTTATGAATCAAATTTCAAATGATAATATTATGTTGATGATTATCGTAAGGATAATATTTTATTGGTGTGAAAAATATAACTTCTAAATGGTAACTTTGTTTTTCACATTCAAAATTAGAGCATTTTATGCTCCCAATAAATATCTAACTATAAAAAATATTTTTTGGTGTTGAGTCTTAATAATATTTTTCTTGTTAATAATTCATATAACGCATTAAATATAATTTTTACAGAATTTATTAATTAAAATATATTAAAAGTTATTTAAATACTATTATTAATAATAAAATGATGATGATTTATTTAGAAAATCAAATGATATTTAAAACTTTAAACAATAAATAATAAAAAAATAAAAGTATTTGCAACTTCCCTATAAGCATAATTTGTAACAGTAAGATTTTATGAGTTTAGTTTAATGGTAATTGTAAATACTATAAGAATAGGTTTACATATTATGCTTAATTTTGCGTTAAATCAATATTTTTTGTGTTTATTTTTAGAACATTTTAGTTATTGAAAGTATAAATATTAATTTATAAGTTATTTTCATAATTTATTGGTACTGAATTAGAGCTTTTCGTGTAAAAATTCGAATAGAAAATTTAAATGTACTTAAATTAAACACTTGAAACATATGTTATATATATATATATATGTGAAATATAATAATAATTATTGTTTATAAATTTGTAAATTAATAATAATACCTTCTAATTATATACATTTGTCATACTAAGTAAATTAAATAATGTTGTATCAGATCATACAAATGTATTATTTATGAGACTAATTATAATATAATATAATATAATTATTTCTTTTTAAATTATATTCTAAATACTAGAATTATACAAATTATAAAAATAAAAACAGCGAAAACCTGGAATTTTATAGTAGGATGGTCATGTATGTGAATAATAACATAAATACTATTTTTAAATCACAATAAGATATTTCAACTAAAGTGAATCTCAGTTTACTAAAAAAAAATTGTTAGCGTTGCCTATATTATTTTATTTACAGTTATTTTTTTGTTTTATACAAATTATTTTTAAACAGCTGTAGGTATATACAAATTAAAAAATAAGGCGTAAATAAAGTATCTGTTGTTAAATTTGAATATATAAATTTCTGTTAGTTATCATTATTCAAATTTATACAAATTTTTAGTTATCAAATATAACTTAATTAATAAGACAAATTTATATTCAAAGTAATTCATTCAAATAGTTAAGTTCAATTATTTAATTAACTCTTAAAATGTTTAGTTGATGTCTTTGAATTTCCTACATTATTATATCAATAACATTTTTAAAGGACGAGTAAATAAAAAAACGATTAAAAAACCACACATTTCTAACCAATTTATATTTTATGTGTTTTGGGCGTGAAATATAAATTTGTAAATGTAAGAAGATTCAAAAAATACGTGATGAAAATATTTAAGTGGGGGAAAAAATCATAAATTTAAAAATATACTAGATTGTCATAGGGTTTCAGTGTGTATTTCATTGGTCACGTTTATTGAATTTAAAGGTGTTGTAAGTTGTTTGAAACGCTCATCTTATATCACACTTTGTGATAAACATCTGAGAAGCCAATTTTCTTACTTTTATTTTGCCCCTTTACGTTTAATTTCACTGGTATTGCATGTCTGTTCAATCTCTATTCTAGGTTCTTCTGCGCATTTTTCGATTTGCATAAGTATATCACTTTAAATGTCTGTGTAGATTTAAGTGTACTTGAGTGTGAGACTGGAGTTGGGTGTTGCACTACTCTCATAAATCCTGTTACAATCTGAAGCCACCGGCATGTGTCACGAACTAACGTTACACAGAAAACCTTAACAAATAGTCATATGGACATTAGCATTTTTTGTGATACTGTTCTAAACCAATTCACAACACTTCATGTCTTGTAATTTTGTTTTATATGCTGTGAACGATACTGCTACTATTAAATTATATTTTGTGACATAATATTTTCTTCTTGTAAGTACCTACATAAGACTTAAAAATATAATATAAAACATTTATATTGGCATTATTTTCATATAGCATTAAATATTAATATAATTACAAAGACATTTTTTTAATCAAATTATGATTAATATTTAGTCACTTATTAATTTCACATACATAAAAATTATAGGTATTATTTAATACATGACTTTTACATTTTTAAAAATGTATTGCGAAATAGCAAAATAAGCGTGAATAAATTTAAGTAAATGTTTTTTTTTTTATTATTATTATTAAACTTTAACTATCTTTTGGTAACTAATGCTTTACTCGGAATTGGTATTTGAACTCGATAGTTTATTATTGATTAAAATTATAAAGACACCCACACAGTGATCTATCTTATAAATTTATAGTATTAACGCTATTTATTTTTATTTTTTATCAAATTGTTTTTCACGAAACGTTTAAACATAAAATTATCATTAAAACAGTGGAGATTCTTCGCACGTTTTAAAATATATATATTTTTTTTAAGATCACAGTTGTAGCCCAAGTGTATAATTTTAAAAGCGATTTTGTGAGGAAAATTGTTTAAGTAATTTTTTCATTTAAAATGTGTTAATAGTTTTCAAATTAATCATCTTAAAACTCTTATTTGAACTGTTTGGCATGCTTAACGTAAAATGCAGACTGTTGATTCTAGTTAATTTTATGCTAATAATAATTAATGAACTGATTTTGTTATCCAAATGTATCTTACAATATTTTTAATACAATAAATATAGAGTTCTTATAAATAGTATTATTTTGTTGATCTTACGGTAAAAATTAATGAATATTTTGTCGTAATTGAAGTGAGGTTAGTTAATGTATATTGTTATGAATTAAGGGATGATATTACTGAAGATATTTTGAATATAGAATATTTTGAATTTAGATATTTTTAACGGGGAATATTTTGAGGGTGCACCAAGAAACACATCTGATTTACTACTATTATTTGGTGAGCTACTTATATAATTTGTATTGATCATGTACTCATATCAAAGATTTTCCGTGTAAATAATTTAATGATACAATAGTTTTTTTCTAATATACCTCAGCACTCAGAGTAGAAAACTAAACTAAATTTTTAAATATTTGTTCATAGTGTCATTTTTCATGTGTAAACGTATAGTTATTTTAATCTGTTTACATAACTCTGTTTTTTTTTAAATGCATAAATTTAACAATAAATGTATTTCTTTGTAATAATAAAAAAAAACAATTACTTATACGTCAAAATTATATCGATTCTAAGTCTATATGAAATACAAATTTCCATTTATAGATAAATATATATTCTTAGTTTAAACCTGATATTTTGTTAAAAAGAAAGTAAAGAACAATAATAATATGATCTTGTTGTGAAATTCATATAATAATATATGGATCGGAATTGGTATAACTTTCTTAAGTTCAAGAACATATTGTGAAATTAGGTGCGTTGTATATATTCAGTGGAGTACGAAATTTCCCCTCCTCTCTTGACTTCCACATTAATCAACTTCTTGATTTTTTTTTAACAGTTACAGTTACGTACATTTTTTATTTTTCTAATGCTCCTTTGATAATTTTATTATAATAGATTAAATTATAAATATATACATGACTAAACTTTAGAAATGTAAATTTATACACAACTCCCTTTCAAACATGCTACTGGATACATCTATTTTTTAAGATATATTACTTGAATACATATTTATTATTATTTTGTATGGAAACTATAGAATATTTTAATCATTTATTCCTACAATACGTTATTTCATTAATTTTTGGCAAAAAATTAAAATAATGGTAATTGGTAATATGTATTCATTATTTATGTACATAGTTTATTTGATTTTAGATTAAATTTTCATTCTATTAGAATTATTTTATGTTATATATATATTATTAAGATGGATTCATGTTTTTCTTTAATAATTTATAACGTAATTAAAATTTGTAAATTTTTGTTATAGGTATGTTTAACATGTCATGGTAATTATTAGGTCTTGCCACAACTTAATTAAACTACATGTTAAATGTTGGATAATTATACTCTTTAAAATATATTTTTTTAAAACGATAATTATAGCTTACTGTTGCAACTTATATGTTTATTATAATTATTTTTTAAATCTATTAGTATATTGTTTTGGTTAACTAAATTTTCATTATAATTTCTATCGAAATGGTTTTAGTGCACATTGTTTATTGGTTCTGTTTAATCAGAAAACGTTAAACATATTATTTAGTCTTGAAATACAAATAAATAGTTAAATAATCATTTAAGTCAAACTAACTACCATCATATTATAATGTTTTTTGATTAAGTACTAAATATAATTTCAATATTATAATTTTTGCAAAAAGTAATTATTTTGTTAAAATTAAATTACAAATTATTAACAAACTGCAACTAGGTACTACGAAATTTATTAAATTTTACAATTGTCAAATTAGTAATATTCTATTGAAATTTAAATATTATAATGATTAATTATAATATTATAATTGATTTCTAATATTTACGTGTTAGTTTTTAAATAATGTAAAATAAACAGAATTCCATTGTTGAAGCGTAATTTTATTTCCATTTTTATATATTTATAAATGTTATAGTAATAATGCCTTTAAAAATTATTTAAAGCTTAAATAATAATAGCTTTAAAATATATCATAGTATATTTCTATTTATTTTATACCTCAATAAAACTAAAACAAAAATTTTGAATTATTTAAAGGTTTTAATAGTTGTTATGGATATTAATTTTCAATACAAATATTTGTAAGCCACTGGTCTTTTTACACAGTAAAAACATTGATTATGTATAATTTAGAAGTCATTTAATTATTGAATTCATAAGCGAATTTTCTTTTAACCTATAAATTACTATTTACCTTACAAAATGATTTATTTATAATACAATTCTAGTCTTTCTCGCTTGCCCCATGTTTTAATCAGATTATCGTAATTAATGAACATTGTGTAGTAATAAAAGTGTAATTTTGTTTTGAATTTAACTTAAGTATCTATACACAAAACTCAATAACTGACACAGAATTATTAGCACGCCAGGTTAGTTTTTAGGAAAAAATACATTTTCTTTTTAGTGGGTTTTTGGCATTTTTTTTTAGATATTGTGTACAGTTTGTGTTGAGTACTCTCAAGAGTGTGGGCCTAAACATTATTCCATAATGTTTACTCCTACCCTCGTCCTCACGATGAAACTCGAATAGAATACAACAAAACACAATCTATAATTCTTATCCGTCGCTGTCCCCTACTGTTTTGAAAGTTGAAATATATTAGGACATCCGTGTCATCATCACTGTCAAATTTTGTCATTAAAAAAATGATCTGTCACTTACTTTCAACGAAAGATAAAATGTCTCTTCTTCTTTAGCATGTCTTTATTTGGATTTACAAATGATCGATGACGTGGCAAATTTAAATACCCACAATACGTGGGTATTTATGTATATCGACTATATGAGTTCATGTTCAGAATCCACGATATAAATGTACATCCAAATCAATTATAAATGTACCTACCCAAATACTGAACAAGTTAGTAAAACATCACAATAAATATGAGCATACTACGTTTCTGGACTCATAAATAATTCATAAGCACAAAATTCAATATGACCAACAATTAATGTTATATTGCCTATTCAAATCCAATGTATTCAAATTAACATAACCAAAACAGTAAACACGTATAAACCACCCTTTAGAAAATCAAATTGTTATATGTCATGATAAAAATAAGTAGACATATAAAAGCAATTTAGTTATAAATTCTACTAAATTAATTAAAAAAAAAATATATATTTTATATATCTATTCTAATATTCATATAATCAAAAATAATACTTGTCTAAGAATCCACAATAAAGAACACATCGAAATTCAAGTATTTACTAAGAATATTTTAAAACCAAATAAAATTAAATAAATGCATTGTGATCTAAGATACACTTCTAAACTAAAATAGTTTTAAAATTCTGAGCGGAGGGAAGATTGATTTTACAATGATGTGATTTTATATCTTATTAAATTTTGTTTTCTGTTATTACCTTTTGAACAGTAAAAATGCGTTGATTTTCAACTTTGAAAGTAGTTTTTGGTATAACATTAGATATAATAAGTATTCAAAAAAGAAAAGAAATGAGAATTTAAAATAGTTTTAAGAAAAAGTAGAAACTTTTATGTAAAACAAGTTGTTGACAAAATGTATTTAATTTTTTTATTGTTACTCAAAAATTTATATCTGATGGGACTTGAAATTTTCACAAAAAATTTATATTATTATTTATTATAAATAAACAATTTCAAAAGGTTTTGCCACTGTTGGTGCCATCTTAAGAGTTTAAATTGCTTCACTCTTTTTATATTTTAAATGTGTTGATAACAATATTAAGGTTCTCTTAACAAGCTGGAAAATTAAATACCTACAAGGTTTCTCATAAGTAGTTCTTACTAAAACTATAGAATCTAAAAAAACGGAGATAATTTTTCATTTTAAGACAATAGACATCTGAAGATCATAGTTTGACAAAATTAAATACATTAAAAATAAATAATATAAATTTTAATTAAAAGTAATAAAAATATATTAATCATGGAGACTTCCAGTTTGTACTATGCCATTATATTTACCTATAATATTATATTTTATACATACATATTTTAATATTTAATTTTTGATATTTTATGGAAAGCCGGAATTTATTCAAAATATTATAATAATAATTATAATATATGATATAATTAGAATAAGTAAATGAATAATATAATATATTAAATGTTTTTTCCAATAATTAATTGAATGCAGAGTTTAACAAATAATAAAAAAAAAATATTAAATTTAAAACGTTTAGTGTATATATATAATAAGGACTTGGTAAATAACGTGGTAACTCATAAAAAGTAAACTGTACAGCAGAGTGGTTACCTACTTTCCCCCCCTTTTTTTTAAATTGTATTGTTTAGTATTATAGTGAATTCGTTTAAATTGGATCAATTATTTATTTAAATTATATAGTGTTATAATATAAATTATGCAATCAATTTATCCTATTCACATAGCGACAGTAATATTCATGATCATAAATAAGATTATTATCGTGTCATAAATGAAAATTATTTAAACCTGCTTTCAATTGTACTAGACTATTTAATCAATTTTTTTTAGAACTCAATGCAATAAACTTAAACAATAATAACTTAATTTTAAATAGATAGATATAAATCGATTAAGAACTTACAGCAAGGTTATACACATTACACATATATAGAGAGTGTTAAATGTTAATGCAACACACTTTCTTGGGAATGAGGTAAACATTTTGCCACTCGTTTTTTGACTATTATGATCACTTACTTGTGTTTGGTTTTCACGAATTAGACCCATGGACCATGGCAATAAATCGATGTGGATAAAGTTTAGGTAATCATAATACTTTTCGTCCACTGTCCAGTATGAGTTACTTTAAATTCCGCTTAGTAACATTATTATAAAACCTTTACAACGGCGTATTAGTATTATTAGTATTACACTAGTAAGTGGAGTATATAGGTAGATATTATTACACCATAATATAATAGTATGTAATATCACAATAATCTAGAGTTCACTTTCATCATGGTATCATTGTAGTCCGTAAATGTGCAATATTTTAATATACGGGAAGATTTTTTCAATATATTTAAATGAATAGATAAATAGATTATATATATTATATTTTGTCTGTGTACCTAATGCATAATTTGTCATAATAATGCTTCAATTTCAAACTTCGGGTGTGGTTTCCGATGACAAGAGAATGTTCTTGGTGCATTATAGAGGTCAAAAGTAAGAATTTTCCAACGGTTTTTTTTTTAAAAAAATGATTTTTATAATTGTTTTATGTTCAAATGCTTCCAAAATATGTAAAAATCGCAAAAATTTGCAAGCGATTTTGTAGTTGAAAATTCATAAAATTTTTTGTGTTTATATCTAAGGTTAAAATATTCAACACTAAGTTTCTCATAAGTTTTCATTCAAATAGCTATAGATAAAACTCGAAGCATCATTATGCGAAAAATGTTATGCGCTTTTACATTTATACGAAATTGCGTAACGATAACGATTTACAATCGTTTTTGACGCAATTTTTTTTTTTATTAGTATTTGCAGTTAAAATATTGACAAAAAATCATCAATATTTACAAATTATTTTCTAGTTAAAATGTAATATATAATTGTCCATTAGTTTGGGTTGCAATAATTATAAAATAACTTAAATTTTGAGGTATTCAGGTCATTAAAACATAAACCAATTTTTTCACTACCTACTAGAAAATATATCTTAGCTGACAAATCATCCCGCCCGTTCAGAATCGTTTTTCGTATACAATGATACCAATCATTGGATTCAAGTTTAACATATAATATATTATAATGACCTACTATACAGCAGAGCTTTACTCACTTGACTACTCTTTTTACTTTCATACTTCAAATAGAAATATGTTTTATATTAATACAATTTGAATTTTGAAAGAGCAATTAATTACTTAAATAAAGGTAGGTAAGTAATTGAAGTTTAAATGATCCGAGTTGAATGATGAAGAGGCATACTTCGTAAAATTTTTCTTCACTGTAATTTTTGAATTAAAAAAAAATCCTTAATAAATAATTATAATATAAAAATATAGAAAATAATAATATTATTAATATTTTCTATATCGTGTATACTGATGATTGTTAAATTAGTAAATAATGCTTTACATTTTCGTGTAGACGGAAATCAGCTGAAAAAACTCTTGTCGATTCGATCGGGATACGTATTGCGCAGTTTGATTTGGGATATCGTGTACGGGAAATTCGTGACATTATGATTTATTGTTAAACCATCTGGACCACGTAGCCACTGATACACACAATATTCATATAGGTATATTTACCACCCTATCTCGTTTTGTAAATGTTTACCGTCCGGCAGTGATTGAGGTAATCGCGTTTGTCATGATTAAATTTCCTTTTCCGAGAGAAAATTAAAAAAAAAACCTTTTTTATTGCTACTTGTTGTGACAATGAACTAATACGTTTCAATTCGGACGGTTTTTCGATTGCATTTTCGAGAATTGTTACATAGGTTCTGCGTTCACACGTAATGGTATGCAAAACAAAAAAGATTAATTCATTCATCGCTGTTACTTCAAAATGAAATAGTACGAAATGAAATAAAAATAACTCATGTTTTCGCTTTATAAAGTCAAGAAAGAAATAATAAAATCGAAAAGTTCCATTCTTTATATTATTTATAATAAAATAATATGTTCTGTATTAGATATAACATTTTAATATTCTTAAAATTTGATACTCTTTATCATTGAAAATGAATGATATTTAATGCAACGTAATTATTGTAACAATGTTTGGATTTAATTTATATATTTTTAAATCTTCATTTACTTTTACATATACTATGCACCATAATTTTAAGATACTTATCAACCACGTTAATGTAATTAATTAATATGTTTTAATGCGATAGAAATAAGAGAAAAATACTGTATAGTGTGAAGGTATTATTGTAAAGTATTTTTTTAATGGTCATTTAATTACGTTATCATAGTGTAGCCGTAACTGAAATGTTTGGTTTTTAAAATTATTGAATCGTTTTTTTAAATTTCAACATTATCATAACAAGATGTATCATAATATAAATATAAAATACAATAAATAATATTGTCGTCTAATTCAAGTTTAAGTGCATTAAATATTTGTATCTATAAATATATTTTATCATTTATAGTTTTTTTTTAATAGTTGATAATTTTTATTTTTCAGGTAAGAAGAAAACAGTTAATACATGTGGCAGTTTTAATAATAGGTATTTGTTATATTAAATTACCTAAAATATATAAAACAATATATGTATAATATATATAAGTATAACAAATGTTAGTATTTAAAATATTTTTGGTTATTAAGTTTAGAGTTTACCTTATTTGACGGGAATAAATGTAATTTTTACAGAATTGATCAAGCTATATATTTGATTGTATACCCTCAAGTTTTGTATTGTATTATTTTGTATGATCTTAACATGTTTTGTAGTTATACATATATATATTATAATATTGAAATACGCTACAAGCGATATTCATCAACTCAGTAAGACAAATTTCCTTATTAATTAAATTTTAAAAACCAACTTAACTTACTAAACGGATCCGGAAATCATATGATAATAATAATAATAAATGATGGATCGAGTTTTTATTTTTTTCTGTTATTAAATCACTGAATGAAATTCATTAACGAACATATCAAAATATATACAGGTAGAACTAAACGTTTTAGATATATCATTTATACGTCTATTAAAATGTGTTTAAAGACCCGCAGGCGTACACGTTTGAATTCTAATATCATTTTTGTCTATCACGTTCACATATTTTTCGTATTCAATTTAATTTAATTCATAAAAATATACACATTTATTATTATGAATAGAATTTATATATGATCTTACTCTATAACCTTATGGATTGTCTTATTTTTCATATTATAATTAATAATAGTTTTTACATTATAATTTTTAATTACATTGACTGAACTGTATTACACTTAATAGGTAAAAAATACCTATTAGTACTGGTTGAGGTAAATATTTTCAGGCAAATAAATAATAATATCAGAAAATAAACGTGAATTGTATTTTCATAGTTGAATGGTTATTTTAACAGGGAAAAATGCATTATTGTCTGTTATCATAGATATTATTAAGATTAAAATGTACAAATAAAAAAAATATACGTACGTCGCACATATTATATTATGATAAAAGATTAAATTTAAATACTGTTTAAATATGCTACTAATTAAATTACTTATTGTTACTTATAAATTATAATCCTATTAACTCCTTTCGCTTCATATATAAGTAGACTAATAAAAATGTTAAGTACATGCCACTTACACAATTTTAAGTGTTTATTAATAAATAGAAAAATAAAAATGTGATGAATATAATTCGTAAGACACTTTTTTTTTAAAATATAAATTGCTAGTATTTTGAAAAAATATTTTTATTAATTTTATAAGATATTGATTAACCTTAGTTAATACAATAATATTTTAATATGGTATACATTATGTAAATCTGTTTTTTATTCTATGTAGTTGAAATTGTTTGTCATAAATTTGTTCTCATATATTCTATTATTTGACAATTTTACTTCAATATTTTAAACATTTACTGCAATTACTGCTAAATTAATAGTTTAGTTATTTTTAAAAATAATTTCTAATGTTAATTGGATAATTTACATCGTTTAAACACTATAATATAATACTATATTACTAACTCGACGAGTTATAAGAAATGTCCGATTACAATATATCGTTTTAAACTATTCGTATACCTAACGAAATATGAATTATTTATTACGATACCTTTATTTCATATTTTTTTCCAGGGTTTCCATATGTATATATATATATCATGTATATTAAATTATATAAATATATAGTATGCATATATATAGGTAGATACATACAATATAATATGTATATATTTAGCACGTGTAGACTTGTGCATTACTTTATGGCCTCTTCAGGCAATAACGATAAGTTTCACGTTACCTCGCAAATGTCTGCAGTTATTCAATCGAATGATTGCTCTCGGTAAATATAAGTATCGTTCGCGTGTGTAAATATCATTAGGCGTTTCAACCGGTTCACTCTGTAGGGGACAATATTAGTAGTTTGTTCGTGTCGGTCGCACAACGACAATGAATTTTTCCAGACTCACCAGGAGTCAGTACCCGCAGGCGTTCTTTTGTTAGGTATCTGCAGTTATTATTTTCGTTCATTTATCATCAATTACCAAAATATTAGACATAATAATAATTAATAGTTACATAAAAAATAAGTTTGACAGACTGGATAGTTTTTTTTACAGTTAAAAGTCGATTTAATAGTAGTAAATATATTAATTTGTGTAATAAATACATAATATAGGTGAATTTTTGTTCCTTTTGAGGTTTATTTGCGAATGAAGTGTTTGGATTATGTATACTTAATAAACGGATTTTGATGAAATATAACCGTTATTATTTATTGGAATTATGTGGTATATTGTAAATCGTCATTAAAATTTTTGAATTAATTTAATTATTGAATTAAACTTAATACTTTAGAGTGCTTTCATAAATTATAAATATACCTGTTACATGATTAGTTGTCATTATGCTGCATTAATATAAGTTATAACTAATGATTTTTTTTTTTTTTTGTTGGCATAAATTTATCAATAATTGAATATTCGTCTTTAAAAACTTCCGAAAACTAAGTTAAATCAGATATATTTTATAATTTGTATAAATCTACAAAATAATTTATACTCAATATTTAATCTTTTATTAAAAGGAATATTTTTAATATTTTTTTTTTTAAGTTGCATAATATCATATATGACTTTTAATTATGAAACAAAATTATGTTTATCTAATCATATAAATGATTTTATTTCAACCAAATATAATAACTTAAATATTCATCATCCACAAATTTTTAATATAGTGGTGAAGAAATATACATATACCTACTTAACAATACAGTATAAAAATGCGTATAAACATCCTGTACTGTATCGTAAAACACATCTAAGTAGCAACCATTAACATAAATTATAGATACATAATATGGAAACATTTATTCAAAGGTCTATTTAAATATTCAATAGTATAAACTTCTCAACAGTTTATAATATTATTATTATTATTATTACTATTTAATTATATTATTTTTGTGATGTAGAAGTAATGGCTTATTACTACAAACATTTTTAACATTGGTAATTTTTATTACGTTCTTTGTATTATATTATTTATAGTAAATTCCATATTTTTATAAATTTCAGAAATTGTTCACATTTTATTTTTATTTAAAATTGAATGCATCATGTTTAAATCGTAATTTTCCATGTAATGTATAATATAACATTCGCATACTGATAGCATAATATAATAGTATTCTTACAAGGTATACGTATCGTTTAATCTGAGCTTCACACTTTCTACTTAAAAATATTCCTCGTGTGTGTCGAGTGTCGAAAACTTGTAGTCACGACCGGTTATGTTCGTGAATTTATTTAAAATATAAAACGTTGAAAAAAATTAAGAACAATCAAAATGTAATAATAATAAAATAATAATCTTGATAATGCCAACTAAAAACGGCTACCAAAAATCGGTTACAAATCGATTATAAAATTAAGTGGGTATTGGTTAATAACATGTGATGTCCATTTTACCACAATTTACTTATTAGAAATGGAAAATTAAATCTAAGAAATATTTTTTTTTTTTTTACTAAATATTCATTAAACCAAGAAAAGTCTCTTATAAACTTAAAGAAAGAATCTTAACTATAATAAAAATAGTATTTATTATTATTATTTTATCTAAAACCAATACATTATGTTTTTGTACTAAAAAAAGGAAAAACTATGTTAATTATGACTGTTTAATTATTCATCCTACTTATGTGGAATATATTAAAATAGAAATAAATCTAATAATTTATGAAAATCATATTATTCTATTTAAAAAATGTACAATTTAAATAAATAAAACTTTTTATTTAATTTTATAAGTATATGTTTGTGTAATATAATATAATTAGTTTTAGTAGAACAATTGAATTCATTTGTTTTTTTTTAACAATTAACTTTTTCGGTATACATTTTTTAATAATATTATTCTAGTACATTCATAAATAATTATTTAAATAAATACAATTTTCAAAATAGTGTTATCAAAAGTGGATAATTTATATTCAAGTTTGAACGTTTACTAAATTAATTATTTTAGAAATGACATGATATTTTTGATTGTACTTGATTTGTTATGAAAATATTACATTTTATTTTAGGAGAAGCTCGTAAAACATTCCCATACCACAATTGATTATCCAACAGGTTTATCAATGATTTATATAATTTAAATATTCTTTCTGACATACCTAATTTACTTTTAAGGTTTTTGTTTAGTTTAATTTTTAATTTGTATACAAATTTAAGCTGAAAATTATTTGATTATCAAGTTGTATGAATTTTTATAAGGAACTTGTAATTATACACTCGCGTGTCTAAATATGTTGAAAACATAAACATATAGTATATTGTGGCTCTAAATATTGGTCCTACGTAAATATTAAAATGTATTAGTCATATTAACAGCTACAGTTCAACTGGTTGATTTTATACTCGTTTGTTTATGACCGCTGTCCGTAACTAGATTCAGCATAATGTACTTTCATATGTCCATTCAAGTATAATATTCTATTACTCACGATTATTCAAAAACTATATATTCGTACAACTTATATATGGTTACAGCTCACTAAACTTATATATGAGAAAATACTTTGAATGAGTATAAAATGCCCTTATTTTTATAATTTAATATAATATTATAAAAGTTTACATTTAATGAGAGTTTAAAATGTTATTATCTAAAAGATTATTTTAGAATTATCCAGAAGATTCATTTTAACTTAGGTTTAGATTTTTCAAGTTTATAAAAAGTGTTTCGTCCGTTTTTAGTTTTTATAAATCTAATGAAATCGATAAATTCAACTTATTTTTTTTCAAAATTATTCTGATATTTTAGATTATAAGACATACTTAGCCATATTTATGATATTGTACTATACATAGAATATTCTCCCTTTGATAAGTATTAAAAATGGATTATATATATAATAAATTCCTGTAAATGTCACAGTATTATTTATAAACCTAATCTATGAGTATTTATATTATAAATATTAAATGAAACTAAATATATTATATTTGTAGCTATTAGGATTTATTATATTTCTTATGATTTATGAATGCATACATTTATCAAGGAAATAGGTGCCTACTCTAATATTATAATATAATAATTGTTGTTAAAATACAAACCAATTAGTTAAAAATTTCTAAATTTAATGTCATTAAAAAATGTTTTTTTTTTTTTTTTTGTCAATATTTTATTGACATTACACTTAAATGTAATATATATAAATTTATAAATTTTACCAGTTATTTGAAATATGTTTTTATTTTTGTAAAAAGATCAACTAGATATGTCATTTTAAATTAATATTTTATAAAAACGTACTTACTATATCTTCGGAAAATTATAACTAATCTGACATTAATAACAGAACCAAATTATAATTTATGTTTAAAGACAAGAAATATAATATCTAAAAATTGCTACAAAACTTCTGGATGATCGTCTTTTATTATTAAAAAGCAATCGGCTGGTTAGGTTCAATTATAATATGTGTGGAAGAGGAACACTCGTTATACATATACGAAATAATGTCATTTATTATCATTTATTTTTTTATTATTTAAAAATAGGCCCATTAAAAAAAAAAATATGTGCTAAACAGCTATGGTCAATATAACATTAACATACATTTCGTAACGGAAACGACGACGGGGAAAAGTTTGTCGTTTAGAAAAACTGTTTTTATCGTTGACTTTGTTATCTTATTTTTATCTCGAAAAATGAGTATGGATTCTCGTAAGCTCTACGACGTAGGCATATTATAAGTATAAGAATTGATGATATAGATAACATCATAATATGCGTTATTAACGGTAGAGAGGATAATTGTTATTGATACAAGATGATTATATTATTGTGTACAGCACATTAATTGCATAATATGATCGCAAAATTTTATTGATAATCAATTTATAATTGATAACTATCAAAATCTTTGATGCACTAATATCATGATAATAGTACCCGTTCCTTCTCAATATATTTTTTTTTTTTGTGTAAATAATCTTACTTCTTGTTTGTGTAGATCCAATTTGACGATATTATTATTAATTTTGTTTTCATGTATATTATAGGAAATAATTAGATATTATTTACAATTTTATTGATTACCTAGTACTAAAGCTGTATGTGCAATCAAATTGTAATTCATGACTCGTTGCGTGTGACTTACATTTTGAAACTCAAGGACATTTGGAAGTCAATACACCGTGTTATTAACCTTGTTGTGTCGTGAGAAATTTATATAGGTAGTCTCAATTTTTTTTTTTAAAACCATGAAATATTTCAGTATTTTTTCTATGCTCTTTTATAACTTGTTTGTACATCTTCGAAAATAACTTTCGGAATATTATGATCGTAATAAAACATTTATAAAAGGCAATGGGTCTAAAAGGAAGGTCAATATTTTTTTTTTTTACCTTCGTCGTTCCTATCTTCGGTTACAGCCAGTCAACAAAGGTCTGTATTTAGGTTATTAATATTTTGCTGGTAGATATATCATAATATTATATCGTCCTAATAATATGTGCTACGCCGATAAGACGTCACCGTTGCGTTAACGTGTAAACTGTAAGGATACGTGTAAATCGTAAAACGAATTTTCCTGAAATTTCGGTGAAGAGAGGGACGTGGTCGAATGGTGGATAAAGATGTGAGGTATATAATAATAATAATAATATATAGTGGCCTGCGGTCTCTGCGAACATATTGTTATCGCACCAGCGTGTACAAGTGACCATCTTTTTTATCGTAAAATTGACCGATCTTCGTTTGCACCGCCGTGGGCAGCAATCGTGATCGTAAAAAATCTTTTTTTCAACGGTACTATATTTTTTTCATTATTTATTTATTTTTCCGACGACTATTCTCCCGACCGAAAACACTGCGGTATTGCGACAACGGTTAACTGAGTAGTTAACTCCCCACACCAACGTTTTCCACTAAACGTTCTCTGAAACCAAAAACAGTATATTTTTTTTATCTTTGTTTCATAATATGCATGCGGCTTCATAAAATATCAACACTTACTGACGTAATGTTAACAAAAAATATGTCGATTACCTATTGAAAAATAGAACGCAATACATACATTTCGTGATTCGATTTTTTAGGTTTGTACAAATTTTAGCATGTTTAATCTACGATTTAAGCTTTGTGTTACTACGGGGTAATTCATTTATTATGTTAGTACACATATAGTGTTCATCAAGGGTCTGATTAAGAGTTAATACCGCTTAGCAGTTTATCCTTTTTTTACCCATTATTGATAGACTCTTATAAGACTAAGTATAGATTTTTGTTTTAAATTAAAATAACTAAAACTTATTTTTTTTCTTACTATGTATAATTTATTAACAATAAAAATTTAACACACCAAATTTTAAGTTCAAATTAAACGTTCTAATACTTACCAACATCAATACTTACAATACTAATATTTATATTTTGATAATCCTGTATGGAAAAAAATGTGATTTACATGTTGTAAAAACACAAACGGTGAATCATAATATAAAATATAAAACTATTATATTTTGATCAGCGCTACTCTAATAATGCATAATATTACATAATACACTATATTTAATTGTGGTATATTTACCGCTATCTAAAGGCTAACATCCATACTATATTCGTACAGGATTCGCCAAAATTGTACTCTAAATAATTATACCGTTGTCGGCCAAGCGTTAAGGTTATAAATATACGTTGGAGATCTATAGTATACACTATATATATACATATAATTGATATTAAGTGATGGGAAAAGTACAATAATATTTAATATTTTTAAGTCAACTCTGGTGAGACGATTTTACTTAAATTTTATAGTTTTGTATAAATCTTTCCAATATATGCAATATTATACACACATAATACTAAAATTCAATAAATTATAAATACACGTTGAACAAAGAACTTATGAATGATATAAGGTATTTACAGCATATTTTTTTTAATTCATTGCACAAAATATTATCCTATTGAAACGTGCTTGAAAATGCACAGTGCACAGGTCGTCTGACTGGAAATGATCAAAACTCATTTTACAACTGCACAACACTATAATATTATACATAAATCCTGCGATGATCTAAACCCACAGTCTGACTACGGTTAGCTCAAATGAGGGGGCCAAAAAATATATTATTCAAGATATTCGTAAGTTAGGTTAGAGCGATCAGATAATTGTAATACTCTCTGTCCGTTAGTCTTATGAAACCTCTCGATTGTAAACTGTTTCGATTTTTTCTTTCATTTTTTTATGCAGTGTGATGAAGAAATTCCAGTCGCGAATCTCAATCTATAACCAAGTGTTTTTATTTCACTGTTTTACAGGTAATTTTATATAATATATAATGTAGTGCAGTGGTGAAACGGGTCTCAATTACCTCCGGCCCTACGTCACTCTGGGTTTCGAGAATAACGTACCGGGCCGAGCGTTAAGGTAAGATGCACGGTGTAACCCAATTTATTATCGACAGGTTTATTTTAGGAATGTACGATTATACATTAGTTTTATACGCCTCAATGGTTACAATTTAAAAATTAAGATTACTTTAACTACACTATTGTATTTATACACTTCAACATTACATTATGGAAAACTATGGAAAATATAAAGAAAACTTTAGTAAAATAATCACATAACAAGTCTTACAACGATTTATAGTACTATAATAATACCTTCTATTATTATATTACGAATATATTATTATAACGTCATCGTAGGTCATGATTCCATCGGTTAAAATCTAATAGCAGTATAGTACACATTATCTACATTTTAGTGTAGTTTAGTAGTTTCGAATATAATATTGTAATAAGCAAAATCTGTCTAATATTACTGAATCCTTTAGTTCACTGCTCAGCTAATACGTATTTTATCTATACGGTAAACCATATATTATATGAAAGTCGATACATTCATAGGTATAGAAAAACAAGATTTCTAACTGATTTATGTTTACATAGAGTGTTAAGCTACACTTCTTACCTAAACTAAAATATTAAAATTACACCCGGATTCAAAAAAAAAAAAAAAATAATTGAATTGCAAACTCGATCTAATTATTTCGTTGAATTTAAAATTTGTATTTTATTTGATAATTCCATGACGTGTTTGTTGATTGATTTAAAATCACAATGACGTTATTAAACGATGTTAAACATTTATAAATAAACATAAATCCATACCTTTACAAATATTATTTTTAAATTGTAATAGGTCATTATGTAATTACTAATTATAACAATAGACATTATAAACTTTATATATTAAAGATATCGTTATTTTTTTCTGGACGTGGCTAAGTTAATAATATATATAAATAGGTTTAATATAATGATCGAAACGAGTTCAAAAGGTAAAATTACCTCTTTTTAAACTAAATGTAATTTAAACACTCATTATTTATTTCTGTCCCGAGTGAAATTTGAAAAAAAATAGCGCAATTCGACCTTATACCCGTGCATACGATTAAAACTAATTGAACCGTCAATTTTTACAATCTTTGTAAATAATTATAATGTTTTCAATTACATTTGTTGATATTATAAATAAATATGTATACATACATACATATTTTAGATAATATAGATAATACCCCAAAAATGCCAGTAATATTCCGTGAAACAGCTTATAATTCCATAAAAAAAATAAAGGATATTGACTTCAAATATTGTCATGAGTTAGCAATTTAGTTTATTATCATAGATCTATGATTAAACCAGTTACTGAAAGAGAATAATGAGCTGAACATTTTTGAAAGGATATTTCTACATAATTAACAATGTGTTGTCAGTAACCGTGGACACAGAATTCGTGATAGAAATATCTGGATACAAAATACATATTAATTTTATACAAAGTTACAAAATTAATCAAATTAAATAAATATTTATTGTATATTGGACAATATGTTTTTGATATTAAACAAATTAAATTATGAAATTTACAATTCTTTTGGGATCTTAACATTAATTGAATAAAGTATTCATCACAAACAACGATTAAAGTTCTGTTTGTTATTAAAATGACTCTTGGAGCGTAATAAATAATATAGATTATTGTAGATTCCGAACAGAGTGAGAAACCTACGGGTTTACAAAGAAGGGTTTATTACTCGTTTTTTTTTTATTATTTGCTAGGGTACAGTATAAAAAAGCTCAAAAAGTTTCATGCAGTTTGTAGATTGAAAATTGAACAAAGATTTAGAGAGGTCATTTATCGAATTGTATATAATACAATGATTTATCATTGCTTTCAAATAAAAAAAAAAAACCGCCCCTAATAGTTTACCAAGTTTATCTAGATTTGATATAAAGCTCGTTTTTCTTATTATTCATCCGTTCATTGAAATGTATTGTCTTGATTACATAATGATAACTGTATTAAATTGAATATCTAAAGGGTATACGATTCGACATAATCCAACCGGAACATAATTAAATATTATAGGGATCGACTAAAAAGAACCGCAAACCGGTAAACGAATGATGATGATGACCATAAATTAAATTGATAATTTATTCGTTCCCCGGGGCGTTGACATTGTGCCCGCGATAATGACGGAGTTCAACAATATATTCATTTTCATCTACACATGTTGCGTGGAAAGTGTCACAAGCTATTCATTTCATTCAAATTGCCACTAGTATACAGATGTCTGCGCTACCTTTATAATTCTTTTAAATTTTTATACTGCCTATTTTATTACGAAGTTTTCTCAAACTTCCATTAAAGTATACGTGATTTGCGCTGACACGAGCTTACATTTTACAGTCAGATAAAAACGATGCAATGGTTGCTAACATATTTAAAATCAACCTATCTTATAAATTGTATTTATTTATAAGTTATGACTATTGTATTAAAATAAACTATTTTAAGACACTATATTTATCGCATTGCATTGCTAAACCAAAATAAATTACTATTCTAAACGTGCGTCCGTGTGTGTCGTTCTCTTTTTGCAAATTAAAAAAACGATCACCTGTAATATTATTCAAGTAGTATAGTATAAGATGAGAATTTATTTGAATTTTAATAACAGCTAACAGAATTAATAGAAGATAAAATAATAAAAAAAAGTTTATCAAATGCTTGCCCGCGTTGAGTAATTGAAGACAGGTTTTAACCCTGGAATTGTTTTAACACGTAATTAGCATTTGTATATAACATTAATTGTGGTTTTACCCTTAACGATGGATGAAATAAAAGTCGTAGATATTTTAATACCCGCGTAGACGCATTATTTTGGTTTATTCCGATCTGTTTTGTTATTTCTGTGAAATATTGTTACACATTGAAAAATATTATGGTCAAATACAAATTATTTTATTTTATTTAATTTGTTATAATATTATAATCAAATATATATTTAATTATTGTCTTCATGTTGTGTACCTGTAGTTCATAACCTAGTTTGAATTTTAAAATAATAATAATAGTTATATCAAAATAATATTCAAAATTAGATATGTCTAACTTAACCTTTCCAAAATACTTACCTTATTTCGTTATTTTTACAACTATATTTAATTTAATTTATAATAATTATATTTAATATTAATTTTAAAGCTTTTTCAAAAATCAAAAACTATATAAATACTTTTAAAAGAGGAGGGTGATTCAATGCCAATTCGAGGTTTGTTACTATTGTAACAATTAAATAATAAATAATTGCATTTGATAAACGTTCTTGAGCGATATTGGATTAAAGTCGTACGTTCTTAAATTTTTTCATCTTCAACACAATACTGTTGTTTTTTCTTTATGCCTAAAAATCTGTTGAAAAAGGGAAAAAATACTTTTTCAAAGTATCAACTACACTTAATTGCAAATCGATACATATTAGGACTACTTGAAAGTTTTGGCACTCTTTCTCTCCAAAATGTGTCCACTAATAGAAAACAAAAGATAAAAACATCATCGTAAAATTAATACATTAGGTTCTCGATTGCCCCAAAAGCTAATTTTAAGTCCATATTGGAATACTTTTTTCAACTTTTAAGTGCATACGTTCTAAAAACGTGAACACATTATAAATACCGATACTTTATAATATCTCTAAATACATAGGTTAGTCTATGCTTTTAATATACAGCATGTGTAATTTTTTAATATATTATGTTTCTATGTATAAATTAATATCCAAAAGGAAAATACTTAGTCTTCATTCTCGGCTGAAAGTTTTGGAATGCGTGACAAATCGCTAATCAATAACGTAAGCGCCGTGTCAATAAATAGCAATTAATCACTTGGTTTTTGCGTGGTAAACTCGTCACCACTTTTTGGGAGGGGATTTAGTGTCAGAAAAACTTGTTGTCCCCATTCCACAATACCGTTTTCCTATGCATTATGCATATTTACTGTAGAGGATTACCGTCCAGACTTTTCTTTTTTTTAATAGATAGTTTTCTCTTAAACTTCTTTTTATCCTCGTTGCCTGAAAAAAAAAGTTAATATTAAATACTAAAGATCTTTAACAAGAGTATCACTATATTGCTAAAATAAAAATGTACTTTAATATTATTATTTGAATCGAATTTATATTAAATACATTGTATTTATTGAAGCATATCTTAAATTTTAACATCTTCGATAAACGAAAAAATTTAAATATTTAATTGAAATATCGGTTGAGATAATTTTATTGATATTATAATAATATAGTAACAAGATAACTAATACTGTTATAATTTTTTTAGTCATAGAACGGAGAGTTAAATAACTTGTCAATATTTATAAAAAAATGATTATATATTACATTATTATTCTATTTTTTTTTTTTTTTTTTATTGGAAATCACCATATTCATTATTTTTGTTATTTGCATTTTATTTAAAAATAATTAAAAATAGAAAAATAGGAATATTACACTCATCCAGCTGTCTTGTTAATATTTTAATATATATATTTATTTAAAATATATTTGACACGTATTATAAATAATTGTTTTGCGATAGAAATCAACATGGAAATAAAATTCAGGTCATTTTAGTTTGAACCCCGGAGAAATTTGAAATCGAAAATGAATTGGATTACTAAAGGAGATTTTGCTGGTTTCGTCATTTATGAAAGAAGAAGTTGGCTAACACCCAAAGTAAAAAAAAACCCTTTATAGTAGTTGGCTCAATATAGCATTTAGAGAATTAAGTACTACATATTATAGGTATAGGTTAAAAGTAGTTCAGATCTAGATTAAATATTGGACACTTCGATGGCTCGTTTTTGTCGAATTATATTGCATATAGTTAAATTGGTCAAACAAAGTATTTTGCAACACTCGTGTAACATATTATACACATTTATTTAATTAGTCAGGTATTAGTATTTATTTTTTAATTACATAATAAATTAACAATATTGTCAATTATAATACTTTTTGGTTAAAATAATAGTTTTCATAAAAAGTAAAATGCTTAGTTCATATTATAATGACCGAACATATTAATAAATTATTATATAGGTGACACTATTGAAGATGTCAAATTTAATAATCACGTTTATGAATATTATATTATTTTAAAAGTCAGATGATTAGTACTTTATGGTTTTATTTTAATTTTAATATATTTATTATTATCTATATACAGTTACTTTAATCCGTATCTTAAGTACAAACAAAAATTAGAAATTTTGAAATTTAAATATAATTGTATATTTTACGTTTAACGGATAACACGGGGTATTGTGTATGCAATTCTACTACTTAAGAGGGTACAAAAAAAAAAAAATAATTGTAAATGTATTTATTATTTACGATAATTTTATTTATATTGGCGGGGTCGAGTCAGAGTGTAAAAAATAATTCCACTGATTGTGATTAATAATTTAATTGCAATTAAAATAGTATAATATATTATTATTATTTATAATAAATTATCAAATAAATGCTTGGGGGGAGACTGGGGAAAAACAATATTTATCTTAATCTTGGTTATTGTACAACTCTTCATAATATTATCATAAAAATAATTATAATTGTACTGTGTAATATCTACTGTGTTTGGTATATACGTAGATTTATTTTAAATCCAGTAAATTTATATTAATTTTTTTTTAATGTATTTACATTTACTATAAAGCAAAAATATCTAATAAAGATAACATTTATTCTTACACTAGCGGTATTAGGATGTTTTCTTGCAAACTTGCAACATTAAGATATCTAATATATATTTATTGCTTCCGTCGTTTTCGAAAATTAACTTAAATTTTGATGTTCAGAACATTTCAAAGGGATTTCAAGCTATTGTGAATTTCAATTCATTGAGATTAGGGCAGCTCCTTGGCTATTACAATATTGTAATAACAAGAAAACGCGTTTATTTTATTATTCATTTCAACTATTCAGACACGTTTCGTGTATACATATATATTTAACACAATATAGTTTCGTGAGTATTTTAATGTTTGAGATAACATTTTGGAATTAATGAAAATTGTATATCCTTTGTAGGATGATGATAAATGTATCCCGTATTGAAAATATCGAACTTAAGGTTTTAGAAACAGGAGAAATATTTATTTATAAAATTATTTTAAAGATGGTTCAGTTATTTATATTTTATTAAAATATTCATAAATTATAAATGAGCAGTGACTCACTAATCATGCTTATATATTTTATTTAGGTACTCTTCGATAATGTTGTCACTCAAAACCATTTTTTTTTAAATTTTTAAATGTAGTTATAGATCATATTTTAAAATTCTTGAAACTTGTTGTTCTAATTAAAAACTATAATTTGGAGTTATAATAATTATAAATGCAACCTCTTCCTTTTTACTATAAATTACTTACCAAATGAATAATTTTTATGAACACCTTAACTTAACAAAATAAAAATTTTAACTAATTTATTTTATAATATTTAACTTTATATATGAGCTTAATATATGATATTGGGTTTTAAAGAACTTTGATAGACATGGTGATTTTTATATCAATTTGCTCATATTTTATAATTCAGGGGTGGCCAAAGGTCAATCGCGATACCATTTATCATTTTCATCAATTTTTTTTCGATCAATTCGTCCTAGTGGGTTTCGTTTTTTCTACCACCTGCTTAACCTATCATGGAAATATAATGCCTTAACTCTACGGTTAACGAGAACGTTTCGTTCATGTATAACGTTTATTGTAAATGAGCCTACTTAAAACTCCTCCTCCGTTGACTATAATAATTTATAATACATTTTCATCGTATCACATATTTCCTTAATTACGTAATTTAAGTAGAATACGAATAAAATAGAATGGAAAAGTTAAAGTTTTCAAACTTTTTGTGCACTCTTATATAAAAATAAATAAAAGATGAGCAGATGAGTTTTATTACTGTAAGTTGTCGTCATCAGTTAAATTTATTGTTATTTACAAGAATAATATGTCCAAATGTAGGCTAGTGACTTGTATTATTATTCTAAATACGTTAATCATTGTTTGTAAAAATTAATAAGTATTATAGATTTATGTTTTAATAAAATCAAAAATCTATATCGACTTAAATTAAATTTGAATATTATGTTGATATGACATTAAAAATAAAAGTATTTCGCTGTAGGCGTATAATACCTGTTAGTATAATTATTGTAGCTTAAGAATGTAAAGATAATATCACTTTAAGTATGTTTGACTAAATTCTCAATCAGACCTTGCATATTTATTTATTTTTATTTGCAAACACAAAACGATTATTTGTATACTGTATTAAGTTCAATTTTGTTACAATGTTTGACAAATATTTTATAGTTTGATTTGGTCTGATTTAAGTATTTTTTTTTTTTTTACTCTCAGTTTCTGAATTCAAATATTTTGTTACACATATTTGTTGTTCCAAAAAAGTTTATGAACAGTTTTATATATTATATATATATATTTTTATTTACTTCTAAATTTCTCCGTTTGTTATTTACTTTTCTCATAGTCTTCCTGTATTTGACAGACTGCATATTTTGATATTTTTTTTTTTTTTGAATTTGGCGTAACAGCATTGTTATAAATATATTTACCCACACATGTACATATTTATTTTTATTTTCTTAATTTGTTTATGACAGTATTGTGTAAGTTGGTTAACATTTTTCTTCCAATTTTATGTACATCATGGATATCTTTTATACGTATGTTTTTCTGTAGTCGATCTCACATACATATTATATATTTTTGATCACCTATTTTAGATAGTAAATTCTTATTTTTTGCTTTACAAATCTCAACTATTTAAACGTTTAAAATAATTCAATAATTATTTTTATTTTTAAAGTACCTAGTATAATTTATTTGTATTCGAGGTTTTTAGAAATAGCGAAATTGAAAATCATAGTAAGTTTTATTTTGAGTTGCATTTATAATAATACTGATAATTACGTATGATCTATGAAACTTTAATAGATGCAGTTTATACAATTACATATAAGCGGTGATTCACCAAAAATGCTCACACATTTTATTCTTCAATAACAGTGCTTCAAAATTAAATTTTTGGAATTTATAAATATGCTTATTAACGATCACATTTTTAAATTCTTAAGATTCTTTGCAGTCCATAAGGAATATCCTGTACAAGGTTCTGTTTTTCAAATTTAACTTCATCTTTTCTACTGTAAATTATTTAGTTTATAAATTGTCGGAAAACGTTGTTGTTCCTTATTCAAAAGCCTTTGAATAAGCCTAAAATTAGAACGTGAATAAAATATTTAACAATAAAAGTTGGGAGACAGCATAGTATAAGTATTTCTTAGTATATAATATATTTCAAAAAATAAATATTAGCACACAATTATTATTATTATGACATAAACAGTAACATGGCCCGTGTTCTTAATAATGTTGTATATTATGTCACAATATGTTATTTTTTATATGGAATTTAAAAAGAAACTTCTTTTCAATTGCAAATAAAATAAAACAATAATAAAGTTGTAGGAACAGGGTGAAAGTAAAAAAAAAAAAAAAATAAAAGGAAGAAAATTTGTATTTTACAACCTTAACAGACTAATAATGCGATTTACTAGCCTCCAAAGACCTCATATAATACTCCCACGTCGATATTTTTGTATATTAGTTTCTATGTATATTGTATATTTTAAATGTTCTATATCGTACACATTACGAGTGTTTAGTTTATTTGTTCTATAGCAGTTCACTAAATCGAAAACAAATTGCATTATGAAGCAATGAAAATCCGATGGTAGGTTAAATTTCCCCAGCTTTATTGGAAAATGTGAATTTGAAAATACATAATTCGATAGTATTATACGTACTGTACTATCCAATAAAATATGACGTCATAATATGATACATTGGTGTGGTTGAAAATTATATTACGTTATTATATTAAATCAAGAGCCCTATTAAATTATATATAAAATATTCATTTGTTGTTTCCTTTTTTTTTTAACTTGCGTTTACACAATATCTCTGTTACATTGCTCTTAAAAATAATCGAAACGAAATTAATTTTTAGGGGGAAAATTACATGTTTAATAAAAAAACCGTATAAAAATTGTTTTGTTTATGTTAGTATCAATAGAGTTTATTTTTTTTTAAATATAAAACCTAAAATATAATGTTTAAAACAAACAGTAAGACACATGTATTTAATATGAAGTAAAAATGTAAATTTGTTTAGAGTATACGAAGACCATTCTTAATCGAGTTATCCAAAACAGTGAACTTGTATTCTTTCTTTGTATAGCCATTAAGAGACAAAGTTTATTAATTGTCACTTGTTGATTCAATTATTCGAATTTTTACATACTAACTATTGGTATATGCATATTTTATTATGCCACAAAGACTACCATTTTAAATAAGTAAATGTGATTACAGTGAACGAGAGGCAAACAATTTATTCACTGTAGAAATTGTTGATACAACAAATTAGCTTATCTTAGACAATAATAACTTTGTATAGAACATTTTTAAGAACCAAAAGCTACTTATTTAAAAATAAGAAAAGATTACACGTTTATCAATATTCGAAATAGAAATGTATTAGACACGAGGACACATTCATAGTTCAATTATTAGAACGGATGTTTTGTATGGGGTGTTTATTCCAAAATATATCAAATAATTTTTGGTCAATGAAACATAATATGCGCATGAATATTTTATTAACAAAAAATGAAAATTTTTTTTTTGTTTTATAGTTTAACTTGTGTTAATTTGTTTATATTTTTATCTGCATTTTAATATTAATAATAACATATTAATTTCAAATCTGATAAGCTTTATTTT
Organism: Aphis gossypii; assembly: GCF_020184175.1. Taxonomy (NCBI): domain Eukaryota; kingdom Metazoa; phylum Arthropoda; class Insecta; order Hemiptera; family Aphididae; genus Aphis; species Aphis gossypii. The sequence goes on from NC_065530.1 coordinate 74,080,264, forward strand.
TGAAATTTGTTATTGCCAGTTTAGAATGGTTATATAAATAGATTTTTTTTTTATTTACTCCTCTATTTATAAAAACGCATCTTAGTCTATAGCAGGTCCGTTAAATTTCCAATTATATCTTTTCTATTGGTTGGAATTCGGGACTTGTAACAATGAAATTTTTGGGTGGTTTTTCGAACCATACGAACAATACAAAATGTAAAAATTAGTGACGATGCCCGATAAGTTATCCATAAACTTGTTGTAAAATTGCAATACATCGAGAAGTATAAAATTTGATTACAACTGATGAATGCTTACCAATTTAATGTACTTTTCACCATAATATTTAAATTAAAATATTTAAATTTCTTTTGTACTTAGACAATTTGTGGTATATTCTTACAATTATACAATAATTGAGCAAGTGATTCTTTTAGAATAATAATAATTAACGTGTTCTATGTCAATCCTATAGCATAGTGAAATTTTAAATAATTATCAGTGTTATAGTTTAGTTTTACTGTTATTGGGACTTTTTTCCGGTACATAGAAATATATGTGTTTTATTTATTGAATATTTCAATAACATAATAATGATTGACCGGCGTGCTAGATAGGCAATTTAGCTACACCACTGTTGAAATCTCATGTTCGTTTATCTAATAATATCTCAGTATAATATTATAATAATAGTTTTCCTACTACCTTTAATAATATCAACATTCACAGTCGGACACCAATAAACTCGTAAATTTATTTGAAAAGTGTCAATACGAAATTAAAAATTTATGTTATTATTAAAATGCGTGTGTGTCAAGCTAGATCTATTGTTTTTTTTTTTTTTTTTTATGACAAATCAGAATAAATGATTAGTTGGCTTGCTGCAACATAAAAATCTAAGCTATAATAGTTTCAAAATATTAAACTTTATTAGCTGTTATATATAAAAAGAAGTTCTGATATTGGGTTACCAGGTACAATTCATAATTAGTATTATATTGATAATGATTATAATTTGAATAATGAAAAAATATTTTACATGATTATTGTTCATTTGAAACCAGTTACTATAACAATCTTTTAGTATTTGTCATGAATGTTATTACATTTGTATAAACATAAGTGTATTTTCGTAATAAATCGTATTATTTCTTATTATTACAATCATAATATAAATAGTATCTTCATTTAGCAGTATAAAATATAAAGTTAACGCAAACGATTACCACTAGATGGCTGCTGAAATGTACTGATAAGTAGACGCACAGAGTGCGTGATCTGGTCCATTGAATATTTTGTGGTCGACCAAAATATATTATCGTTCTGTCTTCTGGAAATACATATTGCAATCGTGAAATTGTATCAAAGCAAATGACCCAATGAATCTTTCCTGGGAAAGAAGAGAATCGTTCACATTTATTTCCGGAACATTTGAGACAATTTATAGTGATTTATTGTGTCTAATGAAACTACTAAAACTCAAGCAGACGATTTACCTCGAGCCAAATAATGTTCCCTTTTAGCGTATCGTTTTTCTATTTGTGAAGGTATTATTCTCAATGATTTGTAACCCTCGATTAATTTCAGAATTCAATGAAATCAAGTTAACATGCATTGATCACAAATGTGTTACTTTCGTGGGAATTAAACTTATTTTTAATATGTATTTTTCGTCTCGTAATTGAATATAACTGTTTTTTTTATATATATATATACAGAATAGTTTATATTATATTACCTTCAAATACAGTCTATAGCCTGTTGATTATTTTTCTAAAAATAAGTTTGAATACCAATTCATTTGGTGATAGAAGTTTTTTATCCATCTACAATTTACTTGAAAAATCATTTAACTTCGTTTACGATTAGTTTTTTTCCAAGTATTTTTGTGTTTTTATGTTATCAAAATATATAAGTTATATAACTATAGACTTCTCCCAGAAAAAAAAAACTGAACATCTATAAAATAAGGCTTTATATCGATATAAGTAGGTTTTAGTGTTCACGGGGAAAAAAGAATCTCTGCCTTGCTGTGTAAACCATTTCCTCAGAAATGACAATCCACCTGTATTGGATTGAATATAGAACTTAGAATACTTTTAAACGCGGTTAAAACTACTCTTTAAGCTTTTTTAATATCTCTAAAAAAAATCTTTGAAACTTTCATAAAAATTGATAGATTAATTTTTTAGTCTAAAATTCATAACATAAAGACATAATATTTACATATATGTGTATATATGAGGTATTACATATACAATGTGACTGTAATAAATCAAAATATTGTTAGTAATTTTTTTTTTTTTTTATGTTCTGTACATGGACTCAAAATAAATATTGATGTATGATGGGATGTGTTATTATTATTATTATTATAATTTTTTATCAATACAATAACCATAGTTTAAGTTAAATATTTATTTTTTGTCTATAACAGTCTTAGGTATTGATGAATATATTTTTAAAATTAATAGGATCATTTACAATTGTACGCATTATAATATTTTACGCAGTGACTTATCGTTGTATGTTTTATATTATTACAATATTGTTTTTTAAATATGTATCTATTCTTTGACCAATTTTCATAATATTTCATTTCAACACTGTTCGAAACAGTGAATATAATTTGAAATCAAATCAAAATCATTCATAAATATAATGTTGTGCCGCGTTCAACAACGCTATTTCTTCCGGATACGATTTTTTTATTTTCTATTATTAAATAAAAATAATTCTGAATTTTAAAAGAAAATCTTGGACTTTTCGTAAAATTTTTCAATCGAACTTCACTATAAAAGTATATTTCTATAGAAAATAAAACTGAGCAAAAAAACGATACATATTATACTCCACAAACGTACTGAAGTTTAAGTTTCTATACGCGAGAGTGCATACGAAGTAAACACATAAATCATTTTGTATTCTTCGCGATGACTTAGTCGTGGACATGCAAACAGATGAAACAGCACACCCGATGGACATATATTATACGGTGCATCTATATTTATTTTGTAAATCTGTTATATTTTTTCATTGAAATCTAAAGCAGATAGTGTCTTTGGTAAATACTCGTGGCGAATATTTGATTGGCTTTATTTCGTCGTGATATTTAAATAATATATAATGAACTCTATAATTTATATTAGGTTTTTTATTTTCATTTGCTTAGTAAAAGAATGTAAAAAAAAAAAAAAATATTTCAAACATACATTTAACTCGTAATTGTATTTAGATTCTTCTAAAATAATATATTATGCAAAATTTGTATTATATTATTTAGGTGTATATAATATAATAAGCTTTCAAAAAATATTATTATTTCATACGTTTATATTTTAATAATGGATACCAACATATTATTATTTTGTGTATTGATTTAATATTGTAAAAATTAATTGTTTGTCATAAAAAAATTAACTTTGACCTCCATACATCTCATGGTGTTGAAAAATTCTGTAATTCATCAACTCGAAAAATTCATGAGCATAAAATGAAAACAACAAATAGCTATAGTATTGTCAATGTTATCATCTTCCGCTTAAGCATAATATTAATGGATTATTTTTATTTTTTTAAACGTATATTTCAATAGTTATTAAATTATTTTGATTTATTTTAAATGTACCTAATTAATAATATTTACTATTATTTTTACTCTGCATGATTTATTATCGTTTTATTCATGACATATTTTTATGAACTGACTTTATTATAATATATTATTATTACAAGACGTTCGATATTTTAAACTTGAATACAGCTATACAGAATTAAAATATATCGCACGTTCGGCATACAAATTATTTAAGTTTACACGTACGCACACGTTTAATTTTATTTCCATTGCATCGTATTTACTTCGCAAAACAAATGAAAATTACGGATCACGTAAACATAATATTATACAAATATGAAATACGAATAATATTGCAATTATTGTATAACACTGTAAACCTTTACTTATAAAATGTTTAATTACATCATTTTAACTTTTCGCGTTTCTCGTAATTAACACAAACGTATTGCAGTTGTAGGTATGATAAAAGTATATCAAATTTTTTTATGAATGTTGACTATAATTATCCTTAATACATAAAATTAATTAACTACGTTTGTTGTTTAAATACCTATCGATTTATACGTAAAAACAACATAACAATCTGTCTAATAGTTTATAGTAAAATTGCATAACATTTGCATAAATACGAAAAATCCGATTGTATTCTTTACCAACAAACATGGCTACATAGTTCATAAATCCAAAAATCAGAATATGCAAGTACGCGTAATTTAAAAAAAAAAAAATGATATTCGTGCATGATTTATCATGCTGTAGATAACGCCATTGTGGCCGAGCGCATGCTCTCGCGGTGGCAATAATAATAATTATTATTACAATATGTATAGCGTTAGCTGCGGGGGACCAATCACGAAAATGACCTTCCTCCTCCTTTTCCTTCTCTTCCTTCTCCGCATCATCATCGCGTCCGATCAACGTCAGTGTACAGTGTAGTATAATAATATAATATATACAACAGTGCACACCGTCTGACGGCTATTAGAAATCATTCCGCTGTAATCCATTTCCTATCTAAATATTCAACTCACGCGTGTGATTAAGAACATATTATATAGGGCCGTTGTCGTCCGCAAGCGATCCGTCACCGGGTGCAACGGACGTGAGTTTATGTTTGTTGAAAAGAATAATAAATAAAGATAAAACGAAATAAAGGTAAAAGGATTATCGATGTTATAGTGGAAACGTGGTCGGGTTAGCACGTCGCCGTTACGATGTACGTACATAATTCATAAAGTCAGAAGCAATACGGTCGGCTCTCTGCGCGGGCATTATATGCCATTGTAGCAGTGTACGCCGTAACAATTGCCAAATGACGTATATTATCGATTTAAGGGGTATAACGAAAAAAAGAAAAAGAACAAATACAATATTTTTTATTATTAGTGCATGTATGAGGTATACGTATTGTAATATGTTCGTATCCGTCAAACAGAATACTGAATTTCGCTGAATGTGCGGCATCACTTTCACGTGTCTCGATTGTTATATAAACACGTGAGTTGTTTTCTACTTGATCTGAAAAAATGTGTCCTCTTCATTCTTTATCTGTAAAGGAATTTTGACACCTTGTACATATAGCATTTTATAGAGCTATCTATATAATATGTCATTATACTATTTTGTGACATCATAATAATTAAGATTTATTCGAAGCACTTATTTAGGAGTTACATAATATTTTGTCAACCATTACACAAATATAAGATTAAATAATTTGTTATTATTATAAATAAATTATTAAAATAAATTAAATTAAAACAGTAAACTCATAAAATACTAGAACAATAGTTTAAAAAAAAAAAAAATGGATAATATGCAAGGATGTAAAGAACAAATTAAGTTTAGTAAATTAGAATTCAACAGTCACATTCCATATAATAAATCATTTTTTAATTTAATTTTTACAGAAATCGATTTCATTTGCATTTAACATTCAGTAGAATTATATTTTAAATTTCATACACAGAAACGCAAAAGTTCTTTACTCGGACAATCAACAGCATACAAATTCATATTTTACAATGCTTTTATTATCTACTCTGGTTTAACGTTTCAAATTGTACTTAGTAATCAATAACTTTTGAATCGCGTGTCAATGATGTATTGAAATGTTAAAATGTTGAGTAAATTTAATATGTATATTGTGTCCATTATTTCAGTTTTTGTTTTGAGATTTTTATAAATCGTTCTTTAAATGAATGACAAAAAACAATAAAACTAATAAATATAATTTATTTATGAACATTAGGTATTATAAAATACTTGAAACAATAATTTAAAGACTTTGACTAGTAATCATTGTTTCTTTTAAAAAGTTAAAGTTATTCTTACAAAAAAAGACTTGGAAATGTAATTGTAAAATACTGTGCCTAAAATAATATATCCTATTAAAATAATTTTTTGTGCATGCATTTTTTCGGTATCAAAATTCCAAATAAACTTTTTCCCGAATGGTATTTTACCCGAAATTTGGTAAATCCGAAACCTTTTTTCCTGAACACATTTTACTCAAATCAATATTAAAGTCGATAAATTATTTCGTATTAAAAGGAAAAATTAATTAAAAAAATTAATAATAACATGTTGTGTAATAATTCAATATTAAAATGGTTTAATATTATGTCATTGTAAGGATGGTAAAGTGTGATAAAGGAAAAATTCCCTTACTTTCGTAAATACTATTTTTATTGCACAGAATAAATGATTATCAATAGTTTCGAATGTATAGCAATAGTTGTATGTTAGTTATAGGTATAAAATATAATATAGTATATTCCGCTTAATATGGGTACGTTGGGCCAGCTCTGTTTGCCCACATTAAGTGGTTGCCGGTAAAAATGGAAATAAATAGTAAAAAAAAAAAAAAAACAAAAATGTATAATATAAAAAAAAGTTTTATTTTGCACGTGTGAATTATACAATTGAAAACAAATGTCAAATTAATTAATACCAAATTAAAACTAAATATAACATACAAAATAAAATAAATATTTTGAGGAGGAAGGCGAAAAAATATTATTAAAGCTTAAATGGTCATGCTTTTCATTTATTTCGATTAACACTATTTCGTAGATATGACGATTCCCAATTATATTAGTCGTTTTTAAATACATAATATGTGGATATATTCTAAAGCTATGGTAAAATAAAAATTACCCATATAAACTAAATGAGAGCTTATATTATGCATTTTTTTTTTAAATGTATTGGGACCAAACCATTTTGTCCATATACGCAAATACCCATATTAATCGGTGCCCACATTAGGAGGAATTCACTGTACATAGAAAATACGCCACTGTAAATCCTCGTATATCAAAATTTTTATTTTTTTTTATTTTGGGAACAATATTATAACCGTCGGGAAAAATTCGTTCGGGAAAAAGGTTTTGGGTTTTTGGACTTTCAGAATAAATACCATTCGGAAAAGAGTTTATTGAGTCATATTTAGTGACAATTTAATGCAAATATTGCTAATATCATTTATGTCTGTTGAGTTAGATGAAGTATGCATAATACATATAAATTATAATACATAATAGTACATAGTACATAAAAAAAAAATGATTTTAGATTCACTGATTTTTAGGATGAAATGCTTTATTGTTTTTATTGAGTATTTTCGAATTGAACATTTTAGTTAAAAATTACGATACATAATACACATATGCATTATACATTAAAAAAAACATAATACTTTAGTATAACGGCCTATTTAAAAACGCCCTACTCCAAACATAATATTAATTCATGCTCGATCATGTTAAAATTACAATATTATTTTATTTACAACTTTGTGAGAGTGTTTTTTAATTCGTGAAACGTTTTGTTTATGAATAATGTAAACGAAATTAAAAAGAAAATGTATTCTCAGTTATCAAATTAAAATATGTAGATATTTAAAGTTTGAAATAATTTATATCGTTATTTTCGATACTGCATTATTTCATTCTATATGAGGAATTTTATTGATCGACACATCAATCATAAACTGCATGAATTAATTTTGATGGTGAAACTTTCAGTTAAAAAAATATATTTTTAGTTTTAGATATGTAGTGTTAAGGAACACAAAAAAAAATCCTTGTTTAAAATCCTATTTTATTATATTATATATTTTTTATATAGTTATTAATTCTATTTAAAATTGCTTTGATAAATGCTATTGAAAAAAAACAATTGAAATAATGTCTCATATACATGTAGTTTTAAAATAATATAAACACATTACTCTTTTTAATTAGGTTACTATACTTATACATCAGCGATATTATTGGATATATAAAAAATCCTTCTAATAGTATATTATTTTAATTATTTACACAGGCCAACATTGATAATTATCTTAATTTATAAAATACAAATTAACAGTTGTGTCGAATAAAAGAGAAATGTAGTACCATAATATATTTAATAAAATGTTTTCATTATTATTATTTAACTAAAGTATTTATGATTTTGATATTATGCTTAATAAAGACAAAAGGACTTAGATTTGTAGAAAAGTTATGTAACATCATATTATATGGTATCATGGACCATAAACAGTTTTATTATCTTAATTTAAATTTCTTAATAATATATGCATGTTGATGTTCTATAATACCTGGTTTTAATATCACTATAGAGCGTTGTATAAAATATATTTTCTAATAAAAATATTTAGTGGTTAAATATAATATTTCTGCCTACCTGCCTACTTTATGTACTTTATAATTAAAATAAACGTTTCTATTAGTTAAAATGAATATTTATGACGGAAAACCTAATTACAAATTTCGTTAAGAAATATTAATTAAGTTCTTTGTTTTCAAAAATTTATATATATATTAAAAAGTATATCATACTCTTATGTAGTTCCAGTTTAGCATTTATATAGAATATTGCACACTGCTTGATAGTAAATACAATTGATATAAATTTATTGTATTGTATCCACGTGTTCTATCGAATTAGTAGCATAATAATTAATGTTATTATATGATGTATATTATACATAAATTACAAGAATTTATTATTACCATCATTATTATAATATAAAATCGATTAGTTTTTAAAGGCGATTAAAGTTTAAAACGCTATAAATATTATATAGATCGTATCGAACAAATCTATAGATTATATTGAGAAAAAAAAACATTAAGCCGTTTGTGTGCATAAAATCGATGGTCAACCTCCTCCTCCAACCATTACCTAACGCCAACATCACCAAAACTAACGGCTGTTCTTATGATTTATATTATTATAGTCGATAAAAATACCGATCCATCTGATTTGTATACTCATAAAATATACCTATTTATATTTGTACATGATGTATCTCACACCTTGTTCCTGTTTTATTTTTTTAATTGTAATGAAGTTGTGTGTACTGAATAATAATATTATGTATTTAACATTTTTATTTTTAGAAGAGATTTTTTTTAAAAAAGCTGTCCTGTACTTTGCACTTATCCGAATAAACTTATTTGTCGAATTTATCAGTATTTTCAAAAATAATTGCGGCATTTCTAAAATTATATCAATATTAGTGGTTCATATATACATTTTTCGGCTCAATACTCCATATAGTAAAAACGATCGTTCTAAGGATGTTAATAAATGTATTAATATATTAAGTTAACTTTACGAATATACATTTTATTTTAGTGTTGGAACTTTTTAGATTTCTAATTTTGCAGTTAAAGGCTTTATTATTAAATACAAAAACGAAATTGCAAATGTTTTAATGATAGAAAATGGTAACTAATATTCTGTAAAAAGTTTGTTATTTGTGTTGTTTGTGTAAAACGACAATCTACTTACAATAATATAACGGATATGAGTTTACGACTTGGAAATAAGCGAAATTATGCATTATAATAAAACCTATATAATAATTATAATTTACAACAATAATAATAGAAATAAAATACTTATTTAGTATTTACGCGCACGCATGTATCATACCTTATTAACCCCCTATTCAACCACACAAACACAAGTTCGGGTACAACAAATGATCGAAAATAGTAGACACGATCATCACCCTGTATAGAGCATATATTATGCAGACACACAACAATTCGATTATTATAATTTATCAGCAGTGAACAATGTACATTTATCACGCCCCGCGATTCATAATATATGTATAATGTATATACATATACGCATCTAATTCCGTTAACGAGAATTTTTTGTTTTCATCGCATCCCAAAAACAGTTATAGTACATTGGCCGTTGCGATCTTTCTCGTTTTATACCCAGGGATTTTTGAGTGGCCGATAAATCCGCCGGGATCACGCACACTGACACACGCGCGAGTGAGTGAAGTGGCGTTGGTGTCGCGTGCTAGTATGGTTCCGTGGTTTGGGGGGGGGGAGAGTCGATTTGGAGGGCGCAAGTATATATGATGCCGACGACGACAGTATATTATATATTATTATTATTGTATGCATGTTTAATACATACACCGAGTGTGACGGATAGGGTTTGTAATAAAAAAGGATAGGATTAATGGGACCCCCGGGATGTTCCTCGTCCTTCTTTCCCAGACCATCATCATAATCGTTGCGAAGCTGTTATATTATATATAGTGCCGAATTCGACGCGTTTTGTTATTATCATCGTTAAAGTCATTACACTATATCAAATACTTAAAAATGATAATACTTTAGAAGGCAGTTCATTTTTTTATTGGATGATTATTTGATATCTCTCTACTATATCAGTACCCTACTAGAAACCGTTAGAAATTTACGTTAGGTACACGATTTTACGATTTTTAATCTTAAGGAAATTCTTAAAAAAATATAAATCTTTAGAAATATTACAATTTTGTATATCCTTTATAATAAATTACTTAATCATGTTATACTATACCACATTATTTCGGTAGGTATACCAGTTATGAAAATCTTAGAAAACACTAACTTTGAGCGAACTTCCTTGAGTACACTATAATTTCATTTTTTATATCGATATTCGTTTGCTATTTATGGTAAAATTACGCATTTTTTGAATAATTTCATAGTATTATGATGTACGTATATAATTTTTCAATTTTTATAATTAAAATATTATATACATTATACATTATACGGTAAAATTAACTCTTTGAAAATATAATGAAATTATTCGGATCGATACGATTTCGGTGGTATATATTTTTATCACTTATAATGGAAAAAAAAAAACAATTTACTGTGTGTACTTAATATAATAATAAATTTTATCATCATTATCATTACATTTGTAGATATTTTCAGTTGTAGTGTATCTGAATACTATGAGAAAATATAAACTACCTGTTCAGTGTTCATGTCCTATATTAATTTTATCACAATATTGTGGAACGCAATATATTGTTTTTACTATACTAACATTAAGCCTATCATACACATTATACAAATATTGTTCATATCAAAGAATCTTATTTTTATTTTAATAATAATTTATTCACTGTTCTATAAAAATAATGTCTTTAATTTTTGTATTTAAAATGTAACAATACATCATGATACGATATGATCCCATACTGAAAACTACGCTGAAACTCTCAGATAAACGTCGATGGTATTGTGAAATAAATTATTTAAACAAGTCGATACCTATCTACTCAAATTAAAAATAATAAACATGTTAAAACGACATATAGAGTATATGTAATAATGTAACTTATAATTGCTGAAGAAGTTCATGTTTTATTACTTTATAAAACTGCTATTTATTTATAAATATAGAGGAGTATTATAATATATATTATTATACTAACATAAAGTATCAAAATTAATTTAAATAGCGTGTGTGCATTGATTTTATGAAACTATTACAGTTACGTAAACGCTACAACTACGAAACAATTTAATATTTCAGGTTTTAGGCGCATAGATATTAGATTTCAATAAGATAATATTTAAACGTGATGCTATTCCATTTATTAATTTGTCGAGTTCATAAAAATATGATCTATTTTGCTTTATTGAACTGAATAGTTCAAACATCGTAACTATGTTGACATTTAATTTTTATCCAATGCAACAATATGCTTATGCTTATAATTTAAATTATGTACAATTTAACAACTGTAATTTTGAATAATAAGTAGTATACAAATGTTTACAAACTTATTTTGTTTTTAAACAATGAAATGAAATAAAATAATATTTTTTTTCTTTTGCAATATTTTGTATATATAATACTGTATAGGATTTTTTTATTTGATATGGGTTATTGTATTATTATAACTGTTACTGTTAATCATGCTCAATGATGATTTCAGTGAAGTCACCGATAGAAATCGAAAGCTTCTCATCATCATATAATATCATTACATAAATAATAGGAACAGACAAATATATTATCATATTATATTATGTGGGTAGAATTTAATTTTAATGTATGTAATTATTACTGAACGTTCAAATCAATTGAGGCAGTAAAGCCAATAGTGATTTTGAATTGCGTGTTTTATAGTTGATTTGTAATTACAACTTAACAGGTTATGGTAATTCGATCTGCGTGATCGGCGTACAAATATTTGTGAATTCCCACACGTCAATCAGATGTTTACTGTTTTGACATCGCAAAGGGATTTCGGCACACGAATTCTCATTATTATCTGTATAGAAAATAATAAGACCAAAAAACCAGTTTTGGATGACAATTTTTATTTTTTTTCGTCTATACATTCACTGGAAAACGCTTTTAATGGAAACTCGTGTGTATGTTTTCAAAAGACAAAAATAATAATAATAATAAAAAAAAAAACAAAGAACAAAACAAAATTCTACTCCACTCAGAGAGTGTTTTTGAAAGTTATTGTTTCCGTGGAAGAACAAACTATGTTAATTTGTCACTTTTTCTTTGGCGTTAAGCCAAGCAAGTGTCAAAAAAAAACCGTGATATTCAATTGTATTTATTTTTTTAATATTAACGATTGTGCGAGGTTCTAGGGTTTTTTCTTTCTATTTCTTATTTTGTTTTACCCATTCGCTACTAAATGTATTTTGTCATATTGAGTTATTAAATTAATTTCAAAATTAATGATTTACCGTTTTTGCAAACTTTCGGCGGGGTTTCAATCAAATCTAAAATAGAATTAATTAATAATCCAATTAATCTATGCTTATTAGCTAGCATATTATATTCACGGTTATAATATGATGGATAAAACTGACTGCATCCCGGGCCAGGTAGGCCTCACGATTAATACTGGAAGAGTACAACTATATTATAACTATAAATTAAATACACAACGAAAACAATTTAAAAATCATTATATTATTTGTTTAAAAAATATTTATGTAAATAAACATCAAATAAACCTCACGTATATTTTTTTCATCATAGTGGATCAAAACTGTTAGGCTATCCCCAAAGTTAATTAAAATCTATTAAGTATTAAGTTATTTTTATAAGACGCTCACAGCTATTTAACAAAAATATAAATATTAAAAAATATACAATTATATATAATATATAGGTATCAGTTCACACTTGTCTCTTAATAATATGGGCACTTAATATATTAATAATACAAAAAACAGCAGAGAAATGAGATTTTAATGGTTCACATATCTTCGCCTTATTGTGAATTGGATTATTTAAAATAACACACAATCGTATCATATTATTTTTTTCTTACGTGATTTCAAACATAGTGTATTATAAGTTCATTTGAAAATAGATTCATTTTATGTATATTTTTAATCAACTAAATAGTTGTTTAGACTACCTACCTTGAACGTTTATGTAGGTAATGCTGTATAGTATCATAAAAATCAATTTATTTTTTTAATGATTTGATGTTTAATTAACTTTTTAATATTTATCCATATTAAACTTATATTGGTTGCCTTTACGTTGTGGCATAAAATTATATAGTTACATATTATAGTACTGTACTATCAATAATACAATATTCAAATACTTAATTTTACGTTAAACGTATAACCATTTATGTGTACTTATACATTTTTAACATTTATATCTAAATTCTTGCAATCGACCAATAAAATATATGTTTATTAATACTCACTATTATCATGATAAATTACCTATTATAAATATTTTAATAATAAATTATTTAGTTTGAAGTAGATTTTGTTGGCCGAGTGTCAGCTCATGCAGAATAATTTAAATAATATTTTCTGAACTATCGTGAACATACTTTGTTGACATATATCTAGCTAAGTGTCATGTTATTTCTCGAAACATATTATTTAGCTTAGTTTTTATATATTAATAGGTTAAAACTGCAAATAGAGAATTTGTATTTTTAGAATAGCATTAATTGATCAATGCGCATGGATCTTTTCATATCACGATCTAACTAAATATTTGTTCTACATGTTGTTGTGACACAAGTAATATTTTGGTTTCTTTTCTTACCGTTCTGAGTGAAATTACAAGTTTTGCTATTTTGTATTATTAGCGCCTTCTATATAAACTATTACTGTCAGTTCTAATAGGTTTCAATCTTAATGAAGTCACTATAAGTCATCGGTGCATGAATTAGCGTTAAAAAGTGACGGGTCATCGCACGTGTTTACTTTTTCGATCCCGAAGAAATAATGATAATTTAGTGCCAAGAAATTGCAAATAATATATTACATAGCTCCTTAATGAGTAGGTAAATTAAAATGAAGTTTGAACTCAAGAATAAACATAGAAGTAAATTATACCTATCAAGTGTCGCATTAAACCATTTGATTTTCAGCGTAGACACACAAATGTGGTTTCGTATAATTACGCATAAATAATACGCTCATAGATAAATCTATTTAAATTAATTAAGTCCTAAAAATGAGACGATATAATTCACATATTCGACAACCAGTATAATATTATAGTTTATTATAGTTAAAAAATTCACTATAAATCACATTTCTGTTTATCTAGTAGAAATAGCTTAAAAAGAGATACAATGTATTGCTTTTTTGGTTTTTACGGATTTTTTTACATGATTTATTAGTTACGATTATTTATACAATTAGTGACTTGCAGTCATATGTTTAAAATGTACTTGTATAGATAATTGTAATTAATTTATGCTCAAAGTATTTTTAAGTACAAATTCAATGAATCCATAGGTTCGTATTTTTAAATTTTTTTTTATTGGTGGCATAATTAATGAATTTATGTTATGTTATGTATACTATAATTATGTAGTAACATACTTACATATTATTTTCTTATTATTAACCCAAATATATTTTTAAATGTTGATCAAATAAAATTTGCTTAAAATAAATATATGCAATTCATTAATTTTGAGTATAATATTTGTATGTGCACAATATAAAAATTATATTGATTGGTAAGTACCTTCTACCTACACTTACTCACATTACTCTATTTTATTTCTATTTTTAAAATATATGTAAAAAATAGTATCATTTATTCGTAAATAATTTAAAACACTGTTATGTATTACAAAATTATCATGTCATAGCATGAAAAAAAATAATGTCATGTATTTTTTTTTTTTTTTTTTTTTTTTTAATAACACATACATTAAAACCCATACCTATACTACAACTACTTTGAGCTCTTTCAAAACCTGTGTACATGGGTTAGGTATAAATGTATATTATATATTTGTATAAAGTATCACAGCTGGTTATTGAGTTCACACATAAATTTGTTTAATAAAATTCACATTTTCATATACATATTTTTTATAAGTACAAAAATAAATCCAGATTGTAGTTTTCCAAACATCAATTTCGTTTAATGTATTACTTTCAAAATAAAAATCAAAGTTATGAGCTTGTCAGAAATATCCCAAACCAGAGAAGAAGCGTATTCACATGACATAAAATAATAAATACAGTTTGGTGTCTGTAAATTGTCATAGCGGTTGGGGGAGATAGTATAACCGTTAAAACATCCCTAAAATGATAAAATACGTATTGGACCAAAAAGACGGAACTCGTGCGTTAGGCTCGTTGGCGCCAAAGCCAGTTCATAAATAATAACTACAAGAATAAAAATAAAAATGCCTACTTTTCCTATCATGTAAAAGGACAATAATATCGGTTGGTTGGACTATGCTGTGCTCAATAAGTTTATGTGGTTGTTAATATTATTATTACGATCTAGTTATTGGACCGAAATAGAAAACTGAATAAGTAAATAAGCATACAATATATAAAAACGTTACGTATTTTATCTTTCGTGGTCATGTTTTGACTTATTGGTGTTCAAAATAGGAGTGTCTGCTTGCATAATAACCACAGTGTAGAATTTATTGTAATATCATATACGTCGCACAAAAGCCAACAGTAGGGTACGCAAAAGACAGAATTTCGTTGGTTTTTAGAAAAACTTCTTTGGTGCCAAAACCAAAAACGGACTAACAAATCAACAACATATGGAAACGTTGAAAGTTGAAACTATATTATAACTCGTACAGCCAAATAAACGGTGCGAGGCTTCTGTATGCTAACATATTATACTCGTTTTAGAATTTATTCGTATTTTATTAATATAAACCTTTCTTACCGACAAAAAAAATATATTAAAATAATTTTATATCGCATTGTTGTATTTTTTTATGCTATTATATACGTATGCTTTGGATATTCTATACGTGAGTTTAACGTTTGACATTTTTTTTTTTCAGGTGAGTGATTGGATTGTTATTACTGTACCCATAAATTATTGCAATTTTGGTCTGATCGTGTAAGGTATTTTTGTTTTATCGTTTTTATTTTTAAGTAGCTTTTAACGATTTTTCTTACTGGCATTTTAAACGTACGTGTTAGTGTTAAGTTTGTAACAATAATATCATTAGGTATTCTGTTTTTGGAACAATCGTCTGCCTATATAATAGTTATTGCTTTCAAAGTAATATTAGTAGCAATGATTAATGGTATCGATTTAACGTGTTAAAATAATATAACAATTAAAAGAACCTTGACAATTAAAGTTGAATGCTTATTCCATGGCAATTCAACATAAATCGTACACTAACTATATTTCCTTTACTGTGGAACCGGCGTCGTCAAAACGTCTAGAATAAAAATAATATTTTACAGACAAAGAGAGGATAATATGTTTTCGGAATTATCATTCATGCGGTTACGTTTCCGTTTAGTTAAGCAACCGTGTCGATGGAAGAAGAAAATAATATTGTGCTTCCGTTGAGTATGATATAGAGAATTCTCATTTTGTGGAATGCCTCCCATGCACGTGCTCGAAGAATTTAATTAAAAATACCTTCATATATATGCTCGACCATAAATGCAACGGGAAATTAAACAAACCATAGTTTCCGTCGAATTTAAGGATAATATATGGCGATAGGGTTATATAAAAATCGCTGACAGGTATTAACCGATCGTCTACCGTTTCGATAATCTAAATAGATTTCGGTTTTTTTGTCATCGCGTTTTTATTTATCTACAAGGGACTTTTTTTTGAATTTTTTTTTTTTTGTATTATACAACTTATTGTGTATTTTTATTTAACATATTTTAAGTACACACATTTTTGTTTTTTTTTCTTTCAACAATATATTAAAACTTTTCATATCTTGTACGATTTTATAATACTATGTGTTGGTCTAAGGGCATAAATTATAATATTGTGAATTAATTCTTTCGTGCAGTATAATATTATGTCATGCATAAGTTTAACTCTTTGTTAAAATATTCCAATAAATAATATATTTGTTTATAAATATTAAAACGTCTGTAATTAACAGACATATACGGTTAGTTATTATACTGTTTTTTTTAAGAAATAGAATTTATATACACATAAGTATATCGGTACCTGTTATTATGTTTTTTTTATTATTATTATTATTATTTACCCTGTAAGGCATATTATTTTATTATACGCTGTACTTATTTTCTCGTGACGGACATATAGGGCGGAGACATTAAATATACGAATGATGACGTATACGCACACTGGCGCATAGAAGTAGCCAGCCCACGGCTGTTTGATTTTCTTCTAAAACTAACAAACACGTCTATGCATCACAATTATGTATGGTAATTCTGCTTTCAGATACGGAATAGACAAATTGCTAATAATTATATTTATTTTTTTCTGCTTAAATCACCGTTCTCTAGTCCTATATAAAGCGCTTACTGCATGCAAATTTAAACAATCATTATAATAGACTAGTCGTATTAATTATTCGCATAAACTCTTGGTTACGTATTATAAACTCGACCAAACGACTTACATGTGCACATTAAAGAAAACAATATTAACATGCACCTATAAATGCATCGTTATAAAACATACATAAATAAGAGTTAGACGATTTTATGTCTTCATTATTATACTTTATGAGATAATATAAATAAATATTATTTTAAAAAAAAAAACCGATCATAATATCACAATAATTATGTCGAATTAAAAAGAGTTAATGCATTATTATAATAAATAAAATACCAAATACTACTTTCTGTATGAAAACAACAGCAATTATGTAGGTACTCGTATTTTTACTTTATTTTAAGTCACCGTCGTTCTAGGTCGCTATTAAAATTACCACTTTCGTGTAAATTATTAGAAATAAGTTGCTAAAAAAGAAATTATTAAGTCCGAATGGGGTCAAATTCGCTTTATAATTTTTGGTTTTTATTATTATCCGCTATTTATTACCTTGTTGTTTTTGGCGTCAATTATAAGGATTTCTGACGACTATACACGCACATGCCCCATTTGAGACCTTTAACCTTGAGGTTAAAGTTCGTTACGGTCAGTGTCTAATTTAAACATAGTCAACAATAATTAGCATTTCATATTTAACTTATTTGTACCTATTGTTTTGAAGACAACAAAATAATCTCATCATTCTTAAGTCACACAATTGATAAATAGTTTGAAAAATGTTCAGCTATTTAAAATTATTATTTCTACAAAAAAGTGCGAAATCTATTGCCCGTCTGATATCACATAATTATCTTTACAATTTTCCAAAAATTCCAGTAGTAATTTGTTAGTGACAAGAACTTAAACCAAAAATTTCAATTTGGTTTATGTTATTATTTTCAAACAGAATTACAATTATTTATCTAATGTATATAGTTTGAATAAATACAAAAATGTCATAAACACCTGATATATAATTTTTTAGTAGTTTAGCTATGTTTGTATATGGCAAATTGCTCATCCATAAAAACTCGTTATAAAAAATAAAATTAACTTCTTATTTCAGTAACAGCAATACCCATTATAGATTATCAATGTGTCATTTTCATATTTATATTCTAATTAAACATTAGAAAGTAATCAATATAAGCATTATCATATTTTATGCTGTCGGTGACAGTGAACTGTAATATTGTATTCATAGTTTCTCTGTAAATCATTATTGTTACCGAGTTACAAATAAATTTAATATTATTAAAGCGATCAATGATCATAAATATTTATTTTTAATAATTTTGAATGTTTAAAGCTATAAGTATCGACTTAAAGTGCATTCTTCCTAAAACGTTTATTTCTCTATATTGTTTAATGTTATTCTATAACAGTTGGATATGGGTATATTATTTGTTCTCAAACTATTTTCTATACCTTGTATGTGAGTTATTTACTTACCTTCGTTTCGTATCTTAAGGTAGTTCTTATAATGGAAAAACGAAGAGAACTTTATAATATACAATATTTAGTTATATCTTATATATATAATTTTATATTATAAATGAAATACTCATATGTTTAAAAATAATTAATTGTTGTCATTAGATAGGTACTTACTTAAAGTTATTATTGAGTATTATAATTACTTACACATTTTGGTAAATAAGTAAATATAAACGAACAAAAAAATCATTAAAATAGTGTTTTAAGGTAGTGCCTCAGCCCTTATGTTTTATAGTCCTTTTATTTTATCATTTTCTAGCTATGCATGTGTTGTATTCGTATTATCGTGACATTGAAAAAGTAACATAATTATAGTACCAACCGATATATTATTATAACGGCACTATTGCAATATGCGCGCGTTGAGATTAATTTTATGCCAAATAACTGTGTTATGATATCGCATAATAATAATTAATAGCAACGGTATTTATGTTGAATACACCTCAAAACTATTATAATTTACGATTATTAACTAACCATTCATTAGCCAATTCTCGCCACTACGGTTTAGTTTTTGGCTAACAGTCATAATATTATAATTATTATCGTTTATAACGTTTAGAAGAACATATTGTAATATATTAATTTGCAGAGTTATAAATATTAAGTTTCAAACTTATTTATTGGATTTACTCTACGTCGGATTTGCTAATCTATTTATCGTAACTGCAAAAAAACTAATATGTTATACTAAGTCGGATATATCGTCACATCAGCAACTGTTTTTATTACGAATTACGACCGACTTTCAAGCGATCGACTAGTCAGATCTAGTCGCACTTTCAACTCAAGTCTTCGGCACGATCACATAAACTTATTTTGAACTTTGACTCTAACTTTGTGTGTATCCAAGCACTCAGCTGTGTAACGGGCAAAGGCGCCAAATCGTGAAAAAAAAAATCAGAAAAGAGTTTCATGACGCATGGCATTATGATATGTTCTCGTATACACGATAGTCATATTATAATATTATTGTTATAATAAACATAATATTGTTTTGACGTTATATACAAACACGCCTCGCACTCAAATTCCGGTAACTGTGTATTCGAGAAAAAGGGTTATATGTGTTTTTGCTCCATTGATCAGTCATGGGTTATTTAAAAAAAAAAAAGAAATATATTTACAATAATAAAATAATTTTCGAACAAGCATAATAAATAAAATTAAAAATGTATATTAATACAATTAAAAAGAATTTATTATTCCGTACTTCTCCCCATAATCTTGATCGGACTTTGATGTGCCATTGCGATTTGGAAAGACGCTTCAAAATCAAGACATCCGATTGTTATAATACTATCAAACGGTTGGCCACTCCCCCCTCTGGCCCTCCAATAACAGTAATCAAGCTCGTATGAAATAATATTTATTATTATAATGCCCACCGCGCCGATGGTGAGGGAGGTTTGTGCTGCCGCCGTCGCCGTCGCCGCCGCCGCCGCCTCTGTCGTTCGAAGCTCGCAACCAGTGAGCAACACTCCAGTCTCGATTACACTGCCGTCGCGTTCGCCCTGACGGTCACCGGTGCGCGTCCGCGGTGGACATTTTTCGCTCATCGCGGTGTGCCGTCTGTCGTTTTTCTGCCTTTGCACGATTTTATGTATACATAAATACGTATACGACCGTAATATCTGCTGACGATGACACTTGCGCACGAGTCGTTAATTTTTTAAGACCCAATTGAGTTTTTGAATGATACAAATATAATATTTCGTTCTACAGCGGAAAATTACCAGTTTTCAGCTATATAGATGGACCGGGTATTGTGGGCTCTGATTCCACGTCCATGAGGTAATCTGCAGACCATGTTATCTGGCATTGTTTCGTCTTTAAATTATATTATTAGTGTCTGTCGACGGCGTGTGCACGCGATGTGTCTGCTGTTTCGGAACCGATTCCGGTATAAGCACATTGCTTTAATTTTTTTTACGTTTTCTACTTAATTCGTTCGTGTCATATTGCGACTCAAATCCGGTTTTATTACTTTACCGATCCTTTCTAGATCACCAATTATTTTTCGACAATATTTTTTTTTATCATCGCACTGTGTAAACCGGGTCCATTTTTTTTTTTTTTTTTTGATACATTCAAGTCCATACTACCAAATTTGCTTGAATAAAGAGTTTTTGAAAATATCTTGTTATAGTATTTTTATTTCAATAAGTATGTTTTATTGTATCTGTGTAGTATTTTACGAGCTCTATTTAAAATTTACGGTTAGTTTTTCAACAGATTATTCATAATAAGTTCCTATCTATTTAAAATATCTATATTATTTTATAAAAGTTTTAATAGTTTATATTTTAAACTTGTTTCCTATATTAGATACATTTAAATAGTGTTGTATCTAAAATATGGGTAATGAAAATTTCGATTAATTATTTTTGATAGGTATCAATCTTAAGTTATTTTTATTTCTGTTATTATTTTGACGCATTTCTTGTTTAAATAATAAAATAACTGTATCATAAAAAAGAGAAACTCGATCCATAATTCGTAATGTAAGTATCAAAATATATATGTTAATAAAATAATATAAAATATGATACTATCATGGTGATACTAACTTTCAACTATCATGTGCATATGGTACAGCAAAATCTTTTAAAGTGAATTTTGAGGTAAATAACATAGATAAGTGTCGATATCGTGTGTTTAATTTTAACTATGATGAGTTAATTCGTTACTTTTTTTTTTTCAAAAATCAAACTCGTGCATAATAAACAACGCGTAAAAAACTGGAAAACAGGTTTTGCGGATGTAACGATGAACGCACAGGTCGGGATGCAGAAGGATAACAATAATTGCGTTTCAATATACACGCCTCCCGGCTCGAGTTTCTTTTGATTCATTAATTTGGTTAGCTGAAAACAGATCAATCCCCAAGTTTTACAGCATTCGGATCGTGCACACGTCATACTTATATTTAGCAGTCAGCTAAAAAAAATTCTATATTTATTTTAAAATATATTAAACCATTACGGATGATGATTTGTATACGAACCTCAAAAAAATATTAATGAAAAAATTTATGGCATAAAAAACAATCATAAGAAACACAAAATAGTTAAGAAAAATGCATGAGTTTAAGTAACTTACACGCGTGATTTATGTATTGGAATTTCGCATAAATAAGCAAAAAAAAAAAGAAAAGAAAAATAAGTTATTAATTTATTTTACGTAATGTTTGTTGATCTTTAATTATACTGATATCATTATATCATAATTATTTAGTTAATTTAATTTCTGTGATATATTTTTGTATTTTAGTAGATATCTTTTTAACTTTGAGTATTTTTTTATGCCTTAAATTTTTTCATAATATACCTAATTCTGTATCGTTCGCCCTCATCAAATCGTCGGTAATTACGATAGCTCCGTATTGCAGTCGGTTGTCGTTGAGCGACAGCTGCAGGGGCGGTGGCAGCAGTGGTGACGGAAACGTACGGCCCGCATAGTCGGTCGCCACGCAGCTTCAGTGGTGAATCAGTGGCGACCGATCGGCATACCAATCAGTGGTGGTAGAATGGCACACATGGAAGCTGACTTAGATTCGGGGTTGGCGACGTGCAGTGACCTACCCAGTTGCAGTGAAGTGCTGTGTCCAGTGGTGGTCAAAACCGAAGTACCAACACTCAAGCAGCACTACTACCCGGAAGGCGGTTGGGGATGGATCATCGTGGCCGTGTCGTTTACTGTGCACGTCCTCAACATAGGACTGCACATGTCCTCAGGTGTTATGCTTCCGATTGTCGCGCGCAATTTCCCACACGCATCTTTTGGATCAGCAGGTTAGCATCGAAAACATAACATAATATATGTATATATCTACCTACTTACGTACATTTACATTTTACATCTATCCCGAATCGTAATAAAACACGTTTTGAGTACAAATTTTACAACAACTACTATAACAACTTTAAACAAAAAAAAACAACATTTTTCTGTGATATTCAACTTGTGTAATGTAGATTTTAGATTTACATTACACTTCTGATTTTATTTTCATAAAATGTTATTCTTCTTTAGAAAAATTTAAGTATTGTAAGTTCTATAGATTTATTTAAAAAAAAAAAAAACAATCACAAACAAAAACAATTTAGTTTAAGTGAATAAAAAGTAACCATATGTTCATCATATGTGTATTGAAGAGAGTAGGTACTGTTAACTTTTACTTAATGGAAATTTGGAAAAGGATCGCTAAATTCATTAAATATTTTACTACTTAAAATGTTTTATTAGTACTAGTTCTAATTATTTTTAATAATGTACTAGCTTTAGGTTGTAAGAAACGTCGATGACATAAACACTGTAGCATTTGCATCTTTATTTTACACAATATCTAGCTATAAATTATATCATAATTACTAATTAGTAAAAATGTGATGCTTGATACAGATGAGTAAGCATGGTTTACACAGCTCATTTATCGATATTTTTTTTTTATTTTCTGAATTTTTTATATACCTACATAAATATTATATAAATAATATATTTATATATAGGTATGTATATACAATTGCTCTTTACTATATTAGTCATGTTTTGTGAATTTATAATTTTAAGTTTTGGTTTTTTATACAAATTTTAATTTTATTTTTATTTTCATTCAATAGTCATTCACTTTATATAATTTTCACTAATATTGTTTTTAAGCTCTTTATCGTGATAAAAATATATCTCATATTGATTTGATACACATATTTTTAGCATTTTAATCAAACATTTATCTGCGCACATATTTAGTCATTTTAATGCATATTTTTAGATTCTAATTCACGATATTTATAATATAAAACCATATTACAAAATATGTTTAAACACTATTAAAATGATTTTTTATTAGTGGTAGTAGCTTCGTAGCTGAATAATGAATAAAATGAGCTCAACAATATTTAATTTTAGATTCCAGATATCCCTAACATTTTATAAACTACGATTATTTTCCCATCGAGTTTACAACGTCGCATTATAATATCTGGAGCTATTATACACAAATAAATATCATTCATAGTGTACATATTTATTGGAATTGGTGTCACTCGCTTTTGAGAATTCCTCCAGTGATATTTTTTATTTGATCTAATCGTCAGCCGACGGCGTATTTGCAACGAACGTCAATAACTGCCGACTCGGTGTACTTAGTTAAAATTTACCATCGATTTAAACTATCGAAGCTTTCAGCGCAGCATACACAAAACAACAAACTTCGTCCCGAATCCCAGAAACCCACCCCCGTACACGTTACGTGACTTATTGTCTGACAACCCTCTACTATATACTACACACAATACATATATATATACGTGTGTCGTGTATACTATACTTTTAACTTCGAAATCTTGAAAGAGAGTAATCACGTTCGGAAAAACCCGAAAAGTAACACAATTTGTCGGTACAGCCCCATATCAAATTATCTACTATGTGATACTTTTAATAGAAATTAGGAATCAAAATTCAATTAATTATTTTACCACGATTCTGAAAAAAATAGTAAAATTTTTTTTTGGTATCTACCTACTAATTTGGTGAATTTGCACATAGTAAATAATTTCAAAAATACTTAAAAATATTATATTGTTTTAATTATTTATTGAAAATTCACTATATAAAAATGTTAAAATGTTAATTAATTATTGGTTGTGGATTTAAAAAAAAAAACAAGATTTGTTAAATATACCTTCCTATAATATAGTATGTATTTATATATTGATCTATAATTTATTATTCTGAAAAATACTCGAAACTTCTACAAGTAGGTACCTATATGCATATTGTATAACTGATTGACTTAAAAACAAATTCAAAATAAAACTTTATATGCATTATTAATATTATAATATAATAAATATAGTGATGGTGAAATCGCTTAAAACTGCACCTACTTTTTATGTTACTTATACTTCAGACATAATATTATAGGGATATATTATATGCCAGTTACTTGTGTTTTATCTTTAAATCGTTATCGATCGTGTAGGATACCAATATTTATATACAACATATTATACACGATATACGAGCGATTAAGTACTGTGGTGTATAGCTGATACTATCCTCACGAGATAATCGATGATTGTATCGTTTGAGCAACTATCTGCACGATTTAATACTACAACGGTATTCAGTGACTTTTGAACACTAATGTGGTTTATTATATTTCAATGTAATGTGCGTATTTTTCTATTTGATGAATATTAATAACGATAAGAAGTTTATAACGCGTAACGATCGATTTGAATCTAGTTTTATGTGATGTATTCATAAATAATTACCACTGTAATTTATGTTTTGAACGAGACTGTAATATTTAGTTAAGTTTACACTGGTAAAAAAAAAAAAAAAATGACAACCACTTGCAATTCACTTTCTTACATTTCTTAAGTAAGTTTTACAGTTTAGGAAGGAACAAGAGGAAAAAACTTAAATTTAATGTTTTTTCGTATGATATAAAATCTCCTCGATATTATATAATGTGTATAATATATTATATAGTGTATAATATATATATTGTATATACTATGTATATATATATTTATTTATAATAAATTATCCAAACAAAATATTATAAAAACTTAAGAAATTTATTTTATTATTATTATCATTGTTCGGTAAACCATTAAATATTCTGTCTATATGGCACGTCTATATTCTCCGGTGATTTGAATTCATAAGGCAATTGAAACAAACAGCAGTGCTATAAAAATCGGTCACAATATTATTATTATTTACTCGCGTAATCTGTTATATATATATATATGCATACAACGATTTTTTTTCGCGACAAAATGTATATTTTATAGAATATATGGTGTACACTACAGCGATGTTTTTATCGCGTAGGCTAAACACAGGTCCATCTGAAGATTAAGGTTCAGGCCGTGTTATTGTTATAATGTATTATGTAAATATGCATGTTTAATGTGTATACATATTAATGTACAAGTGGGGTACTTAAGCTAGTAAGTACGATCAGATGAAACCGCGTTAGATTTATACAGACACATTATTATATAACATATATATATATATATATATATTTAGGATCGACTGTAATAAATTGTCGGTCGAGTTACAATGGCAGTGTTTCCTTATAATTAAACTATTGTGATGCACATGTTAGGCATATTGCTATATTGGCCGACGTTCCGTGCGCAGAGTTTAACGTACCAATAATACAATATTATAATCTGTGATATGCGGAAAAAATGATTATTACTATCGTGATTTGATATTTCAATTGTATTCTTAATACACTGTTAAGAGTAAAGAATGCGCTTGCCGTCGCGACGCTGTTTTGAGCTTTAAAGTTTTAGATGATTTTCGGATACCGCGTATTCCCCAATAATTTTTTTTCTTCCTTTGCATTTTTTTTTCCGTTCGACGCGTCCTTTCAAAGTTCCGGGGCACGGAGCGATTATGATAATTTTCGATGAAAAAAAAATATGTATATGACCGACGTGTAAAACTCCTAGTGCCCTCGAGGACAATGGCGGCCCATTAGATGGTTCGTTTGATTCGGAAATAATTATACGTCTCGTGCGCACGCGGTGGAATGAAGAAACGTTAGCGCGTAAATAATAACGACGACTATATTTCTATACACGATATATTACATACTTAAATATATATATATATGGCCGGAAAATGTTTTGACAATTTTACCGTCCCTCGATACAAAATAGAGAGATATAGCGAATGAGTGAATGAGTGAGAGAGACAGAGACATAGGATAAGAGTGAGACGCGGAGAGAGATCAATTTGGATTATTTTTACGCGTTTTGTATTTTGTATTTTTTTTTCAAACCATCTCTCAATCGGTTTGGTGGGCAAGGTTGTCGAGAACGTGATTCCGTGTGATTTATGCTGCTCTATAAATAATAGCTATATTGCCCAGTGTGTATAATGACATATATACCTCCTAGAAATATTGACGCGATCAACAAAATACCAATATCTCGTACTATCGAGAAAACCATTTCTGCGGCCTATACTTAATAATATACCGAGCACCAGGACCACTCGAATCACGTACGTTACTATAATATCAGTATATAACAATATTGTTTAAAGAACATCGTTTAATGACAATATATAGCGTGTGATTCAAAAATATAATTTCTCCGGTTTTCTATAAAATTAGTAAACCGTTAAATCTTAATGCTGTATCGACGTATTAATTATTTTATACTTATAAAATAATAATATAATATATAATAATTATTTTATAATTACTGTTTTATTTTAATATGCTCTGTTTTAATACCCTCAACCTGTTAACAGGGTAACGTTCTAGATGATTAATATACGCATCGAGTATTTGGAATATTTGGATATGATACCTGTAATGTATTATTGCATATACGCATTATTATTAGTAGTATAATAATGGCTTCACGATCGACTATTTTGTATAATACACACTAAAATCGTATACCGAGTCGTTGTGTATAGATATTATTCGCTTCAATGTTTATTATTATTATCTTACATCAGTAATTAATAATAATTGTGTGTTGTTCAGGTGATGGTGGGGTACCATTGTGGTTTTCGTAGCACGTGTTAATTTACAATATATTATATGAATATTTCGTATGGCTGTATGAGTATACATTATATATATATATTATATTGTTTTAATTAATGGCTATATAATACCTATACGTTATTGTTGTACTGTGGCTACTTGATTTATAATGCGATTCAGTTGTATACAATAAGATTTGTGTCAATCCGATAACATTGATGCGTTTTAGATTGTGATAAAATATATTCATTCGTGTAATTTAAAATGTCACGTTTTTCTAATAATTCATCGGAAATACGCTTGTACCATTTATAATAATAATAATAATAAATACTATAATATAATAATAATATGTTAAATAGTAGGTGCGGACGGTACAACACTTCGATACTCATTACTCGTGGTTGTTGACCACCAGTCTCTTTTCGCTCTACTCGAGCCAATGCGAATCGTGCGTTATTAATGATCGTACGCTCTTCGATGTTTGAACGCAACGATTGATCGTCTTCGTCCTTCGTGTACACGTAATGATTCTCGTCGATGACTGGTCCAGCCAAATGCGATCGATATCTATTATTGACAACCGATGTGACAGTAATTGTCACCTTTGTTTATTACAAATCGTTTATTAATTTAGTGGGAACGCTTTGAAAATGTACTTACTATTATCTAAGGAACGACGATACTACCTACTTGCAATAATTTTAAAAATTATCATATTAAAATATGATCGACCTATCGAGCTATATTAACATTTTTGATTTTTTACGAATATACGTTTATCTTGACAGAAATCTAAGTATTGTTACATAATATATATTACAATTTATTATTTATAAATAGGTATATCTCGTATATATAATTTTTTTTTTTTTTTTTTTTAATAATTTGATTGATTTTATTCGAGCCTTAATGAGATGCAATTCTCAAAAAGTTATTTTATGATAGTGATTTGTCTTATAACATTAACGCATACGTTATAACTGATTATAATTAATAACAATTTAGACTTGTAAATTTGAATTTTGTTTTTGTATATTTCAATAAAATAAAATATCTAAAAAAATATATAATACCTAATGTTTTTGTTATAATATTTCCTTCCATAATCAATATATACCTATTTATTTTATGATACGAGTTATATATCTAAGTAGTCTAGAAAAATTGGCGCAATTTACAAACAAAGAATTTTATTTTCCCTCAATTTGTTATTAGTTTGGCGAATTTCACCAAATAGTTTAGTCTACTTGTATGTATTTCAAAAATATTTTGCGTACTGACAAATTATTGATATTCTTAAAGTTGTTTTAATTAGTTAGTATTGATAGAGGGACTCATGACTATGGAAATAATTCTCGTTTTAATGGGTAGAAAAACAAGAAATGCACAAGAATGATTAAATTAATTCATAATAGATTTTTGAAAAAAATGAAATTTAATTTATTGTATTGCTATTTGGTATGATTTAGAATTTTTCTGAGATAGACAAGAGATTTAAATTTTTATTTATGTATCAGTTCAATGTAATATTGTTTTAATAAAAACTAGCTTCTACAGTTATTAATTTTTTTGTGATAAAATGTATTATAATGATAATTTAATATTTAAATTTATAGTTACATTTTTTTTTATTCATAAAATGTCCAACCAATCGATTTATTTTTATAAAATGAATGCATTGTATGCGTTTGTATTTATACGATGATGATATTGTAATTCACAAATAAAAAAAATAATATGATTATAACCAACAGTTAAATTATGATCAATTTTTTTTATGGTATACAATGGGCTACGGTTATATTATATCACAAATTAGTACAATCATTAGTAACATAATAGTATAATTATACCACAAATAATCTATTCTTTAAAAATTTCATATTTTTATTATGCATTCTGGTATTCATATAATAATAACAATAAAAACAGATATAATTTTACTTTTAAAATCTTAAAAACCATTAATTTATCCATATATTCTAAATAAATTAAAGACTAAACGAGTTTTTGTGTAACATTAGATGGTTTATTATTTCCTGAAGTTAAATAAATAATCCATTTAATATTTTTAAATTAAATAATCTAATTATTTAACCATCTAATAACTGTTTAGTGTTTATTATGTTATTTAATATTATATTATACAGTATTTGTATGTAATTTATGAAGTGCTCGATTTTATGAGTAGGTAGTTAGTTATTTTATGGATAATATTAAGCATTTAAGTATGAACACAGTATATTATTATCCGAGAAAAGAGTTAATAGTTACGTACATGTTTATGATCTAATGAATATATTATGTGCATATTTCAAAATAATCTATTTGCAATTATTCGACTTTAAAACGTATATATTTAATACGTCTTGATGGTGCCATTTATAGAGCTAATAATTTCTAACCAGTAAAAAATTAAAACTAATGTACATGTATTTTTAATGCTTAATATTTTGAGCACATTTTTCATAATGTTTAATTTTGGGGTTAAAAATGAGATAAACGGTTAATAATAATAATAAAACAAAACTTATTTAAATTTGAGGAAGGTCAAAAACTTGTGGGTCGGTCATTCGGGGTGTCCACCCACGGTGGATATCGCAAACCTTAAAGCACGTTGGCCGATACCGAGGAAAGTGAACCAAAGTCATTTGTTTTATTTGAATTTTATGCCAACAGTTTTTCTATTGAATACGTATCATAAATCAAAGTTCCCCCCTCTATCCCCACTCAACGACCGTTGACCAGTAACCAGTGTAAACGCGCCAAACCACATCTCCAGTGACCCTCGGGCTACTTCTCATCTCGTGTTTACACATTATAATATTATTATTATAATATACACGCCGCGTAGGTTACGACGAACATTTCTATTAATATTTTTATATCATTTTCCTTGTGTATTTCTTGTTTTTCTACCCATTAAAACGAGAATTATTTCCAAAGTCGTGAGGTCCTACAGTCAGTATCGTTTTCCTTTAAAAAAAATAAAACACACACACATTCATACACTTATTAACCACTTTGTAGCGAAACGTGAACATATAAATTCTCATTAAGGTCTCCGCAAGCATGGGTGACGTGTTTACATATTATTCTTCGTGTTCGTTTAAAGCACTCGTTAGCAATTGTTTTGGTATTTTTTTTCCATCCTATCATTTCTAAATTAAGTGTGGTCTAATGAGTGTTTTGATAAGTTCACGATTCTGTTTGTTAGTTATAATACCCATGATAGTTGCCAACTGTAAACAAACCGTTATTTGTAGATATAGGGTGATGGAAAAAAATATATCTATGTATAATTTATATATATAATGTACCTATCTAGTTAAATTTGATTTTGAAGTATTTTTCTGTACAACACGAAAGTGTTCTATTCAACGTGATATCAAATATTTAAAAAAATTTTCATAATTAAATGTTGATAAATAATTAATAAATTAACTTTAATCAAAGTTTTCTCTAAACATAAATTTTCCATGACATCAAACAAAGGTATCTAAAGCAGTGAGTGATTTTTTTATACTATATATTAATATAACTTAAAACATTAAATAAAAATAATAAAATAATTAATAATATAATAAATATAAATATTCAATAATGGCAAAAAAAATAAAAAATATATAACAGAAAGTGAGTACATCTTCTAACTTTTAATTTTCTTTTTCCAAATTTACTTATATTATTTTTATCATCCTTAATTTCATAATGCAATGTACTTGTACCTGAAAAATGTATTTATTTAAAAACGTAGCTTAATTAATTAATTAATTGATTAATTGAAAAAGAAAATTTATTTTAATAGAGTTTGTTTAATTGGTATAATATGCAAGGAATAAGTATAGAGGTATAATATTTTTTTTGATAGTAATATTAATAAAATATAAACATAGAATCAATCAAATTTATATTACCTACTGTTGAAGAATTATCAAAGCGGACTTATTAAAATGGACTTATTTCGAGTAAACTTCTTAAAACTTCAATAATAATAAAATACAATACACATATTATAATATATTACAATATAATACGTTTATATTTTTTTTACGACGCTTACTTCTAATGTCAGTACATTCGCACCCTATATATTGATGTCATGTCAAACGGACAGTTATTTTTCTATTATTCCGCCCAAACACGGTTTATTATACAATTGTCTTCTAGTAGTTGAGAGGGGTAGACGGTGACGACGACGCACGACGACAACGAGAAGGACGAGGAAGAACTGAAGATATATACTCACGTTTTGGCAAAACTTCCCTATCACAGTCGAATTGTATACGCGTAATGTTTTCAAGGGATGGTTAGAGAAGAGGTGAGGAGCGCTTGCCGAGAGATCGAACTGCGGATAACCGGTGCAGCTAGTAACTAGTATATACGCGAGCGTCTTCCGAGAATGACCCTCTTAATTTATCGGCGAGCAGCCCCAAGGAGTAGTGCCAAATTGAACGATATCCACAAAACTAACGATAAGAATTCTTTTCCCCTAAGTCTCTCTTGGTGTCCCTGTTTCTCGCACGTACCCTTCGCTACGAATTGCCACCATCGACCTTATAAAAAACGTGTGACACCTTATACCGGCGATTCTCTATCTTGGCACCCCTATCCCCCTGAAAGTATTCGCGTGTCCAAGAATACCTATCTTCCCCATGTATTATATTGGGTATACGATTTTTATAATAAATTTACAGGTAAACGACCACCTGTTACAAAAAGGGTGACTTTTTAATTTCACTTAGTTATACATACAGATAAAAATGTTTTTTTTTTTTGTAAATAACTCGTGTACTTATTATAATATACGTATGTAGGTAAAAGTGTAACTAGTATGCATATTATTTTATTATAACGATTTTGATTAATTTCATGTAGCGCTTAGTTGATACTATGTATATAATATAATTATATTGTTTCATTAACTTATTTAACTAATTTAACGCTATGGCAAAAGCATAGTTTCTAGAAAACAGATCACAGTGTCCAGTAGAAAACCAATTCCATTACGTCGACAAAAAGTTTTTGCTATCCGATTTCTAGTTAGTATATAACGTTGACATTTTTATCGGATAAGATTTCTCAATTTCTGATCATCGAATTACTAACTTAGGAAGAATTTATTCGGAAAAAAAATAAACACAGACTTCTGAATGTTATTCCAATCCAAACGCATTAAAGATAATATTATATTATTGCCATATTATATTATATCAGCACATACGTACCTACTCATTCTTCAAACTTTTGTTGCATACGCTAAACCTTCTTTGGAGATTCGGGTCGCAAAACGACGTATGTACGTAAACATAGGCACCGCGATCGTTAAAAAACATATTTTTTTCTAAAATAATTGCCCAGAGAGAGAGAGAGACCGGTATCAATTGAATTGGCTGCTAGTATTGACTAACATTCACTTCAGTAGTTCTAGAATCACGATTGTACTCGATCGTTATCGTTACCTTTTGATCAACACGAGTGCGTTTGTAACATTGTCAAACCAACGTCACAATATTGTGAGAACACGATCAAAAATCTACCGACAAAGGTTCCATTGTTTAGAAAAAAAAATATAACATATATGTGCACATATTATGTACATAAATTATAATATATAAATTGAGTGATACGTACATTTTTTTAAAGTATTCACATTATTAAAGTTTTTAAATGCTTATGAGTTGCAGACATATTTTTTAAAGTTCAAAATTATACATGTATATTGTATATATTAACTGAATATAAATTGATAGTGTACGGGAGTATAAGTACCTACTTCTTTGTTCATGAAGTTTATAAACCCTAGGTACATCATTATTATTATTTTGATAATTTTGAAAATTATTATCAATGTACCAATTGATT
Organism: Aphis gossypii; assembly: GCF_020184175.1. NCBI lineage: Eukaryota > Metazoa > Arthropoda > Insecta > Hemiptera > Aphididae > Aphis > Aphis gossypii. The sequence continues at coordinate 74,113,833 of NC_065530.1, forward strand.
TTAAACTTATTTTTATTTATTACATATTGTACAATATTCGTTAAATGTTGAAAGGTTTTAGATCAGCATTTTACGTGCATTGTACAAACAAAATTATAGAGCATTGGTACTGTAAAACCCCAATAAGTCTAAATCGAATTGTAAACCCGTAGGGTAATAAATCTTAAAAATAATATAATATATACTTCTGATTTCAGTTTCAGTTTTTAAAATCATTTCGAAAAAATGCTTTTAGTTCCATAGATTTTGAAAGGTTATAGTTTAAAACAGAAATAAATAAATAAAGATCGAAAAAATACATTTCATGTGTACCGCAAGAAATTGTATTATATGTTTGGTCCGGATTTAAATCATCGTTGACTGGAACGAAAAAATGAAAAGTTATTTCGTCGGTGGACATGGACATTATAATTATATTAATATACTCGCTCGTTACATAATAATATGATATTTTTACTGTGAGTACGTACTACGTACATATGATAACATCGCCGTCATCGCCGTCACCTCTTCCGAAAAAGTATTTAAACTGACGTAATAATAAACGGTCGTACCTATTTCTAATCGAGTGATTTCGATAATATTATGACGCGGTGTAGGTACCTCCATTTCATTATAGGATGTATCGGGACTTGCTCGCATCGCCTATAACTCGTGTGCCCATATTATAATAATAATTATTAGGTTCCATAATACTATATTTAATTTTTTGCATCGGCGTTGGACGTCCACCGTATAATTTTTGTAACCGGTCCGCAATTACTTTTTGATTTCTCCTGACGAATGGCGTGTACAATATTACAATGCCGTGTACACGCGCATTGCAGTGCATACGATTTTTATTAAAAAATAAGTGATGTTATGAGGGCTATCTGATTTTATATTTCCGATATCGAGAATAAGTGTAAAATATAGGTGATCATAATAATGTATTGACTATTTATTTTCTTATTAGCTATTAAACGGATGTTGTGTTAAAACTGTCTTGAACTATTTAACGATATTGTATCTGGAAACTACCAGTCACATTATAAAACATCATTAAATATTTTGTTTTATATTACATAGTATGGTCATAAACATTTTTTTACACATAAATATAATGTACATATTATTATATGATTTTGATTTTATTATTTTATATTATATAGGTTTAACTTTTTAAAGTTAAAATTATTGTTACGTGATTTTAGTTTTATAATTATTATTATTTTTTTAGTTTCTCCGTTGAATAATGTTTTGTATTTTAAACAGTATTAAAAAAATCAAAAACAAGATTTTTCATCTTTCAACACGTCGAAAAGGCATCCGTTTTTTTATATACCGTATCGTTATTTATTTCCACTCTAATGTATGCGTGAAGTATTTAGGACTCACGAAGGGTAAACTCACGCAAGAATAGGAGGACTACCTTATATATAATATATATGATGATGATGATGAACCACAGCTGTGTACGTTTCTTTGTATGAGTGGACGTTATTTATGTAAATTTGTTTGTCGGAGACGCAATTTTTTTTTTTTTTGGTGCTACCACCATAATGATCATAATTTGATATAAATGGTACGCTATAAAAAAATGAACTTGCTATTTTCTCTACTGCATGAAACATTTTTAAATCATAAATATTTTTTTGGTGGTCACTGTTCTAATGTAACAAATATAGCGTAAAAAAAATCTAATTTGTTCAAATATACGATTTATCGCGTAACGCTAAATCGGTTAACAAAATAATTTTTATTTATTTGATAATTTTTGCTCACTATTGCAAATGTGACGTCAAATAGATTATATGAAATCGCTAAAAAAATAATCGATACAAACTAATTACGATTAACTGATAAAATTAGAGTTATTGTTTTCCTACCATGGACTTTTATCTACCTAATTATTTAATAAAAAATGCTCTACATTATATCTACCATTGTTTTTTTTTAGTAAAATATACTACTTACTATAATTGACTTGACACGTCACAACACTCACTATCCAGTCCTAATCTGATCCTCTTTAAACACGTATACATAAAATTGTAGAATTAAAAATGTCAACATTTTATAATATTAAAACGATGTCTTCGTTGAAAAGTTGAAACCGTAACTAATAAATATCTTAAAAAAAAAAAAAAATTAAATATACAGAGAATATTATGAAAATAATATGTAATGGTTTGAACGTTAAAAGAAGATAGACGTTACAAGAAAATACAAAAATTGACTAAGATAGTGCTTATATGTATCTTCCGTTAAAAAAAAACCAATTCCTCCTGTAAACTCGACTAATATTTTTGATGTCAAAACACAAAAGGCATAAGTCGAGAAATGATCGTATTTTGACGTTAAAATTTGTGGTAAAATATTAAGTTTTTACGACAAATGGACTACAGAATAATAATTTATCGAAATCACGATCACTGGTGAATTATTCCGTTCGGGTTTTCTAGTGCATTCGACACTATCTGTATCGGTGGTCGTCGATCGATTTTAATGTACATAATTATTAATATATGTTTAAAAAACATTTTCGAGTAACTAACTCACTAACTAGCTATATAAAAGAATTAGGTTAGGTTAGGTATTAGGTATACAGAGTTGTTCATTAAGTATGAGCAGTCCAATTCTTGAAATCTATATGAAATTGTTTTCCGATCAATTTTAGAAAAAACGATCTCATCTAGTCTATGTGAAAATCCTCTTGTAGAAATGCATTGATATTGTTATGATCTACTCCCACAACTGACGCATTCTTCTGTCGATTGGTTCTTTATCTCATAATCTTGTCCAGCCACAACAATTCATATTATGTCACACTTTCACGCTAAATTGAGCTCTCTCGTTGACATCATCGCACATTCCACAATCACAACAAGCGCGATACGGAGACTTATTTTTTTCTAACGTTTTTATGCGTATTTAAACGATTATTTTTGTGTTTTCTATGTTAAGTAAATATAGTATATATATTATGTATTGTATACAGTACTATATGTTTTTGTGTGATATTAAAATCCTATATACTTCTATTATGTAACCAATTTTCCGAAACAGAATGTATTTTATATTTGTATTTGTCGAAAACGTTTGGGTACGAATATCGATTGTCGTTGAACCAATAAATAATGGCTTACGGTTGCATAAATATGTATATTAATATTCGAATAATCCTTTTAAGTTATGATAGAAGTAATGAGTCCGCCCAATAATAATTGTGTCCCACGAGACTTAACCACGTTCTATTATTATACCCATACGCCCATTTAAAGTTTATAAAAGCTTGTTAATAACAAACTGTTTAGTTTACACACCGATATTTTCAAAATAGTATTCTGCTCATGCATTTTGTACCAAAAACCTGAATATTGAATTACATTAAATAACGACTTAAATACGAAAATTTCTTATAAGTACGTAAATAATGAAATGAAAAATTCGATTATTTAAGAGTTTTTAGCTTTCCCGTAGTTATTATAGTATTTTATTTATAATACTTTAAATTATTACTTTTGTTACATTATATTTTTAGAATTTATGATTCTTCCGTGAGTGGTGTAAGCTTTATTGAGCCTGAAAAACCTGCTGTACCCTAACAAGTGACTTTCTCGCAGTAGGTTTAAGAATACTATAAAATAATATACTACCTACGATCATATAGTCCTTATCTTCATACTCTGTTAAGTGTACATATGACTCAACTTGAGACAATCCCTGGCAAGATTATGATATAAATATTATTTTATATGAACAACCGTCATCCTTGAATTTTTATTTCCATCTGCAAAGTCTCGTCATATACCGTTTTTACTTTTGTGCTTAATACCATATACATTTTATTCTGCTACGTGTCACCTGGCGTGCCGTAAATCTAAGAGATTGCATAATAATATGTGAATTATAACGGCTTATTTCAGCTACTGCGCGCTCCGTGGTTTCGAGCTTTATTATAATATACGATTTAGCTATTTGTTTCAATTTAACATTGTGTCAAAAAAAACTTTTTTTTGTAAATATAGTTGACAATCAGGTTTTTATCGTCAGTAGTAACTCATTAATATACTATTATAGAAATGTCGACAAAATTATTGGGGAAAAATGCACGTAGCTGTATTGTAAAAAGTATAGCTTATCTTTTTATCATAGTTTAAAATGCCTTATAGTTTACACTATAAACTTAATAATATAAAGTACCATTTAAAAATAATCTTAAAAACAAAACTATTCAAAATAATTAATTGTCATGATAAATATAAAAACTAAAACAGCAATATCATGAAATGACAAATAGTCAGTTTAATGTTGTAGATTGCTATTTTTGTACCAGAAAAGTATATCTAAGTAGGTATATTATTAATAATTTAATTGAATAAAAGCCCTACGTAAAATAAGTAACGTATTTTTTAACTATTTATTTAATACATAAATCTATAGACAAACTTAACAATCGTTAGAAATATAGGCTAATGCTACAACAGAACCAAATTTTACTACAAATTCGTTACTTTATCTAAAATCTTAAAATCATGATAATGAACCAATTAATTCTTAATACATGTTTAAAATTTTATTTTTACGTGTATTAATTTAAATGCATAAACATATCTATCAATGACATGAAGCAATTTTTTTCACGACAGTAAGCGACAATAATATAACAATATAATATTGTTTCTATATTTTTTCATCTTATGATCTTATACTACTATATCTAATATATCTATATTATAACAAGTATCTATAGGTAGGTATGTGTACAGAATTTATACTCAACATGTCTGCAATTATCTAATTATCGGTAGTCGGTACTTAGAAACGATGAAAAACACATGTGATTTTTACGCTGGACGAGAACCACATTTGATTCGATTTGGTACCGAACAAATAACTGGATTTTCGGATGGACAACCATAATTGTCTTTCAAGTCGGATACTGAACAATTTCGCGTCGATCAATGTACCTTGAACGAGGCCTTAATTCGTCCGCGCTCCAAGATATTATTATAATAATATCACATATAATAATAGGTAGGTGGTAAAATGTACGAAAACAATGTCTTCAGAACACGTTTTACACTATTATCGTATAATAATGTGCTACGTAAAAATCATATTTTCACATTCTCGTATGATTTATTTATTTCGCATGATTTAACGACTAGCATAAAATATAATTTGATGCAATTTTCATTTTATATACTTATTTTTGTATTGCGCGCACGGTGTTTAATATACACTTAAATGCAAGTGAGTGCAATTAGTGTAATAAAACTGTACATTAATAAACCATTTTATAAAATGTACGTAGTTAAATACCTGCGAACTCGGGATTCAGCTTCAGGGTTTTAAGTCGGTAATTGATTTTTACAAAGAATTAATTACTTATAACACATAATACTATACATAAACAATTTTGAAATTAATAAAAATATGGATTAATAACATGTACCTACGTGTTATTATTTTTTATTGTCATGAATAATTTATTAATTTTAGGAAAACAAATGTTTTATACGCATATTTCTCGTTGAACTTTTAGACTACTAAGGCACTCAGATACCACTACGATATAATAAAACTTATATAAATTAAAAATATTTTTTTGATTTTAGTATAATTAAGGACGACGTGTCAATTTGAGCTAATCTATTTGTGCGTTTTTAGTAAATTATGTTATCTTACCTTACAATTACCTATTTTTTTTGAATAATGTTTTGACAATTTTTAAATTTTTAATTGTGTTTAATGCGCTTTAAATTCAATTTATTTGACTTCCTGAAATCAAATATATCATAATATTATGCAATATACATTCCTCTGTGGTAGTTATTTAATATAGATATACTTATAGCCTTATAATTGTAAATAGAATGATATTATAATGTATTTGTTACTTGATCATAAATGGATAATGTTATTTTATTTTTTAATAATTAATCTTAGACTTTTCTTTAATTATTAAATATCTAGGTATACAATCTCTACTACTTGTTGTGTATTTAAAGAATAAAAACGTTTTACATACACGCTACGTGTTTAATAATTTTGCATAAATATAAAAAAAAACGAACTACTTATAAAATAAATAACTAATACATAAAAATAACATATTAACAGTTTTAATTTTTCAAAATTATTATAATATAAAAACTATTATTTTGTATACCTAACTAATCTTTAGTATGACTTCATTCGCTGTCACAATAATCACTCTGTATTTAAATGTATTTTTTATTATATTAGTTTTTATATAATATGATATCAAATCATCTGAACTTTATGATTCTATTTTGAGTTATTTCGTATATGGCCTTGATTGTGAAGCAATACGATTCAACAACATTAATTGGGATAGATATTTTTATACACTAATAATTGCAGATTTCCTGTTTCTTTTGATCATTTATTTTTTAAAGCCTTGCTAGCATTGTATCTGTTACCAAAACAGATTATATTTGTTAGTAAATCAAAAAAAAAAAAAAAAAAAAATCACTGTAATTTTATGTCCATGGTTACTTTTTTTTCATCATAAGATATACGGATTCCACAAACCAAAAATAGATGATTGAAATGTATCTTATAGCATGAAGAAAATAATAATTACGTTTACATTTATGTGCACTCACATTCACTCTCTCTCACACACACACACACACATATATATATATATATATACTAGGTAGATACTTCATATATCAAAGTTTGTATTTTAATAATACCATCTTTTAATAATTTTATATTGAATACTTTTTAATAATAAACCGGTCGCAGATTTTGCTAAGCGGTCATAAAACATTTTCATTAATCACTGATGCGTTAACAGTTAATGGTTGCGATAATTACCATCGAAAATTGTTTTTAAACTAGCAGTAAACGTAACACACATTTTGCTTTTTTATTTAAATAGCATATCATATTATAGGTAATTAAAATTCCTTTTGAGATTTTTGATTTCTTTGATGAATGTTAATTATTATTTGTCCAAAATTAACATTTTCCGTTTCTCTCCGTTGTTATAAATATACCTATCTATAGGTATCACATAACGTTTTATTGCTATTTATTAATCCAAGTCTCTTAATGATTTCTTCGTAAAAAAAAAAATAAAAAAACTATTATATGAATAATTAATAATCATAATTAAAACCCCGAACTTACATGCATTATATTTTGTTGTACTTACCACTAATTTTATAATATTACTTTATACATACCTGCAAAGTACCAAAAGTTATGGTCGTTTTAATTTTTTTTACATTTGACGGATGGAATTTCAAAAGCGTTTTTCCCACTAGCTCGTTGTACGTTTGACGGAAATTACTATTACTTTTCGTAGTCCCAATACGATAATGTAATATAATATCTCGGTGGTCCAATTTTATTATGTGTATACTATTATTATACAATATACATAGGATTTACAGATTCCATATGTATATAATATAATATGTGCGTTAAAAACAATTATAATGGACGTCGCTATGATTTTTTTTTACCACTATACATACCAAACGTAATAATAATATAATATAACCGGAGGCTGTGGCGTTGATTGTTCCCATCTGAATTTTAAACAGAACCCATCACGGCTGACAGCTATGCGCTACCGTGTTGACATATAGGAAACTGGTAATAGAGCGAAATGTATACGTATGTAAATATGTTAGTGTGTGAGAGCAATAAACGTGAGTGGGGTGCGTTGATGCCGACTGATGACAAAATGTCACACATCGAAAAATTGGCCTTATTTCGTGAACGCAATACGCCCATTATACACTGCGAGGTATATTATTATATCATTTAGTTAAATTTTCAAACACAAACAATGTTGCAATACGACGCATAAGCTGTCCCGACTAATTGTGTAGCACATCTAGAAAAACCAAATGAAAAGACTGAGGTGGTACAAAAACATTTAAACTTTTAATAAGTATCGACATAATAATATAGTATAATATATTATTATATGTTACAGTTGCATGCATAATTCACCAGTATGTGTTGGTCCAAAATATAAACAAAAAGTATTATAAATTTAAAATACATATATATATATATATATATATATATGTATAGGGTTTTTTATTGTTAAAACAATTTAGTAAAAATAAATTTTAATAATTTCATAAGAATGTCTAAAGTTATAGAGTTTGCTGCATATAAGTATAGTTAAACTCTTTAAATGTTTAGATATCCTAAAGTGAAAATTAAAAATAAAAGGTTGTTCAAGATTTGTTCTACTCATGTATTATATTCATAATTTTTAATTCCGTTAATTAAATAAGATATGAAATAGCATACATATTACATATGATTTATAAATTTATTTCTATTGTAATTTGTTATATAGACATACAAAAGTAATGTTATTATTATGGAAACGTATGTAAAAAAAAAAATTTTAATCGTTTATCAATATCTACGTCTAATTTAATTAATAGCTATTAATAACTATTATAATTTTAGTATATCCACTTACCGAATAAGGGGACCGTAAAAATTTCTCATAAATATATTCCTATGTCGGAGAATTCTAAAATAAACTCGTGACAGTTTTTGAACCAAAAACGAGACGCATAATAACATTATACGCATTCTAATCGCATATTTCAGAACTGCTAAAATCTATGTATAAGTATAATATTGCATTAATCCATATAGAAACTAGAAAATGATTTGACCGGTCCGCCGTGTCGATGCGAAAACGAAAACACTATTACAACATCGCGACGTTCTTGCTCTATAATATATTTTAACTTATTAGCTAATTGAAATAGCATAATATTTTATTATAGTCACATGTCAGTTCTTGTACGTGTATCTATGTCTTGGCGTCATCACTGTACTCAGTGCAAGTTCAGGTGTTCTGTCGTCATTTCATCGTAAATAATTTACTACACGACCGTTTATAATTAATTATATAATCAATCATTATCATTAACATGGCATTAAAAAGTTACCGAAACGATATTTATCACAACTTATAACTGTTTACCTAGTAGCTATTTTATTTTTATCAGATGCATAATAATGGATAAATAATAATAATAGTGATAATACTACCAATTGAGCCTACCAATTTACAATAATATATTATTATACGTAAAGCTTTAATATTAACAATTCTTGATAATTTCAATAATGTATTTAGTTAATCGCATAACAAAAATAAGTATCATTTTATATACTACGGTAAGTCATAAATGTATATCAACAATGAAAACTAATGACTAACTAAGGTGTACACCTAGTGAGTTTGATCAGTGATTTACGTCCTATAATTTTACTATAAATGCATCTCTGCGATTAATAATTGATGTTCGATAACATGATTTTGATTGATTGTTGTACGATAAATTATTTACGATACATTGATGCTTATCCATAAACTTTAAAATACAATTTATAGGCGGTGCATTATATATTTTACAATAATTTTGGTTCACTCATAAACGGTTTTTCGCCAATCCAAAGTGATTAAATTAAACTCTGTATTGAAAACATTAGTAAGCATTATTTCGAGTATGTTTTGATAAAAATACATTTTTGTTACAAATAACGTAGTATAGTACTTAATATATAGGTTAAAAAGTTGAACCCATATACTGTATTATGATTTTAATATTACGATCAAAATAAAATGTTACAAAAAAGTTGCTTTGATAACGTAATTATATTTATGATCGGCTGCCATGGAAACGTTTAATGCAAAAAAGGCCGCGTGAAATCAGTTAGAAAAAAACATTTGTATCTATCCTTAAAAGAATATATAATTATCTCTTATATATAAAAATGAATCGCAAAATTTGGTAAGCGCATAACTCAACAACGCCTGGACCGATTTCGCTCATTCTTTTTTTGTTTGGGTCGTAATTGTCAGGAGAAGGTTCTTACGGACGAAAAATTTGAGAAAGTTATCGGATTAGAGAAATATGACGAGGTGGTGTGATGAAATTACAGAGGCGCCATCTATCCAGCAAATAGTCAACTAAATTATTTTTGGTAGTCAATGGCAACCATTTAAATAAAATAAATCATTTATTTAAAATGTTTTTAAAAATGCATGCAAATAGACATACAAACAACGCAAATGTTCGCAAATGTTCGTTGAAGTCCAAGGATGGTTTTTACGGCTAGAAAAATTAGAATTATTGCTGGAAAAACCCTAAAAATAGCCCTTTTCTTTTTAAAATAGCCCTTCCTATAATATTTATAATATAATACTGATCGTATCCATGGCAACCAACAATCGTGTTTTGTGCAGAGTGTTTAGTTAGTTAGTGTTTGTTTAGTTCGTGATTAGTGAAAAAATAATTTATATTTGATATGCCTCCTATAAGACGAAGCAATTTAGGTAGAAGAACCAGAAATGCTACAAACCAAGCTAATTACCGATCTAATTCACAAACGCGTGAAGCGCGAGCAAGTTTGAATCGAGCTGCTTTTAGTTACGATGTGTCAATTGACTACAGTAACTACCAATGTGTTGTTATTGGTTCTATGAACTCGGTTTGCTCACACTGTAAGGCATTAAAATACAAAAACGAAGCCAATGGATTGTGTTGCGCAAATGGTAAAGTGAAATTGATACCATTGGATCCACCACCAGAACCATTGTACTCATTGGTTTCAGGAATAGGAACAGATTCTATACACTTTTTGACAAATATCCAACAATATAACAATTGCTTTCAAATGACTTCATTTGGGGCAACAAATGTAGTTCGGGAAAATTTTATGCCAACTTTCAAGGTATGTATTATAGCAGTTACTCATAATTATTTTAGCGAACAAAATTTTCTGTCACCAAAGTTAAGATGTGTCACTAATCTTCAATTTCTTAATCATTACGAAATATATCACTTAGTCATCATATTATATGGTGTTTCAGTTTCAGTGACACTTTTATTATATTTTATATTGATAGATATTAGTTAAAACTAAATATATACTTTTTAAGATCAAATATTATTTAAGTTTGATCACCGACAATCCATTAATTTATACCACACCATAATATATTTTTTTTATTTACAGATACAAGGGCAAATATATCACAGAGCAGGTTCACTGTTACCAGTGTCAGATAGCGACAACAAATTCCTGCAAATTTATTTTATGGGCAATTCACCACAAGAAATTGATCTGCGTTGTGCACATAACAATTTAGTAAAGAGGTCTATTGTAGAACAATTACAAACTTTATTTCATCAGCACAATCAATTGATTATATTGTTTAAAACTGCCCTGGATCTGATGCCATCCGATAATCACAAAATTGTAATCAGAGCTGATAAAACACCTGCAGGTCAACATACAAGACGTTTTAATGCACCAACTATTGATGAAGTTGCTATCGTTGTAGTTGGAGAAAACTTGGAATCCCGTGATATTGTTTTACGTCGTCGGAATGATCAATTACAACGTATAAAGGAAACACACCGCTCATATGATGCACTGCAATATCCCATTATATTTTGGCAAGGTGAAGATGGCTACGATTTCTCAATAAAAATGATAAATCCCATTGCAGGTAACTAAAATATTAGTTTAGCTATGGCGATAATATCTCAGTCATTATATTATGTATTTTAATTTTATATTTGAATGTTATTAAAACAAAATCTATTTAGGTTCTGAAACCAACAAAAAAGTCAGTTCAATGAACTATTATTCATACCGCCTAATGATTCGGGAAAATGAAGATAATCACATATTGAAATGTCGGCGATTATATCACAAATATGTTGTTGACATGTATGTTAAAATTGAAACGGAAAGATTAACATTCATCAGGTTGAATCAAACCAAACTCCGATCTGAAGAGTATATTCACCTTCGAGATGCGATTAATACTGATGGAAATGCACAGAATGTCGGTCGGATGACTATTCTTCCAGCAACATACATCGGAAGCCCTCGGCATATGCACGAATATGCTCAAGATGCCATGTCGTATGTTCGTCATTATGGTACAGCAGATTTGTTCATCACATTTACATGCAATCCGCAATGGATAGAAATCAATCAGGAGTTATTCTCTGGGCAATCACCCATTGATCGTCATGATATTACAGCCAGAGTCTTTAGACAAAAGTTGAAATCTTTAATGGATTTCATCGTAAAACATAATGTGTTTGGTGAGACACGCTGCTGGATGTATTCTGTGGAGTGGCAGAAACGAGGATTGCCACATGCACACATTTTGATTTGGTTGGTTGAAAATATAAGGCCAAATGAAGTTGATGCAGTGATATCAGCTGAAATCCCTAATGTACAAGTAGATCCTGGATTGCATGAGGTAGTTATCAAAAACATGATACATGGTCCCTGTGGAACTCTTAATCAAAATTCACCGTGTATGATGGATGGTAAATGTTCAAAACGATATCCACGGACATTAATATCGGAAACAATTACTGGTAATGACGGTTATCCATTGTATCGTCGCAGATCGACAGCAGACAATGGAAAATCAACAATTGTCAAATTAAATCAACAAGATATTGAAATAGATAATCGTTGGATTGTTCCATATTCACCCATTTTATCAAAGACATTCAAAGCACACATCAACGTTGAATCTTGCCATTCAGTGAAATCTATTAAATACATTTGCAAATATGTAGCCAAAGGGAGTGATATGGCTGTGATTGGAATTGGTGCAGAGAATTCCAATGATGAAGTTACCCAATACCAAATGGGCCGCTATGTCAGTAGTAATGAAGCAGTTTGGCGAATATTTTCTTTTCCTATTCATGAGAGACACCCTTCTGTTGTTCACTTAGCTGTGCATTTAGAAAATGGACAAAGAGTGTATTTTACAGCACAGAACGCAGTACAAAGAGCTGCTCAGCCACCATCTACTACATTAACCAGTTTTTTGAGACATGCCAAAACGATGATTTCGCACAAACATTGCTATATTCTGAAATGCCAAAATATTATACCTGGAATCAATCCTCAAGGAGATTTATACGACGGAAACAAGGAAAACCAGTTCCAGGATATACAGATGTATATTCCACCGATGCGATTGGCCGGATTTATTCAGTACATCCAAGCAATGATGAATGTTTTTACTTACGACTGCTATTAGTCAATGTACGTGGCCCAACATCATTCCAACAGTTACGAACTGTTGATGGTGAATTGTGTGTATCCTACAGAGAAGCCTGTCAACGTTTGCAATTGCTTGAAAATGACGCTCATTGGGATCAAACTCTCAATGATGCTGTAATATCATCACACGCTCATCAAATACGAACATTGTTTTCTATAATCATATCTACATGCTTCCCATCAACCCAATTGATTTGTGGATCAAGTACAAAGATTATATGTGTGATGATATTTTGTATCAAATACAGAATAGAATGGGAAATCCAAATATACAAATCAGTGAAGAAATTTACAATGAAGCATTGATTTCAATTGAGGACATGTGCTTGATAATGTCAAACAAACTATTAATTCAATTAGGCCTGACCGCGCCCAATCGTCCAATGCATGACGCTTTTAACCAAGAGTTGCATCGAGAAAGACTGTATGATCTCAACGATTTGAAAGAATTAATTCAAACAAATCTTCCACTGTTAAATGAACAACAGAAGTATGTATTTGAAACTCTTATGAAAGTAACAAATGATGAAACTGGAGGGATTTACTTCTTAGATGCACCTGGTGGTACAGGAAAAACTTTTTTGATTTCATTAATATTAGCAACAATTCGCTCACAAAATAAAATTGCACTTGCACTCGCTTCGTCGGGAATCGCAGCAACTTTGCTTGAAGGTGGTCGAACAGCCCATTCAGCACTAAAATTGCCATTAAATATGCATAGCAATGAAACTCCAACCTGCAACGTTTCGAAGAACTCTGCAATGGCAAAGGTTTTGCAGCAATGTAAATTGATTGTTTGGGATGAATGCACGATGGCACATAAAAAATCTTTGGAGGCTTTGGACAGAACCTTAAAAGATCTACGGAGCAATAATAACCGATTTGGTGGTGCAATGATTTTATTAGCAGGAGATTTTCGTCAAACATTGCCGGTGATTCCACGATCAACGCCAGCTGATGAACTCAATGCATGTCTAAAGTCCTCCAGTTTGTGGAAACATGTCAAAGTACTTCATTTAAGCAAGAATATGCGTGTCGAGTTGCAAAATGACCAATCTGGAAACATATTCTCTAAACAACTCATTGACATTGGTAATGGCAAATTTCCTATAGACATGTTGACTGGCTGCATTAACTTTCCTCTAAGTTTTTGTCAGTTAACTCGATCAAAAGATGAACTTATTCAGAAGGTGTTTCCAGATGTTTCTCAAAATTACAGAAACCATGATTGGTTGAGCGAACGAGCTATACTGGCTGCAAAAAACATAGATGTAAATGAATTAAATTTCAAAATTCAAGAACAAATTACAGGCGAATTGATGATATATAAATCAGTTGATTCGGCTACTAATCAAGATGATGTAGTCAACTATCCACCGGAATTTTTAAACTCGCTGGATTTGCCAGGATTGCCACCTCACAATCTTCAATTAAAGGTTGGATCGGTGGTTATAATGTTGCGAAATATCAACCAACCGCGTCTTTGCAACGGTACACGGTTAGCGATAAAAAAATTACTAAACAATGTGATAGAAGCAACTATACTCAAAGGAAAGTATAAAGGAGAAGATGTTCTCATACCGCGCATCCCAATGATTCCGACTGATGTGCCATTTGAGTTTAAACGACTACAGTTTCCAGTGCGTCTTGCTTTTGCTATGACTATAAACAAGTCACAGGGGCAATCATTAAGTGTTTGTGGTATTAATCTAGAAAACCCATGTTTCTCACATGGTCAATTGTATGTTGCCTGTTCCCGTGTTGGAAAACCATCAGATTTGTTTATCTATGCGCCAGGTAATCAAACAAGAAACATCGTATACCACAAAGTACTACAATGATAATAATAATAATTATGATTCACATGATTAACAATAAAGCGATACTTACTTTTAAATCATGACAGAACCGTCACCCTGGTGATAGGGCGTTGTGAATAAAAAATAATTAAATAAAACTATAACAGTTAAAACTATAACTACTTACTTTTAAATCATTATATATGTTATTTAATTATTTTTTATTCACAACGCCCTATCACCAGGGTGACGGTTCTGTTCAGGAGAATTTTTTAAAATACGTAGGCACAAAAACTGCCACATTACAAATCTTTCGTCGTGAATTCGACGTAATATTAGCACTATCAATAAGATTAAATTAAAAATTAACACACGGCATACGAAAATGCAAAAAAAGAAAGTAACACACGGGCAACGCCGTGTCGGGTCAGCTAGTGTTAAAATAATATTATAAATCAATTTTGAGAAGCGAGGGAGTGCTGGTCTTTGATAACTTTCCTATTGCCGTTTTTTTTTCATCCGCGAGTACCACTTTATTATCGACTTGAAAATCTACTACGTATTGTGTGTGGCCGTTGTACAGATAATGTAGTGATCATCGGAACACAATACACAAAGTCTACTGTTCATCTGAAATAATATGTTGAATATACCTAAATATTGTATTTAAATCAGTCACGAGAAAAAATGTCTCCATAATGTTCCTATACATTTAGCCGAATCTTTTCAACGATAACATATTATTATAATTTGTTCAAAATATTGTATCAGACGGTATGTTCATTCGTGTGCACGTAAAATAGGCTTCAGCCCGAAAACTTGTTGAACATTAAATATATTTCATCGCACAATAAGCCTTTGCTAGCTCAATGATACAACGACCTAAGATACATTTCCGATTTTTTGAATTTATTTGATTCCATGCTGGCCGATGGCAGATCAATTTGGTCTGAATTAGAGGTTCACCATTTATCCTTTTTATTTATTATTAGCTTATTGATTATTAGTTGGTTGTAAATATTATAATTAACTAGCAACTGAAGAAAATACTAAAAAATATTAATTAAAATATATTATTCCATACTACGACCAATTCAAATAAATAGTGTACAATTATGCACCATAATAATATGTTTCAATTAAAAATAAAAATAAATCGCACACATTACGTAACCTTACATTTTATTCTCATAAAAACTAAACATATAATTTTCATTAATTGTTTATTTGAAAAATAAATAATTAAGAAATTGTATTTCTTAAAAAAATTGTGCCAATGAATGAACTGCATACATATATATTTTACTTTCCTTTAAAAGCATATTATACCAACATAAACTTTAATATTCATTTTGATATAGATAAATAGTAAACCACCATGCTAATAATTTAGTGTTGTATAAAACACACATTCATACACATAATTAATTATTATTTAATAACATTTTATATTAAAAAAAAAAATAATAAAAATAAATTTATTAATTATTATATTATAGTTACTATCACTTCTACAGGTACACCGATTTAAAATAATAATATTTATTACAATTAATTATATTTTCAATTGATAATACATTAAATTATAGTATAATGATAAACTTTTATGGTAGTTGGCTTAATAATATAATATTATTAACTACCTATAATAGTATATAATATAATAATAATACTTAATTTTGTTTAGTTTTAATATGTATGTATGTATGAATATTAACAAAAATAACTTAAGAACAAGATAAAAAAATTGTAACCAAAATCATAAGAAAAATAATTTTAAAAAATATGTACGAGTATACAGTAAACATAAGTAAATTAGTGTTTCCTGGAGCCATTAATATATAACAGATATTTTAGTAATTATTTATTTTATATCATTAAAAGTTAAAATATAATATAATATTTCCTAATAATTATGAATACTAAATTTAAATTAATTATTTGAAGAGGAATTTATATTTTTTTTCTAAAATGAAATGGATCAATATTATTCTGTAGTTTCTTACTTCAACAATTATACTAGACGTATTAATAAAATATATAAATAAGAACAGTAGTTGTTAGTTATATTATATGTTTACATAGTACATACGTTGAAAGAAAAAATATGTAAGTTATGTACAATATTTATTATTAACACGAACATTACATAGGATAATATTTAATAATTACGTTATTGAAAACAATTCTGAAAATATTGTATGAGTGACAACTTTTAAATAATGTAACTCATTAATTGTTATTTGAAAAACGAAACAAAAAAAAAAAAAAAAAAAAAACATAAACATAAGTATTTTATGATCAGTATATAAAGTCATAACATTTGAACATCTTGAACACATAGTCTTTCTTGCAAGCACCTACAACAATTGAGTTAAAGTACATTTGTTAAATCGATATATAGTAATATTTAACCAATATATTTGAATTAATAATTTCAATATATTTAAAGCGCAAATATAGGTATATTATTATATAACTTAAGAAAATCAATAGTAATCATTAAGAATATTCGGAGAGGGAATTACTCTTAATAACAATATTCTGTAAGTTTAAAGATCGGTTAGACTTGATTAATTAAAGAAAATCATAACTTCTAACAGTTTCAATAAAGTATACTGTAAGACTATAATTAATACAAGTTAATTATTGAACATCCATAAAATATATTTAATATACGTTTGGGGGGTAAACTCCACCCTTTTACCAATAGTATATTTGTATATATGTGTGTGTGTGTAATTATTAAATAAATTATTACAATATTATTCATATTAATTATTCTGCATCTCGAGCATTCCTAAACTGTCATATATATATATGTATAATATAATATGGTATAATTTAACCGTGAGATTAAGAATTTAAGATGAGTGCGATTACGTCATCACTTTGCAAAATTATATAATTTTATCAAGGCAGTTTCAGCCATCTAATAAGTAATAACCACCATACAATACACACCAACACTTGAGATAGTGTTGAGATGATAATTTTGATAAGTGAAATACATTATTATATCTAAATATCTAATAAAATATTATCGATAGTAAAATAGTGTAGAGTTGGTTTTGTTTTATAGAATACATACCAGTGAACGTGAACCACCATATCCAGCAAATTAATAAGGTCGTATTTTCTATTTCGTGGTAGAGTGTATCGTTGTCACAGAATTGTTACCATTGTGTTCTGGCGATGTGATGGAAGGATACTGCCTTGATTTCACGTTGTATCTGCGCGGCGCCGATGTACATTTAATTGTTTTTTCTGAGCATATCTAATGAAATTTAAAATGTCAAAAAAAATTTAAAAATATAAAATATTATTATAAAACAATGCAACATTCCTACAGTTACCTACCTCTGAACTGGTGTAGTCGGTGTTTAAGTTGTATTCAACGTTCTGACTAACTGTAGTAATAGCCGTCGATGCGGACTCAGTGTTTGGCTGATCGAATTTAAATTTAAAATTAAATTAGACTAATTAATATACGATGGAACTACTGTGATCACTGTAATTAGTCAACAAGTAAAATTCAACAGAAAAACTGAATAGTGAAACTATGTTTATTGAAATAATATAGAATTCGTAGCTTTGCAATACCCACATTTGAAAGAGTTTCGTCATCTTCGGTCAATTTATACGGACGCACATTATCTTTTATCGATTTGTCTGTTATTATCACAGAATCATCATAATGATCACCGAGCACGATAAAGATCATGTGATACTAATATACACGTCAATCAAAGACAATATAAGACCGTATAACTTGACTGAAGATGACGAAACTCGTCCAAAGGCGTGTGTTATTGCAATGCTACGATTTCTAGTGGTATACCATTTTATATATCACTTTAAAAATATAAATAAAAAAAAATTTTGACATTTTACATGCTAGATAAATGCAGAGACTTCGCAGTTGTCCATCTGGTTATTCAATTATTTAAATTTAATTTAAAATATATTAACAAATATAATATATGTAACTGTTTTGATATAACGAGAAAACGGGCGATTAGCACAACATAATATTTTAAGCATGTAGCAGTACTGCACACGTGTCGTTATTAAATAAAAATAATACACACCATGGACACATCAACGCGGCACGCCGTCGTACTAGTATGATCGATGATTCGACGGCCGTTTGTTAGGTCATTTGTAATTACCTTATCATTCCAATAATATGAAGTGGGATCTTTCGGATTACAGTTCCAAGCGATTACGTTAGCCATACGAGTACAATTGGTAAACTAAAATTAATAGCATACGTTATATTTTACGAATATAAATACTAAATTGTATTATATTGTTTTCCTGTTTTAAATTAAACAAATAAAACGTATAAATATTATATAGACTTTGACTTTTGAAATATTTATCATTTTGATTACCTAACTTTACAAATTAATACTATGGTTTTTCTGTTAGTTAACGTTATTGCTAATTATTTTTTTTATTTTTAAAGATTTTTTAAATTATAAAACTATAAAAATAAATTACTAACACTATTATTGTGCCATACTTACTGTGTTAACTGGGTAGTTGTTTAAATGAGCATGACACAAGCGACGAAAATGTTCCAGATTGGTCATATTGGAGCGGAGGTGGACGAAAATGTTAAACGTGTTTGTCCTGTTGCATTGTATAATAATTAATCTAATATATACATTATGAAGTAGAATATCGATAAGTCATAGTTCAGAGGTTATTTAAAAAAAAAAAAATACTTAAGCGATGTATATTGTAGTGTATACTTTTTACTATCGCCTATCGGTGTTCACTATTAAAGTGTGTATTATTATCAATTATGCATTATTAAAACATGATTAAAAAAATAAATACGAAACACTCTATAACAATCATAGTAGTTGTGGTTTTTGACTTATCGATATTTAAATGTATATTTATTATTCAATAATAATTATAATATTGAAATACTATTAAATATTTACCTATATAATAATTGAATTAAAATAATTATAATAATTAATAATGAAAAAAACTCCAGAAACATTATATTATATTATATTTTAGTTCCTTGTCTATTGAATTTTTAGCGTATTCAATCGGAATGGAATAATTTTAACTGTTGAGGATTTTGGATAATCAAAGTTTGAGGTATAAGAATATATTTATTGATCAAAGATGTTGACCTATTATAATATACGTACGGTTTATCAACTGGCTCCAATCGTTTTTTATTGTGCGCTTGCGTTTATTTTATATACAAATTAGCAATTTTTTCTTGTTAAGTGAATACAAATTGGAAAGAAAAATGTTACATCATACAAATTACACTCTTATGAATAGACTTAAACAGATGTATGTATATATACTATTATGTCGAAATAAACGCATCTCTGTGGTTGCACGTTTGATTGTTTTTTCAGCCAGAAAATAAACATTTATCATTATTTTTTTTCAGCCAGAAAATAAGCATTAATGATTATATTTTTTTTAAATTATTATCTATATATTTTTACACGTAAAAAAATCATTGTTTTAAGCACTAATAAAAATCCAATATTTAGCTGTTGTTATAATTTTTACATACCATACGATAACACACACTCCATCAACATAAATATTTTGTCAGCGCTAAATATATATATATATATATTTTTTTTTCTATTTTTCTTATTTTCATTCAAAGTACCCATAATAAGGTGCTTAAACGATGATGTTTAAATTTTTGACTGCAGACTTAATAAGTTGAAAAATCACTTACTGACGATACTTCTGTATTTTGTAGTCTTAGTATTTTAGCAGTTTTAAAAGTTAATAAGATAATTAAATGATAGACAATAATTACTATTAATTTCCCATATTAAAGTATTGAATAATTGTATAGTTATTAAGCATATAAGTAAAATATAACATATAGGTATATAACTTTATAGTTATTTACACTATTGCTAAAAATATTATAACTACTGTTCAAAAAGTATAATTAACTATTATTAATAACAATTTAAAACACTTATTAGGTATAATATATTATATAATGTATATATTTTGTAAATGCCATTAAAAAAATATTTCATTACTTTAAGTCAACCACCGAGTATGACGTACGAAACATATAATATTATTTTATTTTTTATTTTTCTTCTTCTCAACTACTGCGAGTTGTATTATAATACGATATATTGTAGCAATCTGTTATACTCTATATATGGTCGGATTCCGTTAGCTTTTTCTGTAAACAATTTTTTAGACTGTATTTTAACCATTCTTTTTTTCTTTTATTTTAGTTTTCTATTGTCGGTTTTATTTTTTTGTGCTTAGGCGACTGGCATAATAGATCTAGCAATAGAAGTTCGTTAAGTACGGTAATCCGTGTTCGCGTTTATTTACCACAAAACCACAAATCCTATGTCTACATAATATATGATATTACATACAAATGAACAGAACGCATATTATATACTATGTGAACGTTTTGTTCCGAATCCAATACATTCGAATGCGATTTACACACAGCTAGAAAAAATTATAAACTAAATATAATTATATATATATATTATAATATATATTTTGATATATATAATATGTATCGAAATCGGCTTGTACGTGTTTAATGTAAATTACTTATTATTATTATTATTATAGTATGTTTCTATGTGTGAAACAGATTAATTTTAAGAGTTAAACATTTTCCAAAAACGAAGAATACAATTGTATAGCCATTATCACAATGATGATGCAGTCATTTGTGACCAACGGTTCTCAATCTCGTTTTGAGCACTTTTTTTCTTCAGACCCCTTTTAAATCCGTTAGATTTTAGGTACGTCTACTATGCTTATAGTGGCATAATTCACATAATTAGTACAATCATGATTTTCTAAAGTGAAGGAAGAAGCATTTTATTTGTATCAAGATAAATTTTTATAAGTCTATTTTAACATTTAATAATATAAAAAGTTCAAATTAATACATTTTTTACATGTTTACAATGTTACAATCGAATAATTTGGTTTTGACGATTAAAATACATATTATTATTTATAATATAAATCTATGAAAGTAATCGTATCATGACAATACATTCCTGCTCTACAGATTCCTCTGAGTAAATACGAATAATGTTATTTACAACGGTAGTACAATATTTAAAACATTAAAACAAACTATTTCATAAATATATATAATGTAATAGGTATATTATACGTAAATTCTGTTGCATCGTAAAAGTAGTAAACTCGATGTTTGAAAATCATTGATTAAAAGCTTAAAATGTTGCTATCCTAATCTTGTAAAAATATTCTTCTTTCTTTGGGTTTTTAATAAAAAAAAAAATAATGATATTTGGGGTATATAGGATGTAGGTATATACTTCTGCAAAAATACGTGCCTCCATTTAATATAATAGAATATTACATACGATCATGATACATGAATGTATTACTATTATTATTATTATTATAAAAGGATTTTTAATTAAATTAAAATTATTTTAATATACTAATAATATTGCAAATTTTCATAAACGATTTAATGGACTCAGAAATTATTTATTTTATTTTATTGAATTTTTTTACCTTAAAATATAATGTATCCATGATATTATACCTGAGTTGAATTTGATGGATGACTAAATATTTTAATATTCAATTAATAATTGTTAACGAATTTACCATATTATCATCAAAACTATGGTTTTGACTTTTCGTTACTAGTCTGGAATTGATTTTTCTAGACTAGTATAATTTATTTTATAAATTGTATTAATATTACCTATATTATTTCTTTTTTTCGATCAGTTGTATTTTTGAAAACTCATATATCGTCCAAGTGCTATTTGATTATTACATTAAACATAATATATCAATTTATTTTATTTCTATTAATTCAAATAATTCATAGCTATAAATCATTTTTATTTTTAATTGTTTTCGTAATCTATATTTAATATTTGACTTTATATTTTATTTAATGATAACACAATTT
The DNA here is from genome assembly GCF_020184175.1 of Aphis gossypii. NCBI lineage: Eukaryota > Metazoa > Arthropoda > Insecta > Hemiptera > Aphididae > Aphis > Aphis gossypii. The sequence continues at coordinate 74,136,702 of NC_065530.1, forward strand.
TTGAATAATAATAATATTATTAATACTAATAATTGTCTCAATGCAATTATATTAATTTATTTTAAAAGTTAAATAATACGTCATAGCTTGTAGAATATAATTTAAACGATGAATATTAGTCAAAGTAATGGTATTTTTTATTTTTTTTTTTTTTTGAAAGAGCAACGTCAATTCGTCATAGACAATTTGCTGATTATATCGACTATACGTAATACGCTATTGATTTCTTCGTACAGCATTTTCGACCGTTTCCTCTCTTTTTTTCTTAATAAATTAACTCACAGCAAGTTTAAGCTGGGTTCGTAGATTTGATCTTTTAACACATTTTCTATTCTCATCCAATTATTTATCCAAGTCTTTGGTCGAGTCAGAAGTGTGATCGAGTAATCCGATTATCACAAAATTAAGATATCGTTTGTCTGTTCTATTATATTTTCTACTAGTATAATAATCTGTTAAGTTTTAATCGTCGCTAATTTGCTAACGGATCGGATAAAATCTTATAAATAATATAAAAATGTGAAACAGGGACATTAAATGGATTATAAAAACGTTTGTAGACAATAAGTTAGTAAAAACTTTTATTGTACGATTATAAAGTATTTTCGCACAAGTTATAGGCACTCGCGTGTGCCTTTCCCTCGGAGTGTATTATACGGCTGGCAAACAAACAACTACACCGATTCCTATAAAATACATTTATAAAGATATTATCGTAAAGTGTGAAATGTTTTTAAAAACATTAGTGAATTCCATATAACTATACAATGTAAGCCCGGTAAGTGGATGTGTTTAAAAAAAAAAAAAAAACACATTTATATTGTTACATGATAAGTATAACATGTTTTAAAGTTAGTTCAATATGTCATGAATTGTGATATTATATTTTGTACTTATTATTATCTTAATTTATTTTACGTTTACTGAATCTAAAACGTAATCGGTTTAAAAATATGTTATTTATTTATTTTAATTTTTTTTTTTTTTAAATTAATTTTTTTATAGTTTTACTTTAATATCGAACTATAAAAGACATTAAAATAACATGTACATCTTGGATTTTCATAGATATTGGATATGTATACGCATTATTGAAACAACGGTCGATACCTAACTGATTCAAACTAAAACCAAAAAAAAATAAAGAAAGAAAGAAACATCATAATCGTGAAATATGGTTTTAAATATAAAAAAAAACAGAATATGTTTAGTTTTGGCAGCATCTTACATCATGATTTAGTATTATAATACTATATATTTTATAAACAAGCTTTGACTAATTTTTTAAGAATACATGTTCTTTGTATATATAAACCATTTAAATGTTCTATTCGGCGTAATATTATTATGTTCATAAATTTATCGATATATAAAAAAAAAAAAAACATCATAATCAGATAATTCTAGAGTAGTGTTGTTTTGTTTGGAGATTTAGTGTTTTTTGTTGTTGTTCGATTTTCAAAGTGTACAATTATAAAACAATTTCCATAGTTTTAATCACATCACGGCAGTACTAGCAATAACAATTAAATCTATCGAATAAACGAGTAAATAATAATACTACGCCCAGAGGTGATTTGTTAATATTCATTCTGAGACATTATAAGCGTTATTATAGTACATATAATATATATGTATAACGAATACGACGTGGAGTGCGTGGAGGTGTTATTCGAAAGTTATGATATTGTTATGTACCATATTACCCTGTGCATAAATAATATAAATATAAACATATGCATGTATTATACTATACTGGTATATTTTAATTTTTTTATTGCTCTTTACAACCTTTGACTTATTTTTCGTTTATACTTGCACTCATATTATATATCATATATGTATATATTTATACATAGGAGTTACACTCATAGATAATAAATATTTTCTTCGGACATTTTACGTTGTTACTTTGGTTATAATTTCGTCGATTTCGCATGCGCAAATGTGTGTTTTTTTTAAAAAAAAATTATATATATATATACTTATATAATATTATGCGTACGAAACACACGCGCGCAGAACCAGAAAGTAAAGTTGAATATATCGAAAGGAATCTATAAAATAATAATAATAATAATATGTGCCCTTTACCCGGGCACCGACTAGACGTCATCCGACCGGGAAATATCGCAAATCATCGCGGACGCTGGCCGGTCGCCCGGTCGTATCGTTTAAATTATTAACAGGGCATGAGGAGGGAGGGTCAGCACAACCGACCTCTCATCTCCCTACACAGTACTCTCAGAGAGGGTGAAAACCTTTCGGATCCGGTGTATTTCACGCGGTGACCCGCCACTAGGACAAACCTCAGCACCGCATTTATACGACTTTGCTTTTTGCCAACACGCACACACGCACATAATTCATAATAATAATATATACCGGCACAGATTTTTCTATTGAAAACCGTATAATTGACCTATATAGGTGAGAGAGCACGTATCGGTGGTATAACAGGTAATAATATTATGCATATTACATATTATATAGGCGCATCTCGCCCGAGTGCTGCATCTGGCTAACGCGACATGCCAAAATCCGCAGCAGTGAAGGTGCCTTTTACACATTATCGTGCCATCCATAATAATATCTCATTTGCATTATTAATGACATTTTTAGAACCTAGTTAGAGGTTAGCCAGTGTTGATATTAATATTTTAAACATTTTATCGACATAGTAATAAATAACAATTCATAGCCGTTTGACCGTCATAAGTTGAATAGTTTTCAACTTTACGGTAACACTTGGTAAAATTATTAGGATATTTTTTCACATCATTCAGCTAATATTAAATCCTGGAATTAAATATAAAATAAAATTAAGTGTAAAGTCACATTGATGATTAATTTATTGTTATACCGTGCAGTGCGAATCGATAGGGTCTTTATTTAAGTAGTGGGTATGCAGTTCTAGATCCTCCCAAACCTAGTAGTTAGGTAAACCTATAAAATATATACATTTTCAAGATTAAATTGACATACTAATCGACTAATTTGTGACCAATTGCCTCACCTTTAATCTATAATTTATCAATTAAACCGTAATTCGAAGATGAAATGTTAGCGATGATAAATATTGAGTGTAATCCTCAACTTGAAATTTGTGGATTAAGTGGAATAGTCAACATTTTATTACAGACCTTCGATCTATAATTGAATAATTATCGGTAATTAATCAGTGCTTGACCCATGATTGGTCAATTATTATAGGTAAGATTAACGCTGATCACGCGATGGCCCCAGACGGGTAACAATGGACAATTAACGGTGATGACACCTAGATATGTATGTTATTTCACATATTTATTCCTAGAGTGTGTATGTCTTTATTTAGACACTTGTTAGATTTTATTATGTTAATTTATGCAAATTTAAGTTAATATATGCTGTATATATCTCAAAGAGTTATTTATTTATATTATTCATTAAATATATAGATTTACTCATTAAATTTGGATATATTTTCATAGTAATTTTCATGATAGTATATGAGCAACCTCGTGAGGATTTTTGAGTTTATACTTGCAAACTGAATTTATGAAAGAATATGTTAGTACAACACTTACATGATTAAAATATCTAAAGAAAGTTTGCTTCAAACTATCACCTCAATAATCTTAAATTTTAAAATCAAGCTATCAATTATTACTTTTATTTTAATTTATTTTTATATAATTGATAACTAGTTATCTTCAAATTCAACAAGCGCTAACTCGCTGTTTTAACTATGACTACCTTATTTCCAGGTCAACAGTCTTAATAAGGTTATAAAACTTTAAAATAAAATTAGAATTTAGTGTAGATACTTGACTTAACTGCAAAAACAGTGAGTTAACTCAACTAGTGTAGGATGTATCACAAATTTAAACGGAAAACAATTTATCTCACCTTTATAAAACTCATTTTTTGAACAAGAATAAATTCAGCCAAATGGAACAAATTAAGCTAGAGCGTCTAAGGAAGAGGATAGATTATTTGTGAATACTGATAATAAACAATGTCATACTACTAAGTACTAATAGCAATAACCAATAATCTATATAATCATTAAAAAAAAAAAAATTGTATCAAAAAATGTTGGCTCATAAATATTGGTATAAGGTACATCAAACTATTTTTGCATTTACAACGAAATAAATTAAAAATAGTAACTTAAAAACAAAATTGATAATTTTATACAAAACAATCTTTATTTATCATGGATATATATTTGTATTTAATAACCATTTCATAAAATTAAATTAAAAATATAATCATCTTACAATCTTGCACAATGTATATTTTATTTCAAATAATTTATGATTATAATAATAAATAATCAAAAAGATTATATAAAAAATAAGAATAATAATAGTTATAAAATACAAAAACATGTATTGACTACAACTCAGACGCCGTTGTATGTATTTATCTGAGAGATCGTAACTGGGTAAATAAAATATATTTTTGTTGTTTTTATCACGACTTGTATATTTATGTTCTCCTGTAATATTTTTTCTTATCTGTATGTGTATATATATACATAAAAAAAAGTACGAAACAAAACGAATGTATAATTGTACACATTGTACAGTCGTAAGGGGGAAGCCCGTAACTTAACCGGTAACTTATGTGCATTTTTTTTATGTCAAAGCAAATATCGAATATATCGTATACGAACTTTAATAAGTCCACGTCTGGTGAACGAAAAAAATTATCTCGGGCACGTAATGATTTTAATTGGATTTTCGGACGAAACATTGTATTAATATCGTTCTTATTTTTTTTAGTTTCGTCTGCCGCCGTGTACGCTTGAGTACTCGACGGTCGAAGCGCGTGCCTTAATTTCGCGGCCCAGTACGGCGTGTTTAATTAACGGTGGTCCGTGCAAAAACGTCGTCGTGTTCGTTTTCTCTCGCTCCGGAGAACTATATAATATACTGTTCATAATAATATATGTACCTACCATCATGATATATATCATGACGACGAATGCCGCCGGTTGCCACGTGGCACGTCCAAATCAGTTATTTTTGACGGTTCGCAGCGGGTCGTATTTAATTTTCATGATTATTTTATGTTATATTATAATGCAAAAAAAAAAAATGGACGGACTCAAAAATTACCGAAAAACCTTTAACCAGTGACCCGTGAAACACGGTACAACATAATCCTATAATATATTTTAGAGACGTAATCTCGGTAAATTTTACAGTTAAAAGTAAATTGTGTTTATTATCGTTAAAATCCGGCGATACCTCTTTCGTATACAAATATGTTTCTACATTATTGTGATAACATTTTTTCTTATTTTTTTTTTTTTTAATTTGAATAATATCGGAATTTAAGTCAATTTAAATTTTAAGGAGTTTACCATAATATATAGGTGCTTGTGCACGAAATAATAGTTTATTTAAAATATTTTCGAGAAAAATAATCACGCCGCCTGCAGAAGTGTTCGCCGATTAATTTACAAGAAACATCATTTTACCGGTAATTACCACATCTCCGAAGATGTAGAGTAATATTATGCAGTAGGCATGATAATTATTGTAACATATGGCGAAGGACGTATATGCTGCACCCATTGTCTTTGTGCTAGGGCATAATATTCTATATTATTATAATAATAATATAGATCGTCAGCGAGCCGTACGCCCAACGGTCGTCGCCCAGCAGCGTCAGACACGCGTCCGCAAGAACACGACATTTCGTCAACGCGACCGCTGTTTCAGCGGAGTATTACTATTATTATTATTATGATATATTATAGTCGCGTATATAAGATGCACATGTAGCAGTATAGTTATACGCGTATATGCGCGTAATACATAGGTATTGTATGTATATATGGGAAAAGAAACCTGAAATGCCGAGCAACCGCAGAAGCGAAAATCCCCTCGGGATGGACCAGTTTCTCCACCGTATACACATACCTATATAATATTATAATACGGTGTCAAATATCAGCAGCCTACATCTCGGCACTCTTAATAATTGGCCGAATTTACATTGCACACATATTATTATTAATACTATTATAAGACTATTATAGCGCATAGGTTAGGTATACATTTTTTTTCTCTTGCCTCCTTTACAAAATATTATAATAACGATAACAGTAATATTAGTAATAATAATAGTATAAGCGTACATCCGTGTGTGCGTACAATGTAGTGTACACACACACACAAATAATAATGTTTTGCTTATCATTATTGTAATACATAACACTATTATAATAATATGATAGTATTTTATGCCTTTCTACACACGCCGAACCTTCTATATGTAAATGTATATTATAATATGTGTGACACGTTTGTGTGTGTGTGCGCATACGCGACCGTAGACAAAACCACAAAAACTATGCTGTCCGATCTGTATAAGGACAGATATGCCTACATATTTCGATCGTATAACGATCTCTGAAATATTATCCTCCTCCTTCAGACTATACTTCCGATGTTGTCAATGATCGTCATCGTATGTCAAAGATAGTAATTACGGTCAGGATTTTGATGCGATGTAATTTTTTTCAATAAAGCAATAAGGTACATAATATCGGTATTAAAAGTACACATTATTATTATGGTGCGATATAACGTTTAGTAGACATAATGCAATACTTGTCGATCGCTGTTGTCATATCGAGTAATAATATGTGTAAAGAGGCGATACTTCTATTTTATTGTCATATTAAAAAAAATGTGTATTTGAAATTGTTCAATACGTTTACATTACATATTTATATTTTTAAATTGTGCGAAAAATACATTTTTGAAAGCATTTTCACAGTGCTCATGTTAAGAATTGCTAGGCATTTTTATGTATATTTTTTTTTTTTTAGAGCATTAATGTCACAGTCCTAGATATTATTTCTATGATAAATATTGTCGATGACACATGGTGATCTGTGATTTGAACACGGTAAGTGAAAATTTTTAATAGGTACAATATATGAATCGGGCGAGAGATATGGACTGATTCGATAGTCTTAAACGGTACACCCACCCCCTTAAAATATTTACCCAAATCAACTCGTTTCCATACAGCCCGTGGCAGTTCCATTGTGTTTTAGGTACCGGTTATATACAGCTGGTAAAAAAGACTACATAATAATAAATAATAATAATTATATTATTACGAGTTACGTATGACATTGGGATATTAGACGAAAAAAATATTCGATCTAGGTATTTGGATATTGTTAGATATGCATATGTTTTAATTTGCCCGCGTATACGCGTTTGTATGTGTGTGTGTGTGTGTGTGTGTGTGTAAAACCGGCAGATAGATTAAAACGTTTCGAGTAATTATTATCTTATTTGTCGGCCGCTAACGAGCTGCTCGGGCCGTCGGGTGTACAAACAAGAGCGGAGGAAACGGACGAGAAAAAAACCACGAAAACAAAAATGATATCGTAACCCGTTTAAAATACATATATACATGCATGCGTAAACAGCTCGGGGGACACGATAATAATAATAATAATAATAATATTACGTATCCCAGTGGTGCAGATATACGATACCGAGGGCGGCGCCGTTTGATAGCGGGTTATTATGTCAGTCGTGAGTCGTTAAAAAAACGTATATGTATTTATCTAGGCCGTTTTGTTTTGCTGTTTGAAATCGTTACATATTTTTTTTCCGCGTCTACCTGACTATCTACCTCATACGCATAATGAACATTTATAACTCCATATTCACGTCTGTTATCCATAAGAACAGATTATCACCACTGTAACCGATTTCGTCCCCAGTTGGCCTAATTGAAAAATAATGTTAAACTGAATTGCAGGCTTCCGTTTAGATTTGTGATGTGTCCCACTACTGGTCGATTTGATTCTCGTTTTGATGACTATGATATGCATTATATACCTACGCATATCTTCCTTCTCGATTTCACAGGCTTAAAAATGTTAGAACTGTCGATTTAGCAATAAAGTTCTTGTTTTTCAAATTAAAACACAACGGTTTTTTCAAAATTTAGATAGCCAGTGGTAATAGTTTTATGGATAAAATAATATATATATATTACAGTCAATAGCATTTAAGCTATATAAACTTGGTTATTCACTCCCAGCGTTAGCATTATAATATAGTTATGCACTTATGGTGTTAATTGTGTTCATTGAAGTAGTTTTAGAATTATTAATGAGTTTATCTTTGAAGATCAATTTGAAGTAACAGCCAAGATTTTTCTTTTTGGCTGGAATTGTTCGTATACATCCGGCAAGGAACACGTAATACAATAGACGTTACGTGCGCAAAAAACGTTTTAATTATACTGGTCAGAAATTTACGATTCACACAAGTGGTTTCACAAAAGTAAAAATATATAATCTTCACGATTCAGACATAAAATTCAAAGACAATCGTTTTGTATGAAAATTATAATTTAGGTGTTAAACAGTATTCAGTATATATTTTATTAGAGATTATTAAAATAATATTTTTCTTTTTAAAAGTGATAATGTATCTATCTGACATTTTAAGAGAATATTATTATGTGAAATGAGTATATCAATTTATTACCATACCATTACTCAGACACACGTTCTATACTTTTAACTTGTTGAAATATTCATATTATATTATAATATATAATACTATGTACGGGACTTTAACGCGCGTCTGCACGTCATTCAGCCGTGTTCTAAAACAAACATTGTAGGTACAGATTACCGGTCACCCACGCTTATTAATTGTAATATTATACAACTGAAATTCACGTGAAACTTGCGATCAATACACAACGTAAATTCGTAGTCAGTATATACTATACCTACACATATAGGTGTTATATTACAATAGATTTATAGAATTATCGAAATGCGTATATTTTTTTATCAGTATAATGTATTGTATTATAATATTACTTATTATCATATTATATTAAAATCACGCCTCTATCATGATATACGTATTCTAGAAGATCACGAAAACCAACCGGTAACCAAACGAATTACAACTAATATTAAATATAATTTAAATTGTTTGTAATATTGTTATTGTCACATTGTACAAACATGAACATTAAGTATTATAATACAATTAATTAAATAATAATAATAATAATAATATATTTTAATAAAAATAAAAAAAACCTTAAATTATATTTAGTACCGAAAGAATCGAAATAACTAATGGATCACCGTTGTGAATAGTTCACAGATAATTGAAAAATATAAAACACATTATAAAAAATATCATTTGATTATAACTATAGATTACTTTTTTTACCCTCATCATATCTTACGATTTCTGACCGTAAAAACTAATCATTTCTCATCTGATAGGTCGATGATCAGATCTTGAAAATGTTAAGTTTTAAAGTACAAAGGATATTAACCGATGAGAGAAAAAATAAAAATCATCGTACCGAAATAATGTCTAACCTATGTATATATGTATAATAATTTATAATAAAATACTATAATTATAATAATATTATATCAACATTTCGTAACGTTAAATGCTAAGTGTGTATATAACTTATAAAAATGACGTTGAAATTAAATGGTCTTGTGATATGGCTTCAAGGTGTTCGTAAAGTCTACCGGTGGGTGGTAGGGTGATATTGTGGGCGGTGGGATGGATGGAAATGTAATCGGCCTGTCGTCATAATGATATTTTGTTTCAATTATCGAAATAGTCATCACACTTGCGGTACATTGCTGCTGCTCAGAATTACTATTACAATTTCCAATAAAAAACACGGATCAACCACACACGTAGGCATATTTATAATAATATATTATATCATATCCTCACGTACTCTTGTTGTATTATTACGACGGACCAATAGATTAGAACAGTGTGAGACACAGCTGCTGCGATGAGTTGAAATAAATATATTTTCCCACGTACCTATTACTTATGCATAACGTTTTTGCTGAAAAAACGGAAATTTGACGTCACTGACTCACTGTGTATAAATATAGGCCAGGTTCACAATTTAAACTCACTGCTTTATGAAACAACTATCCACGTTCATAAATTCTGACTATATAGAGTAAAGAAAAGCGCGATTACAGTTTTGATTTTCAACATGTTATTCTAAAATACCATGTACGGTAGTGTGCGTTTTAAGCGATGAGTTGATTACGATAAACACCAGCTGTTTCAGCCGAATGCGTGTACGTGCATTTTTTCTTGTAATATTGTACCCGAATTTTCGACAAAATAACAGAATAATCGATCTGTTGCTTTGATAATACCTACCTATATTTAGATTATAATTAATATAGAATATTAATAATTATTTATTTGTATTATGTGAATATATTCACCATAGCTGAAACATGGTAGTTTAAATGTAATTTATAGATAACAGGTGATTTACAATTAAATTACCACACGAACATTTACTTTGCTGTATAATATGTACAAAGTCGGTCGCCGACAGGTAGGTGAGGTAAATTACGAGTGCGAATGACACAATTGTGTACGAGCCATTTTCATTATTACTAATATGCATTGTATATAATATGTTATACAAACCAAAATCAGTGCAACATTATTACTACTGTTTAGAACCACGAAATATGTTCGTAAAATAACGGTTAACTAATTTTAATTTTATTTGAAAATGTGAATTATTAAAAATAATATGAACAATTTTAAATCGACAACGTTGCATTAACAGAAGGGTATCTTTTTTTTCAGTTTCGTTAACGTCATTAATACTTTGTGTGGTATGGGAAAGTGTGTTAATATAGTAGTATGAAATAGCTGATTCAAACCTACTCCTTAATCCCTAGTTCGTTGCCGGCGCCGCCGTCAACCCAGCGTCCTCATCACGAATGTTATCACTTCTGTTATGAAATAAAATGTTTTATTATGCCTTATTTTTTAGTATTATACGTATCGAGATATCAAATAAAACATAACTTAATCATTATAAATGTATGGCTAAAATTATTTACATATTATATTTAATTAGTTATTAAATCTAACCCATAAAAAATAAATCGCGACCCATAAGTTGGGAAACATTGAGCTATTTCATATTACCTAATTATATTATGTTTTATACACTGCATCGCACTCAAATAGTTCAGGCGACTTTGTTGAACTTTCAAAATTTAAAATATATTCTCTAACGATAGAAAATTCCGTGGTGTATCTAACGATTTAGTACAGCGCCCATTATAACATAAAAAGTGAATGGTGATTCATCAAGCTGTTCATAACCGTTTTTTTCATTTAATAAAGAATTTATTTAAAGATCCATATTTTCAAATTCTTAGACCTTACACTACCTAATTATATTAAGGAAAAACGTATTTAAAAATGATTGAAAAAATATAAAAAGTTTAATACATTATCGAATACCTAGTAACTATTTATATTAATTCAATAATATTTTTTAAATTATTCATATATTAATAGATTAATACGCATAAATTACTTTCATTTTAAAATTACTAAAGTGCCTGTAATTTAAAAACTCTTATTTGAATTTTTATTTAAATAAGGAATTATCCGTTTTATTCTTTTATTTGTTCCTAGACACTGTTCTATATTTATTCTATTATATTTTTATGCAGAGGTGTTGCAATATTGTAGTACATATTAAGGAATTTTTGATATTAAAAATCTTTATTATTAATAAGTGTATTGCTACATCAATAATACAATTTATAGTGGTAGGTAAGTAAAAGGTGTCATCATATGAAAAAAAACCAGAAGTTTATATTTTTACAGTACACTCCTTAAGACGTAAAGTACCAAAAAAACAATTTCAAGAATTTTAAAATATGGCCTTAATGTATATATTTTAAAAATTCCAAGAATCGGATTTTATTGGAGAAGAAAGAGGCAGTGAGAGCGTTTGGAAAATCACCCTGTACCTACATTCTATTTAATTTATCATAGTATTATATTGTTGGTTGCATCGATCGGTCGAGAATACCTAACCCGTACAATGTGTACAATAATATATTATAGGCTCGTATAATATACACTTACTGGCGCGCTGACTCGAACCGATTTTTCAAACAGCTATTTAGCACCCATTTATTTCGGTCCAACGACGACGGCGGTACACCGAATGATTAACCGCGAATCGACGGGTAACGATGTGTTCCATCGACATGATTAAATCGAACACGGCACGCGCGTATATATTTCTCGACCGGCGAGGAATTGTATTGCCCACAGTCGTGATTATATTTCGACTGTGTAACAAATATTATAATATCGACGATCTACGACGGGGGCGATGCGAGAGAACCCCGCGGGGAACGACCGTCTGGAATATTATTATTATTATTATTAAGACGCGCCGCGGTGTAAACGACGCTGACAAAACGCTTTTCGTCGACTTTCAGGCGGACGTTAATCAATTCCGAGCCCAAACCGTTTCCCGTCGAATCCATTAATTTCGTTTGTAATCGTTATTACTATTATACGCGGCCGGCTCATTTCGGCATATTTTTTTTTTTTTTGTTTTAATAACACGCCGATATAATATTATATCATTCGTATGTACGCGCATAAATGTAGTAGAATACGTGTGAATATTATCTACGATTCGTATATTATTATACTTCTCTGCCCACTGACGACGACGGTATAATATGTGTGTATAGTAATACCGGGCGTCGTCGTGGGCTCTGAATATTGCATACAACATAATAATATTCCGACGCGGAATTTTTATTAGGTACTAATAAATTAATATATCAAGGGAACATGACGTTTCCATTTTATCGTATTAAGAACGCTTGCCAACACGTACGCATGAGTGTATACATTATACGTATATATAACACGTAATAATCGTATATTATTATTATATTATTATATATACAACGAGAAATTACGGGAAATATTACTATCGGAGAGAAAATTTTAATATAATGCCTACTTTGATCTTGGTTCCTCCACTTGGTAGTCGATCGATATTTTATTGGTATATGTATGAAATCATTTTTCGACGATTGTCGCAATATGTATCAGATTTAAAAATAAAAAAATAAAATGTTTAGTGCTATTTAAAGAGTATCGTATAACGTCCTACCTCTAATAGTTATTTCTGTATAATTGTGCTTGTATATTTTACCATATATTTTTTTTAACTATTTTACTATACATATACAGTACAAATTAAATTTTTATAAATCGTGCTTAATCCCGTTTAATCACTTGGAACGTAAAATTATCCACACAACAGAAATAGAAACTAATGAAAATAGTTTCGTCTGGGACTTCAATAAAACTCCTTTAGCGCATACACAATCTTAACTGCAGACAACGATGCAATGTTACAATTTCAAATGCAGTTACGTGGAAAACACTAAAACTTAACAGTATAACACAGTTAAAAAGAAGAATTTAGTATCAGCTTAGATTTTAGAGCCAAAACATAAATTTGACCCAAAACTCTGAGATAAGATTTATCTAGAACGCATATGGCTATGCTGTACGTATACATATAAATATATAGTTATATTACTAATATAAAGTAGTAGTAGTTAGTTATTAATGTAACTAAACTTAGCTCATCCTAGGAATAACGTTCAGTTGTTTAAATCTTCTGGCTTGACACTAATCCGTCAGGCGCTTAGTCTAGATGCAGTATAATGTTAATTGTTTTATGTAGACATCGTTGATATAATATAACCTTCGATGTGGTTATGGATTATTGACATATTTTAATAAATGGACTCAAGTACCATGTTCGATATTATATTTATAGGTATCTACAATTAGTAGTGTAATTAAGAATGACAATCATACATTTTTCGTCGGTATAATAATTCGTTTATATTACAAATTAAATGATAATAATATTATTTAATGCGGTTAAAAATAGTAATGACACAGTAGATAATATATAGTGTTAAATATTATACTATATTATGTGAGCTAATTTATTGTAATAGCTGAGAAATTGTTGGAAATCAATTTGTTCGAGTCCGATTTAATATTCAATTTGGCTGATAATCAACTACAATGATTATGTACTTTGCGAGGAGTATAATATATTATAATGTACATCAAAATAATGTAAGAACGGCTCTCTAAAATGTGAGTCGTCACGGAACTAGCTAGAAAAATGTAATAGGACAGTTATAATTACGTCCTTACTTCGAATTGTGGCTTTTCATATTTTTGAATTGATCCAGTTTTGATTAGTTCGGAGTTCTTAATGCCATCAATTCAAACGCGCTTGGATGCAATAATAATGCCCAAAGCTGACGCGACGCAATTAATCATTTATACATCATGAAAGGGTATATCGCAAGCTAAGCTTTTTAACAACGTGACGCGATTTTTACATTTTAAAATCGAATTTGTATTTTTATATAAGAGATCAATATTATATACATGTATATAATGTTATATTTAACGCTGATAGTATGATTTTTACGTTCTCAGTTGGAATATTATAATATATTGGATATTTTCCGAAGAGGATTTTATCGAAATTCCTGATGTCGTTATTAAAATATTATTATACATTTTACGTCTTGAACAATTATTAATACTATGTATCTTCAGTCTGGCGCTTGCGGATCTATCGAAGTATTGCTCTGGGAAAGAGTGTTGTCGCTAATAAAATATATTATTATTATATTATACAATTTGTTTTCTTTCCCATCTGAGTTTCAATCATACAGCGGAGACGACGGGATAATATAACTGTTTGGAACTATTATCGGTTGTCTCGTAATGTATAATATTATTATTATTATTATTATTATGAAGATGATACGGAACGCCCAACTCTCGCAAAACCACAAAACCCCGTCGCAGATGGTCCCGACAATATAATATGTACTATTTATGTGGAAAACGAAGTCTCTGCATCATATATAAACACACATTATATATATATATATTATATTTATACGTATAAAATATATATATATATATCACAAAACGTACTTATAACGTAATGTATGGTCGAAAACGAAAAAAGTTGTAACGACGTGCTGCACACATATAATAATACACCCGTATTTTCTCTCGACAAAACCATTATTTACTCGTTCGAAAATATTATAATAATAATATTATATTATGTACGAACCTTGTGACTTACTCTGAAAGTCTAAACGATATTGACATGCCGCCGTTCCATTTGACACACCGTCCTATTATATAATATTATACATAATGTATACACATATTATAATATAATATACGTAATGTCATCTCCTTTCTCAAATATCTGGTTATTATATTATATACGGGGTGATACATTAATAGTGAGACACTCGTTAACTATATAGGAAAACCATAACGTATTTTAAATCATTTTTTTTACACGATTTTAAGTCATTAAAAAACAACACATTATTCGAAAAAATTATCATTTTGGAAGTTTTTTAAACTATTGAATTACATTATAAATTTTTACTTTTCATATCGAGAAGAAAAATATTATTTTGAGTATTTATATCTATAAAAATCAAATTCTAGACGAGTAGCTTATCAGTAAGTTATACATTTATAAGTATTTAAAGTTAAGACTAGCGGAGTAATGAACCAACCATTTTGCGAAGTACACTACCCACTCCACTCGTCTAAACTTGAACTCATAAATTACTTTTACAAAATTTGATTTTTATATATCAATTTCATACTCAACTTAAAATTATAAAATAATAAATATTTTTCAATGGCGTTAACAGTTTTTGAAATAATGAGTGTCTTATATACATCGAATGGATCACCCTATATCATATTATGATGCGTGTTTATGTACAATGCAATGTCTGCAGCGTAAAAGGGTCGGATCGTGCACGTTCGTACGTGTATATTATATATATTTATAGGCGGGCGTGCAGCCCGTAAGAAGAAAGGTTTTTCCGACCTCCTCCGGTGGGTGGCATAAATCACACATAGTCGCGGGTTTTTGACTGTACCGCCGCAGCATTAGAAAACTTTCAGAGCTGGGTGGGCGGGCGCGCGTGCGACTGTAAAAATTATATTATTGCCGCGCGGTTCACCCACCGGTGGAAATGATAATATTATAAGCCCGCTTGAGGAAAAACGGAAAAGTCGGCGGCGTTTATCGTGTGGTCCACGGTGAAAATGCTATAAATAATATAATGATAAAATCGAGATTGGAACGCCACTGCTCAGAATGCAGAGTCCCCTGGACATGTATAGTATAGCGGAATTTCACTCTCCCCACGGCCCCACCTCACACTCGCCTACCATTTATAGAAAAATCAGACGATATTTTTAAAATCAATTGCGTATGGTTTGACGAAATTTGATTTTCGTTTTTTGTTTTGCATTGACCGACGAAACAATCACCTAACTGATTTTTGGGTGGAAAAAAAGGCATTAAAAACGGGGTCAGTAGGAATTTCCAGAAACAATCTCACGGCGGACTTGTGATTTTTAATAAATCTATGATTAGGAGACCAAAAATATTTTTCAGAATCTGTTCTGGCATTAGCGGAAACTACGTACTTGCGCTTCACCCTCAAATATAATGGTACACCTGCGATAATCGATTTATATATACCGTTATTGCCTATACCGCACAAATCGGTTGAGCGAATCGACTTTAAAATCGTTCAACCCATTTAACCGATTATTTACGTTGATTTACAAATATTGCGCTATTAATTTTTGCTCGTTATCGAATTCACCGTAGATAGATAATATATTGTTATTGTCGTACAGTGTTCGTCTAACGATCAGCGACGGTAATAATATTTAATCGTTGCGTACCTATATAAAACTGTCGAACGAAAACAATATATTTAATAATTTCAATTTTTTTTTCTCTCATAGCAATTTATGGTGACTATAATATAACGATGTCATCAAGACATTGTAGATTATTAGCTGTTTTAAACACAAAACATTATAATATTCTCTCAGAGTATAATACGCGTTGTATCGTTCGCCGCTGCTATCGTATGTACGTTTTAGCTCCGGGGCTGTATGTACAACGCGTGAAATGCGAAAATTGTTTACGGTTTTGTTTTGAATAAATAATAATATTAAATGATTTATGCACTACCGCCATAAAAACCAATCCAAGATAAATGGCCCTACATACGTAGTGTTTATTAATATCGGGAGCGTAAAATCGTTTTGTAATTATTTAAATCGTCCGTATCGCGATGGCCATCTTATTATTCAGCAAACTGATAATTATTCAAAGTAAATCGAAAATTGTTTAAAGAAGATTGTTGCTTTCTTTTTTTTATTTCAGTTATTATTTTATAGTTGCGAGTTTCAATCGAATATACGCTCCTGTCATTAGTATTTCAAAAACAATAGTGCGACAAAATAATACTACAATACACAACAAAACGAATAGACATTATCATCACGACTGAAATAGTTGAAACTAGTTGATAAAGTTATTAGATACGTTGATCTACTTCAAAGGATAGGCTTAAAATATTAATATTTAATTTTAGACGTTGTTTGAATAATTCATAAACATTTCCTACGGCGAGGAAATTAATTACAATTCAAAGATTAACATCGAATTCTATACAAAATATATGAAAAACATTAATATTGTTCGTACTGTGAATAATAAATAACATTTTGTATACTACGGTGCTTGGGTCAGTAATGCAAATGTTTATTTAATTGTTAATTTTCAATGATTTTTTTTAATTTTTAACAAAAGCCATGCCCTACGTATAATAATAATAATAATGTTTCATCCTTAACGATTATAAATATAAATAATTTATACGGTGATAACCTGACCATGCCCTGTAGCTATGCCACAGGCGTTAGGTAATTGAATGGAATCATTATTGTGTTTTTTTGCAACGGACTACATTACTGACGACGAACTAACAGTAGTAAGTGTTAGGTAAAAAATATCGATGGTTAAAGTTTACATGGAATATATTTTATAACGATTTAAAATTCATAAATTTTAACAAAATATATAATACAGTACTAATTTACAAAAATTTGCCTTAGAATTTATGACATTTAAATTAATTGAATTAACTGATTTTTGTCGTTCTCAAATAATATTTATTTTTAAATCTAAATTATTTTACAGTATTTTCTTAATCCTTATAATATTGACAAATTCAATGACTTAAATAACACATGATGTGTTAAAATAATTCCAATGAAACTAATGTCTTTAAATTTTATTCGTTGGTCAATCTCAGAGTTTTTTGCCCAATACTCCTAATTATAAGTTATTACTATGTACTTCCATAGTATTTATACAGTTTTACCTTGTAATATTCATACAGATCTGAGTGTTAATTTTTCATATTTTCTCTTCGTCATAGTTCATATTAAGTAATGTATTAGATACATTAGTTTATAACACACAATATAATATTATAATAATATTATACCTACTTTATAATCGTCGTAAAATCGTCCTTAATTTAAGTTAATTTTTTGTTGATTTAAATTACAATTTTGGTACCATACAACCATCGAGGCATTTATACTTTATATTTTTCTTATTTTGTCAAACATATTGATTTTTTTTACTATTTTAATGTTGGAGTGATCAAAATTATAGATTTGGTAATTGGTTAAAATGTGTTGGTAAATTTTTGTTGTTATTTTTGTCATATTTATTACTCTATTGGTTGCCGCTTGGCAATCATAAGTAAACATATAGTTTTTTTTTATGCATTTACGTGATTTTATTTTTATTTAAATCAATTTCATCCAGCGTTTTTTAAACTTTTAAATAATAAACCATGTTGACTATGGGAATAATTGTGAAATCGCTACGGAAAAATCGATTGCATTATACACAGATACAACTATAAATCTACACAATACAATGTATGTGCCTAAACTGCAGGCTAATGTCATAAAGGAACTCTAAAAGGAAATTAAAATTGATAACCGTAATAGATATGATATAAAAATATAAATAATATGTATAGACAGCACTCAGAACTCGAGAATTGTTTTCGACACAAACTTTTTCGGCATTCCATAAACGATCGGATGACTTTGCAAGCAATAAAAGTGCGCGCGTAACGGATAAAAAAAAATAACAACCACAAAAAATACTACGAAAACCAATAACTTTTTTTTTTAAAACGACGGCTTTCGCAAGAAATAGAAAACACTTTGGGAGCATTTAACTTAAGAAAAAAAAAATACAGCTCCTTGAAATCTTGTCATTCGGCAATCTTCGATTTTATGGCTTGGGTTATTACATGGTATTTTATTACGACAGGCCCAGCCCATAAATTTCTAGTCAAATTCGTGTTAAGCGCATTATTAAAATAAGCCTAAAGACACTGGGAAATTATGAGGTGCCACCACGCGTTGCTTGATAAATCCGGTCCAATAATAATAACGATGATTGTGATCATAATAATAATAAAAAACCTACGCTTTGATTAACTCGATAACGCACAACTCGTATCTATGAGTATACCGACTTACATATAAGACCAACTTAAAATAACTGAATTTAAAATATTAAGCAAATACCATAATAGTGTTCGGACAATGGACATAATATAATATAGGGCTTAACGTATCCAGGGTGATTTACCAAGTATGCACACTCACATATTTTCCTTGAATAATGCATATATTTATTACTTGATTTTTTTTTATACTATTTAATGAGTGCCTCTTGAGTGATGTAATAAAATTTTTCTCAGATAAGATAAAACTCTTATTAATAATTTAGGTTGTCTATCAGATGATATTTTTTCAACATTTGGATGCATCTGAGTCAAAATTCAAATAAGTATAGTTTCAGTTTTTCTAATACACATGAACTAGTCTTTAATTATTATGGCTAAACATAACTAATAAAAATAGATTTAATAATTATTATACTACTATATAGTATACCATATGATTTGTATATAGTACTGTATGCTATACAATTTCAATTTGTTATTGACATTGATTCAACCAAATCTTAAAATCACCATACCTAGCCTATGTTAATATAATGATTTGAAAACTAAGCTTTTATGTTTTCCACAACTTTGATATTACCGATTATTATCTTTAATGTACCAGTTAAATAACCCCGAAACTGCTAGTATTTGATTTTAAATCCACCAACATTTTTTTTAAATCGTCTGCTTAACAATGTACAGTAAAAAAAATAGTTTACATTTGAAAAAAAAAAGGTTAATCGCTACAGGGCACTCCTTTAATATAACGACAAATCTAAGTAACTTAAAATAATGCGGTCTTTAAGTAAACTTAAAAATTACAGGTCTACATTCATACTTATACAGTGAAATGAGTATGAGTTATGTTACAATATGACCGTGGATAGCAGTGTGATAAGAATCTTATGGTGAAATCAATTTTCGTAACACAAATATTATTTAAAATAAGTAAATATACAAATAAATTCATATTTTTTGTATTTTATTCAACATACATTCGTCTCTCTTATAGTATATCTCCTATATTATCTAACAGCTACAATATTCGTCAAAAAATAATAAATAAAAGTTTAACTGCTTTTAATTAACTTTAATAGTCATTACGACAATTATTTGTCCGACATCCATGTTCTACATTTTCCAGTACAATATACATTTTTTTTTTTAGGTATATTGGATTATTTTTCATTCTTGTTACTGCTGAAATGCTAAATGTATACATTAACCAACATAATATAAATATTAGTTCAATAAGAACTCGATTTTATTGAATAAAACCGTTCACTCTTTAATTATCTTAAGAAAGTCATTTCATTTCAAAGAAACTATTTATAATCGATAACACAGCAGAAAAAGGATTTGCATACAACGAAATTAATCTAGTGTTTATGTAATACAACATAAAATTGAATTTATCGTTTGCATTGTAAGGCCAAATATAATCTTTCTGTACGTCAATCATAATATTACTCATTTTGTATGAACCTGCTTAGGTATTTTCTAATTATACATTATTTTATTGATTTATGTAAATACTGCTTGTTTACTGGTTTATTTTTGAATTGAAAAATAAAGCAAAGAAATGGTATTTATACTAAATTATTTTTTCCGTTTAGTGTTGTGTTGAATTTCGATCAGTTGTATTTACATTTAGAGTATTTAAACCATGGGATATTTTATACAGTGTGGAATTTAAATTTAAAAGTAAAAATATTTAAAGTTTTTGAATTTTAATTTCGCAGATTTGTAATGATATTATAATAGTTACTGTTCGGATTGAGAATATTTTTAGATTTGAATAATTATTTTAATATTGAAATAAACTGTATTTATGTATTTCGTAAAAGAAATAACTCTACTGAGAATTTATTAATTACAAACTGTATACTGTAAATACTTATATCATTGTAAGTAATTAATTATACAGTCTAGAGTTTATTATTATTTAATATTACGTTAGCGAAAGTTTATAAAATAAAACTAATAAAAGTTGGCTAAATGTTTATTATATGAAAAAAAATATTCAAATAAAAACTATTTGAGTATTAATAAAAAAATACTTGTAATTAATTATTAAACACCAATTCAAAACCAATGTACTATAATAATTATTCGGTCCTTTGTATTAATTAAAACTATTATTATTAGCGCCAGGTACTATAAAAATAAAAATAAAGTGTATGCATTGGATTATGGGCGTGATATTCTGTTGTTATTTTTTAACACATAAATAAATGCACCCAAACAGAGCTCTGCCATAACTTTTTAATTTAATTGTATTGGCTGAAAACGTGAACCATAAACGATTTTGTCCTCTCAGCCGAACGTCGAAATAATATATTATTATGTTTTTTATGGTTATGACGACCTTCGGTCATCGTTTGTCACCGTGGTGTTGCTGCAGTGATCAAATTACGCGCACAGATTTATCACTTTTAAAATATTTTATCAAATGCTCTTTAATTGAATTGTTTAGAACTTAATAATATTCCACCTAGGATTTTGTCATATAACGTGAATGGTTGTAAAATATTATTGTACGATTAATATTTGTAACTATCAATAATAATACCAATACACGAGATTCAATAAAATAATTTAAATTGTATTAATGAATAATAATGTATTCACTATTATTGCATTAAGTTTCGATTAATTATATTATATATAATGCATATTTCCGATTGAAACTAACAATAATTACATACTATCAATTAGTTTGTAGTAATATAAATATAATATTTTGGCAAAATATAATATTAAAATGAATACTTCTATTTTTCACATGGTACCATTATCATGAATTAATATATATATATCAATTTATTTTTTTAATAACAGGTAGGTAGTGTTAAACTAATATAATGATATCATTTCTATAGATATAAATTCTTAAAACTACCTATACCTTAATATTATTTATATTGTTAAAATATATTTAACTTAATAAATCAAACAAAATACAAAACCCATTTCCGAATAAGTAGACTGTAGAGTATTAACAATAAGGTTGTCATATTGGTAGAGGCAATGATAATATCATAGTGATCCATATTACTGTTACCGGAAAAGATGATAATCAGTTAATGTCGACAATGACTAGTCAACAACGACAATACTTGATTTAGAAAGGAATTGTTATAAATAACTAGTAATTGACGTTAGTTCCTAAACAAAGAAGGCGATGATGCTAAATATTGCAATAATATTAAAATATTTAACTAATTAATCATTATTGTTTATTTATTCAATTCCTAATAAAAGAAGGCATTAATGATAAGTGATAACATTAAATATTAATTTTAAAATCGAATAGTATACGTATTACAATACATATTATCTATATAGGATGGTGGTGGTGCATAGAAAATCGAGGGATATTTTCGATTTGAATTTCTGAGTGATCGCAGTGATTGAGAGGCAACGCTGGCCCCTAATTTCCTTTGAAAAGTATTTGAAAATTTTTTTGGCAATAAATTTTATGCTTATCTATGCGGATTCATAACACTGTCTAATATGATACGAAAATGTTGATAAAACTACGAAATATCCAACATTGTCTATCCTTCCAGTCATTGTCAACAATGACTAGGAAATCACAAAAATTCCTGAATTATCATATTTTCTGGTAACATTACCTATTTATGTAACGTGGATATTATTTTCATTGTGATAATAACGTAAATAAATAAGCGTACATTACAGTTGAAAACACGGGTTTTGCGGAAAACGTAGTTTGTCATCTGTTTTATAATGTTGAAAGGAGAAAACGATAAAACTGTATATACACACGGAATAAACCCAGAAAAACCTCTTGCTATATATGATTTTTCGTCGTGTATATGATTGTATTTTTTCGGTAATTTAGGAAACTATGCGTCTTCTTTATTGCTTTCGATGCACACAAAAGTGCATTGACACTGTGTTTATTGTTCATCCCGTAAAATACCCATTTTATTGTTAACGGTGCGCGATTTTTCTTCTGCAGCGGCCCTTTCCCGGCTGACTCGATAACGTCTCGGAATTTATGGTTTATTTACTTAAACGTTGTCGTTTACTCTTTGCGCGGAACGAACGGGATAATGTATGTCCATTAAAAAAGGAAACTAACTACCAAGTACAGGTTTATGTTGGTTATAAGTTTATAACGTTGTGGCCACAATGAGCCCATATTATGTATAGTATATCTATCTGACTATCTACATATAGTTATATAGATGCGATACAATTCGTACTTTGATAAAAAATATATTTTTATTCGTTCATCGGTTTGTTTTTTTCTTAATGTGCACTTTGCGAGTGGAGAGACATATTTATAAATGTACCCATATCATTTTTTCGTATGCAATTACGTTAATTATAATATAGTCATGTTTCATGATATTAATGTAATTGTAGGTATTATTGCTTTTACAATCCGTGAGCTGAACAAAATCCTAAACAAAATTAAACTCATCACTATTGTAACAATATATTTATATTATTATAACGTATAGACTATAATTATTTTAGTGAAAATGTAAATTTTTAATATCATAATAATTCTCAAAAACGATTTAATTTATTACCTAACTTATTTTACAATGGTTTTGAAAATGTAAATCCTTATTTTATTTTTTTTTACTCTTAAAATTCTGAATAGAAAATAACCTCATTGTAAACCACGATATCCCTCTGTTTATCTGTGCATTTTATAGTTGTGATATAATTATATCTTTGTACTTGAAATACTGCGTTAAAAGGTTTTATTGTTATAATGTATTTAACTACAGAATGAAAAATTACTCAAATAATAAATGCAAAATGCTTGAAATTAACATAACTTGAGAACACGTACTTATTTGACGAAAAACTGTCAGATCTTACCAGTTTATCTATATTTATATTAATGGGTCATTCCTAATGGAGATTAACATTAAGGATTTAGGACGAAATCTCGTGCACAATAAACTTTGGGTCAACAAGAGGTTTCGGCTAAACGTTAAAATTAAATGGGAACTATCATAATATTATTATTGTACAGGTCATAATCGTTTTTGATCTAAAACAGTCTGTTTTCAAGCTTATTCAGTTAGTAATTTATATCATGAATAATGTGGGAGCCTAGTAATAGAAATCTGCTTGATCAAAATAAAGTATTTTTTTTTTCTTTTACTCGAAATTCCGTTCAAATTTGAAACAGAACCCATTTAATTTCTGAAAATTACTGTTCGTATAAAATGATTGTACTTTTATGATTTTCGGTTTATTATAGAAATAGCCAAATGTCGATATCAAAAAAAAAAAAAAAATCTCGATCCTGATTTCAAGCTTGACATAATATTATTATAGAAGGGTTATTTAGATATAAATTTTGTATTTTTGTAACGTAGGTATATGACGTGTGAAACTATAATATATTATTACGCCCACTATTGTGCGTCTTGATAGTCGATTTGTTCAAAGTCCCTCGATAAACCTACGTTTATTATAAGTATATTAGAGAATATTAAAATGTATAATTTGAGGTTTAATGGTCGTGCATTAAACGGCCATTACATAGTGCATTATATTGTAATCCAATTTTATTACATATTATTATAGTGAGGCGGTCGTGATTAAAAGTTAATTTATTTATGCAATATCTATAATTAGTATTAACTTGCTTCATTAATAAATAAAAATAAAAATCCATTATAAAATATTTACAAGATACCTACATAATATAATATTAATATAATAATATTTATCGAGTAAAATTTTATGATATAAAATTAAGTAACGATAGTAAACTGTAGTTAAGTTTACATTTTTGACGTTAATGTTTTTCTTTAAATAAAATAGAGTGGTGTTTAAAAATAAATTACAATATAGTTTATCGTGTTTAAATGGTGGTATAATATTAAGTTACAATTTGCATAATTATAAAACTTACCTATCATTAATAAAACATAAAAGTAATGTTCAAGTATGTGTGTAAGTTTTCCGCAGCTAAGTCGGTGGTTCTGAAATTCGGTATGGGTAGTCTTTTACACTAGGATATGCACCACATAATACATTTTTTAAATTTGCATTTTAAAGAGAAGACAACACAGGGAATAGTTGGCTTATGAAAAGCGAATATTATTTTTTTGTATACGATTGTCATTTGTTAAATAAAATATAATAGTTATTATAATTGTACATAATTTAACTTCTGTATTTTATATTTAGCAAATATAATTCACATAACTGTTATAAATCGAGTGTAGTTTATATTTAACTGAGCTTAAAAAGGGATAAATCCAAGAGCGTTTAATTTATCATGCCTCAAAGCAACGTGGTTTAGAAAATCAACTAGTATAATAAAATTAAAAATAATTAGGAATAGAGAGTTAATTTCTAAAATAAAAATTTTATGATTCATAACTCTATAGCTATAATAATAATATATATATATATATACCTAATGTAAGGAACTTATTTCAAGTAATCAATTTAATTTACTATTGTAAAATAGTGTTTGTTTAACTCGTACTGTAGTTTGTTATCTACAACGGTATTGGGGTATTGACGATTAGTTTAAGTGCTCCTAAAGTTTTGAACGCAGGTGGTATAGTGTGTGAACGTGTACATAGTACCTATTACTTTTAGAGATGTAATTTTGGGAATTACAAAAAAAAAAAAAACGTAGTGGAGGAATTGAGTTTTGATGAGAATTCGTTTTTTAATGCGACTATATAACAGTGTAGTTTTTAAAACTTAAACAATCCATATAGTTCAAATAGTTATAGATTTATTATATTTGAGATATAGGTATGTAATTAATTTTATCTTGTTTTTTTATTTGTACGAATTTCGAACTAATCTATATTATGATTTTATTTTCCGTCATTGTATATAATGCATTAATTTACCGTTTTATATCTTCGTTCGCAGCGGAGGCCTTAAATATTACCGAAAACGCACTACCAACAGGTACTTTTTTACGGTCATAATAATTATTGACATGCTACTGTTTACGATGACGAACATAACATTAAATGTACGCTACCAGACATCGCAGTAATTCATATAATGAAATACCGGTATAAGAATCACAGTCGGCGCCTCGGCGAGCGTACGGGTTATTGAAATATTTTTGTCGAGTGCAACCAAGTCGCCTCACTCTCTAATACACACACACTCACCAACCGTGTATTATTAACGTTATCTGGGACGAATCTCCATTGACTGTATTGTTATCGGTATTGTGATATAAACGCATAAACTTAGTTTAAAGTATTTGTTACACCCCACACATAGTTAACCCATCACGTCTTTACAGAATTTACCAAAATAAATACACACGCTCCAGATTTTTCGACGTTTTCCAAAATAATCATATATTTTTAAAATGGCACACAGCACACAGAGATTAGTTTGAAGAAATTCACTGTAAAAGTGTAAACACTGTAAGCTCAAACAGATCATTTATTAATTATCTTAGAATTGTAAACCGACGTGTTTCTTATTGATAAAAACTTAATTTAATAGTTTCAAACCCTCCAGCTACGGTAAACTCAATAAAGAAATAGGCGTGTTTCTTTAAATAATTTATAACGTAATTAGATAACCCTAACCGTGTTACAAATGCATACGATATAATATAAGGTTTATAAGTTTTGTAGATTCCCGGATAAATAAAATCGCGCAGGTTGATCTCCGAGGATAATATATGCGTATTAATATGATAATATATCATAAATTAACAGCGGTTACGAATTGAAACAGTCACTTCGGACAAATCCTTCCGACAGGATTATCGGCGTTTACCCGACGTACTCACATATTATTAGTTTGAAATTACCTACCTAGTTTGTCCACCTTTATACTTTCTTTTAATACAGGGTGAACATTTTCATGGTTGTAGTCCATAAGGAAATTAATAATGCACATGTGTTGTTTTTTAATACAAATTCTAAACGTTTACAAAAAAATATAATAATAATATGTCAGTATGAAATATTAGATAAACCCTATTTATTATGTTCGTGTATCAAAATTTTAAGTAAAATATTCTATTTCCGATTAAAAAAAATTATAAATATAAGTAATGTTTTAAAAAAGATATATTATGTATTTCTATAAAAACATAGTAGCCTGAAACATTTGAACTTTACTATATTATTCTTTATATTACGAACGCTTTAAAAAAAAAAAAAAATACAAAATTTGTATTGAAAAATGAGTGTAGTGCAGCAGTCAACTGTACCGCCCCGTATAATAATGTCGTATCTACCTGCCTACGCTCGTACCGACGATAATAATATAATATATTTAAAAATATGTAAATGTCCCGACGGTTATAATAACGAGGTGTTTGTATAATATACGTAAGTTAACGTATGTGTTTATGTGCGCAGGATGGCTGGGAGCAATGTCCACGGGAGTGGCGCTTTTGCTGTCGCCGGTGACGATAGCGTTTTGCCGGCGGAAATCCACAAGATTGACGGCCGTCATGGGCGGCCTGATCACCGCGCTCGGATGTCTCTTCACCAGTTTCGCCACGCAGTTCCATCAATTGTTCTTCAGCTACGGCACCGTCATCGGTAAGCGCATAACGACGATATTATAATATATTATTTAAATCGTACCATACATGTGCGAGTCATTGGTGTATATTATACTCCGTAAAACGCAGACAAAACGGTGCGAGAAATTTTTCGTTTGCAGGAAAACGAAATTTTAAGATATAGAAAAACCGAGCCGCAGTTACGAGTTTTCCAGACGGAGACTACTTAATACCTATATAAGACATAAACGATAGTTTAACGTGTCTCGATCAGATTATACTTAAACCAATGGCAGTGGGTTTTATATTATGATGGGTGGGGGTGGAAATGTCACAAGCGGAATGAAGCCCTTATTGCATATCAGATAGTGAATATTTCAAAAAGTATCATTTTTTAATTCAGTCGTGATATATCACGGAAAAATGAGTCGGTGATCGTTTGTATATTAGTGGTCGTTTATCATATATAAATATATTATAATAGCGAATTTAGTCCCTCAACAAATTAACGCCTAAAGGCAGCACATTTTGTGAATAAATTAATGTTTCGAGGATAGAGTTAAATTTCATGTTCACTGCCATTTAATGATTTCGTTATAATAATGTTATACTGTTCTTGCAATATCGCATAAACCACCGCGTGAGATTAGATATTACGCATACTTAAATAATATTAAAACAATTGATTTAACTTCGAGTGAAATATATTTTATAGACCGAAAAATTGTTTTTGGTACAATCGCGGCTAACTATATTATAATATAAAATATGAGTATTCTACACACGAGTGCGTTTATGTTTGATATTTATTTTTCATAAAACGACGAAAGGATCAAGGATTCCTTTGTCGTAAAAATAAAAATCCGACAACGAAAGGATTCCCGTTTAAGTAGAACGTTCGCCACACCGGTTTATCGTAATAATTTACTGTCGGCATTATCATAACCAACCACAACGGTGGGCATTGAATAGAAGAAACAAAAAAAAAAAAAAAAACCAAAAAAAAAAAAAACGGAAAACAATCCAAGTATCAAAATTCACCCGTTTTGTCACGCGACTGGCGTACGCGGACTACGCTTTGCGATGGCGTCGTAGAGACGTGACCGAAATTCAATTGCTCACCCTATGATATTATCATTACGACACGATGCTGTTAGTATTTTTTTTTCCGAAACACGCTCACTCGACCGCGATAAAACGTCACCAGTGACGAAACATATTATTATTATTATTATTATACAATATCGTGTGTACGCGCGTGCTGTAACAATATATAACGTCAAAAGTCGCTAAAAGTTGAGGCCAAAAATTGTGTACGTTCGGTTCGTGGCGCATCGAGAGTGTATAATATTATTGTTACAATATACCTAACATCAGTCATTCGAGCACAATCGATGACGAAATATTATTTATTGTTATGTTATATGTCTCACGTGTCACACGTCACGCCGTGACGCGTCACTACTTTCGCCCGGCGCGTGTATATACAGGGCGATTCATCGATAACGCTCTTGTCCTTCGAAATTTCTTCCTCAAATAACTAATATGATGAATTTATTCGAATTTAGATTTTTCAAATTTTTCAAATATGATATAATATTATTACGTCATAATTATAGTAATAGTAACTTCAAAAAAAAAAGATAATTGCCATTTATCCTGTAAATTGTTAAGAAGATGATTTTTTTGAATATTTGATGTAGGTATCTAACTTATAACTGAAATCAGTAATTTTTGAGTTTTTAACTGATATACTGATATAATTAAATTTAAATTTAAGGGGCTATAATGATTCGAAAATAAATAGTTATTTATTATTATTATTTTATATTTTTTAAAAACTGATTAAGTAGGCATATACTTACTACTTTCTAAATCTAATATAAAGTATATTTTATAATTCATAAAACTATTTGAAATCACATATTGTCATAATAGGTATTCTAGTATGCAATTGAATTCCTAACCCAAAAAGATACTGGTTAGATTTTTTAAATGCATAACATTTTCAAAAAAATCATCTGCTAAAGTAAACTTTGGTTTACTTCAAACAAAGGTTGGAAAAGAACCTATGTCTGTACATGAACAGCCTAAAGTAGTTACTTTTAACATGATATAAAAACATCAAAGTATTTTAGATACTTGAATATTATAGTTAAAGATTTCAAATGAATTCGTTGCTAATGGAATAAAAACGTGAAAAAAATGCGCAACGTACAAAGTTGAGTGAATCATCCTGTATAGAAGAGGAGTCGACCGGACTTTTAATGTCATTCGCGTTTTTTAATTTTTTTTTTTTTATTTTCGTTTCTTTCCTTCCTCTCTTCTACCGTACCGACGTCGTGGTCTGGGCTAATGTGTTTGAATAACAATTGTGCGTCTCGCGATGTATATTATAATAAGAACGATCGTAATAATATATTAATGGAAATGTAAACTACACGTGCGCTGCACAACAATAGCTAGGTAAGCGCCGTAGGTCATAATGCGCGCTTGATATTCTATGTGTCTGTATTGGAGGTGGGTACTTTGTCAATTTCTCTTTATCTAACCGCGAACGCTTAAAACCGTTAATGGCATGCTCATCTGTATTATACATTTTGTTTTTGTCACCGTCAACCTACATTTCTATGTCACACGAAACACAACATCTTTAAATTCGGTGATCATTCCTCATCTTTGGTGCCACACGATGGCGCACGTTTATCTTATAACCTTAAAAAGCCGTATGAAACTATTGAATACCAACTACTTACATAAAAATACATGAAAAATCCCCCTTATTGATTGTTATTGAAAAAAAAAATTGGAAAATGTAGGTTCAATAAAATAACTAGAAAGTTGCTCTCGCCCAGCTCTACAAAATATAGTTAATTTCTTAATAAAAATATTATATTTTATTAGGAATAGTTTAGTGCGTATATAGTGCAAAAGTAGAATAAGCTCAACATTGTTATTAGAAATTAATTATCATCGACTATAAGGTACTTTTACAATAAGTGTATAACAAAAAATGACTAAAAACATAATTATGTCGTAATCAAGTATAGTATAATAAATTATTAAAAATAAGAATTGTTTGTTGACTTCGTTGTGCCTAAATTATATGTGTATGGAAAAATATATATTATTATTAATTTAGACTCGCGTACTTAAGATTATTTTATTGTGTAAATATGAATATTATAAAAAAAATCGAAAAGAATACTGAGGATTTTCTAAAAAAATATTTTGTATTTAGAAAAAAAATTTTCAATTGTTACACAACCGTCTTATGATATTTTCAGATAAAAAGATGAAATCACGCTATCATGTTACTTTTCTTCATTATAAGCACCTATACTTCTTTATGCGGGCAGTATAAAAAACGTAATTTATGTGTATCGTTCTTTTACAAAATGCAATAAAATATAACATCAAAATTCTTCATTTTTTCTAATCTTTATTTTGTACACTTCGTAAGAGTCACGTAATTATTATTTTCAAATATATTATACGCACTACGATGGCTTATGAATATTAAAACGAAAATGCTATGCCAGTACACAACAATAATATTTAAATTATTACAATATGTATGTTACTATATCATATTATTAACCGTTATCAATAATAAATTGTTATTTGATAGCATCATGATATTATTCATCTAAAAATGTTTATAACACTGCTGTTTATTTTTATGCCACCATATATTAATTTAAATTAGTCTACATTTTACGAGCATAGAAAAATAAGTAGGTAAGTTCCAGTGTTTTCTTTTTTTTTTTTTTAATTCCTCAGTTTTTATGATTAATAAATATTGTAAAACGTGCACGCATTTATCGTTTCGATGTTTTTTTTTTACACGAAGTCACATTGTAGTATACATTTTAAGTTCGTAGTAAGCGTAATTTGTTATGTTATTTTTGTACTTAAACGCATCGTGGTGTGCATATCTGTATACAAAAATAGGAGTTGGACAAATTATTTTTTTAAATAATAAATTGTTAGTTTTAATAAAAGCCAAATGACAACATATTTTGCTTAAAAAACTTCAATTGATATATTATATTTATGAAAAATTAATGAATACAATGCTATTTGTGAGTTGTTTATCGTGATTGAGATAAGCCATATTAATGTACATAAATGCATAATATTACGAGTATATTTCCGAGACCATAACGATGTAATACGTATTTCACTCACTCACTATAATTATCACTCACATGATATCAGTGATTTTTTATCACTATTATGTTATTATCTATTCAGTTATTGATAAAGTAATAGTCGAAAGTATATTATGGTACACCGGTCTTGGTGGTAGGATGGTGACTAATAAAATGAGTAAATCATATAGGTTGCCTGAATGATCAGGAAGCATGATGTGAGAAATTAGTGGATGGGATGCGCTGATGTTTAAATCTATAACTCTCCGTTTCATACTACGAGTACTATCCAGTAAATATGGAACAAATTATTTTTATATTATTTTTTTTATACATTAAACTTTTAACTACTTATTATTAAAATTAAAATAAATATTTAATATACTAATGTTAAAAAAATATTTTGTCAAAGGTCACAACAATTTATTTAACAAAACGGAGTAGCTAGTTAAATGGTTAACCCCATATTTATTATATATACTTAGGACGCAGTGTTATATTATACCCAGTAATGACAAACTTTCTGTCAAACTTTATATGTTTTTAATGACTTCATTGACTTTGGTTATTTTTCATCTCAAAACCCAGTGACAGACCAATTTTTCCGGTTATTATTAAATTGCCCGAATCAGAAATTTTTAAACTTTTCAACTAAGGAAAAAAACAGATTCAAAAGTGTTGGAAAACTACGAGTATAAAACAATTGAGTTTTTTGAGTACTAGCTGTTATTGTGACGATTCTGATGAATTAAATTCCGGTTTTTTATTTAAAACATCAGAAATATAACTCATTTAAAAACAATTCCCATTCAAGTTGTTTCAAGTACTTTTTATACAATAATTGTCGAGCCAAACATTTTACCGTCATACTTAAAGAACTAGTGACACTTAGGATCAAATCACAGCACATTAACTGGACAAATAAAAATAAATTGCTCATAGGAATCGAACTTATAGCGACGAGCAAATAAAGATTTACTTTTTTAACGTTACTCGTCATTGTCAGTTTTGTATTTTAGTATCGATTAACTACATTGCAGACTAGACGTAATACACAAATAATATTATTTTGTTCACGTAATCGATTTGCAAAACAAAGTCTTGTGCTGGCAACGAAACTATTAAATGTATATTTTACAGCATTTTTACAGCTCAGCACCATCCTATAATAAAACGTTTACGTTTATATCTGTTAAGACTTAAAATAAATTGCCTCTTGCAATCATGTTGGCTGGATTATAATACTTTTTATTAATTTATAAACTAATGAATAACGTTTGCGTAGATTCTATATTAATGTGTAGGCACATTTAAGATACATTTATAAAATTCAAATGATGTTTGACCATAGCAAATATACTAACTAAAAATATATATATATATATACATTAAGAAACACTGAATAGTGCCTGGGTAAAAAGAAACAATTCAAGATCACTATTTTTCAAGAAACGAAAGAAACATTGAAATCTATCAAGTGTATTATATACTATATATATACACTGTAAATGCTTTTTACATTTTCCGTTTATAATTTAAGTATAAATATAGAAATAAAATCAAAATATTTTATATAAAATCTATGGATGGTGATTTTTTTTTTTATATAGTGAAATAATCGTTGAATTATGTAATCAACCTAACTTGTTTTTTGCACTATAGCCCAACTAAAATCTTAGTCCGCTTTAAAAATATTTTAAGATTCTACTTCAAAGACTTAATAGAAATTAGATGTCTCGAAATATTATTAAATGGTTTATTCATTTTTAAAATTAATAAATCGTATTGTTGTAATTTATTTACTTTTAAAACCAAAATATAAATGCCATGCTAATATCTCTGTACGACACAACAGTATACATGCAAATTAAACAGTTTACAGAACAATTAAATATTTTTTTTAATATAATATATACAATACATATTCATAAAACAAATTGTTTAAGATTCAATTTACATAATATATTATGTAGGAGAGAAATTTCACCTAAAACGACCTGATAAAACCAAAACAATAATCTACCTATTGAAAAAGTAATATATTGTTGAATTTAAATAAAGATATATTATACGTCTATAATAATAGACTTATACACCAGCTAATTTATTGTAATTATTATATATTATTAATATAAAATATATTATCACTAAGGTGTACAAAATTAAATAAGGTAAACTCTATACAAATAAATAATAATATAATGGTTCAATTTATAAAAAATAAATGGATTTTACGTGGCTTAATTTCAAAGGTCCTCACTCAAGTAAGTTCGTGACCACGGTTTGTATTTTGTTAATTGTCTAGTTTTACTTCTCGCAAAAACCAAGTACTGATAGCATGAGAAATAAAAATAAAAGATAAACAATATTTGTAAATTTATACTTTAAAATAATAGTGTATGAACACTTCAGTTATTATTCACGTGGGTTATAAAAAAATGTACAATAATGTTTGTACCGTATGTTTAAAAAGGAAAAATAATTCAAATAATAAATCTTAAACAGAATTACTTTGCGATTAAGATCTTTTTTAAAAGACTTTCGATTCAGGTGTACAATAAAGTAATTCCATTTAAATTTACATTTTTTTATTTAAACTTTAAACGCTTTATACCTAAATATAAATCTACATTTCAAGTTTTTGAAAATAAATTATGACCTACCATAACTTGATAAATACTTAAAGTGATAACGTGAATAATGTTGTAAAACTATAATATTATATAGATAGATTAGAATTAAGTAATATATTAAAGTAATATACGCCGAGGTCAATTATTTGAAAATTGAACTTAGAATTACTTCTAATAATCGGTAGATCAAAAATCGTACTAGTTTGTGTTTTTTTTTTTTTTTTTTAAAAAAATCTGCAAGATTCTCATACGAAAAAAAAATACAAATACAAATAAAAAAAAATAATCATTAAATTGCATTGGTTCAAATGCGTATTATCATAAACCAAAGCTAATGTTGATTTATCAAGTCTCCGTTAATAGTAGTGAGCAAATCTTTAAGCCATTATAAAACTTTAAATACTCAAACTCTATATAATTCATTATCATTATTATTGAACAAGAGACTATTTAAAAATTAATGGATGGTTTTGCGTAATTATAACAGTGTGTAGTTCCTGACTTACAACCATGCCGCGGACAATACATTGTATAACGAATGTAAATAGA
The DNA here is from genome assembly GCF_020184175.1 of Aphis gossypii. Taxonomy (NCBI): domain Eukaryota; kingdom Metazoa; phylum Arthropoda; class Insecta; order Hemiptera; family Aphididae; genus Aphis; species Aphis gossypii. The sequence continues at coordinate 74,171,889 of NC_065530.1, forward strand.
ATTCACTAGTAAAAACGAACCACCCGAAACGAATAACTTGTGAATAAAAGTATCTTCTGAATGTAATTTAAAGGGACTGGCCGAGTTTGAATGAAAAACTTTGAATTTAGGTCACATGGGTGTTGAATTTCGTTCAAATGTTATATTAAAGTGAAAAAAAAACCACTTAGTTCCAGCATGATTAAACGCCGTTGTTATTATATATACGAATTATATGTCTTTGTACGCTGTATTTAATTTGAAAAAATAAAATTGTTTTTCGAGAGACTATAAAATTATTAATTACCATAATATATAATAATATTATTACGCCGTTAATCCTGCACGAGCGCGTGCATAATATATCATTATATCGTAGACAGACAAATTAATATTATATAATAGACAAATTCTCATCAGACACGATGTCTCGAAATAGAATGACATAAATAATTTATGTTTTTAAATCGAGACCATCAACTTTTTGAACTATTATACTTGCATTGTGGGGGACACGTGGTGCCATAATATTATAATACTTGTTCCAGTGATGGCGTTATGGTAAAACCAATAATAATAATATGTTTGTCGAAAGGAATAAATAAACCGTTGTAATAACTTTTTATTATTATTATTTTTACACAAAAATGTCCATGGGTTGTGCATGTGAAAAAAGTTTTTTTCTCGTCGCAAATTTAAAATTAGCATTTTTCTTTTTTACAAACACGTATACATAATATTTGCGTCTGAAACATGCAATTCGAATTCTAAAGAAAATCCATTTTATTACTTAGTACCTATATATAATGCGTTTTACAGTGTTACCCTTTTTTTTGATTTTCTTCAAAAATCTTGTAAATTTTGAAATACTTAAAAATAAACTCAAATTATTAGATGGAAGTATTATAATGTGATTTACTAATGAATTTATAGTTATTACTTAACAATTTTAATAATTTCAACTTATTATCAAAAGTATTTACCTTTATTTTCACTTTTTTTCTTTTTTAATAACGAAGCGAAAATACATGATAATACACCTCTAGTGAAAATAAACTTGAATTATTACGTTTATCCATTTAAATTCCTTCGAAAAGTACTGAAGATTGGTAAAGTGTTTTCGAACTCTGACAAAAGTATAGTAATACCATGCATAAAAATCCTGTTTTAATTGACTTATCAAAAACTTCTTCGACGACGAAAAAAGTTTTAAGTTTGAACTTTTGCCAACCATGGTCGCGACTACTGTTCGCAAAGCATGGTACAGTTCAATGGTAAAATGTTTGATCGCATGCTACATCCAGCCAACAGAACAAAGTTTTGTGTACTCTACAACATAATGTATACAAGTCAATTATTTCGTTATCAAAGTAGTAAATACAACAAAAAGTAATATACAATATACCTACATCATTATCCAATCATTACCAAAGTTAACTTACTGGAAAGTTTGCTTCAAGTGTACAAATATATCATATAGGTACTTATATGCATAGATAGTTTTCGATATGCCGATCGGTGTTACATGTATAATATTCTCTGACTTAAGTATTCGACTTCCGACGACTATCATATTGCATGCACCGATATAGATGTATGTTGTGTCTACATTGGTGTGTTTAGTAAACTATTTGTAATATTACGTTGATTTACGTTATAATAATATAGTAGTTGAATTAACGTTTAACTCGTATGAAAATTTAAAATTATAAAGAAAGCTAATTAATGATCTATTGATGATAAAAAAAAAATACTCCTAGCCCGTTAGTTAAATATAATATATATGTATGTATAAAAAAAAAATACTAAAGTCGGTTTTGATTCTAGAATGTAGTTTAGAAAACGATTAAATTATAATATTCAAATAATATCAAAAACAAGGTGTACATAATATGAACTGCATATAGCCGTTTAATGACGAATGAGAATAAGTTTATCGATCCGGTAACTCTTTTCATTACTCTTTGTCGAACACCGTACATAATATTCTGATGAGTTTCTCAGCGTTAGTACAAAAACGCTTCACAGTACATTGGTACTCATTAATTAGGTACTATATTAATTGAATCCAATGTAGCTACGGCAAATTAATATGCCTAAATTGTCGTTATAATGTACCTATACCTATACCTATATAGTAGGTTCGTACTAAAGAATTTTTACTTAAGAGCTATAATTATAAAAAGATTTAATTTAATGAGTTCATTTAATAAATCATAAAAATACGCGCAACTTAATAATGCAAATTACATGGCATATTGGTAACTGCGTACAAGTTTCAATTAATATTCAGACTAATAGTAGTTACACGGGCGCACAGCTACGGGTCGATCATATTCATAGCTTCATTTAAATTCAAACAGCACATCCATATGATATTGTATTATGCGAGTTGATATATTTAAGTGTATACGCTTTTCATTTTGTAAATATTCTTTCTCCATAACTAATTTGACGAATTATTTAAACATAGATTAATTATTGTAATAATACTTAAAAAATAAATAAAAATAGATTTTACAATATTTGTTTTACTGTTATAATTTTAATGCTTTGATGAAAATATACATTTTCATTTTATAATACAAAACAAAATCTTTTAATATTTTTAAGAGTACTTAGAAAATTAAAAATAACATTTTGAATTATTAATTGATTAGTAATAATTACCGAAAGTACAATTTTTAAATGTGTGTATTTAAAGTTTTAGTGGAAATTCACAAAAAGTTTGTAACTCCTTTAAATCTAAACTTTTTTTTTCTTACGTTGCTATTGATCTTTAAAGAACAATGATCTTACGTATTGAAATAAAATTTGTATCTATACGAAAACGGTACTACCGGTGGTTAATATTTACCAATATCCTTTTAAAAAGTTCCAAAGCAATTCAACAATGTCATATGTTTGCAGTGGACCCTCGAAATTTTTACGATATCGTCGTTTCATAATATAATAATCTCATACGGAGAGGCTGGTTTATATTTTACATCACGGACGTCGTAATTTTTCGTTTACAGTTACGTTGGGCTTGCGTAACCACGCGAAGGGGATGCCACGTAGGGTTTTTCACCCCCGCATTTTTATGGATCCCCGTGTTTTAAAACGTTCGTAAATTTAAATAAATTTAATGGTTTCACGATGTACGAGTACACTATATTATAACAGCGTATAGCTGTGTATCCATTTTATGATTATTTTTTTTAAGTGTCCAATTACATAAAACGTTTATTTTTATTTTTAATAATAATATTATATCCTCCTTTATACTTGTCTATGTACCTCTTAAAATGGTAAAAAAAATGATATACTTACGTCACCAGCGTGCTAATGTATGTTGAATGATGCTGTTTTTATTAATGTTTTATAGCGGTTTTCAATGTTTTTGATGTACCGACTGACCGAATTTTTTTTTTTTTTTTTGGTTTTGCATCGAAAATATTACGTGCATCATAAATTAATAAATAAATAAGAAACATTCTTTTTGCAACGACGATATCACGAATGACTTTACTATACAAACGAGTCCAATAACATTTTTCTTGTAACTTTTAGGAAAGTCAAAGTGATGAACAAATACCACCAAGAGAATATTTTTATTCAAAACTGATACCGCAGTTTAGTTACGGGTTCATAAAAAATATTCGTTACCATAGATTTAAATTGCAAATTGAAAATCTGTGGTTATGAATGTTTTCGATTTGGTTACTAACCGCTAAACTAATTTTACAACTTCTAAATAAGTTACATAACGTTATCGTAGAACCTGAAAACTATTTTCTTTGATAGGGTTATGAATTCTAAATAATCATATAAGCTTTGCAGAACAATATTGCTTTGTGGTGCTTAGAGTAACGCACTCGTAAAAAAAAAACAATAATATTATTCCTACAGCTCTCGTCTGCAATCGATTTTTTCGTTCCCCGCGATCTTATACTTTTGCACGATATCGTTATAATTTTATTCTAACACGTGTACATTTCGTCGTCACCTAGAAATTTATGCGTACGAATCATCTGCAGCGACGGTGACTAATACGGTGTAATAATACACACGTGCCGTCGAGATGAGAGACCGAAAATCCTTTTAGGAGACGTCGTTATTAAGCCGGCGTAGGCGCATACGGGAAATCTTAATGCGCCGCAGGGCGACTTACGCACGTAGTAAATAATAACAGACGTTCAAAAAACCGACGGAGCTCGTCGGGTTCACGTTTCGGCAGTACCGTAAAGTACGGCCGAGTGAGTCTTCTGTGCATATGACGTACGCGGTACTTTTTATATGCTGTCAATCCATTATTTATTTATTATATCTTCCTCCTCTCACTATCGGTTTTCTCGCCATCTGTGTTTATGGCACTGTGTTATAAAAATAGTAATAAATGCATTTCACTTACCGGTAAAGAAACTAAAACTACTTTTTTTTTTTTTGTTATTATTAACCGTGTTCTTTGAACAATTACACAATTATGGGTGATTATTTTATCTATCAACACTCATTATTTCAAAATATATAGACGTTTTTACATAATTTGCAGATGTGACAATACAACATTAAAAAAAATATATATATATATTATCGTTATATTTTTCAATGGAAAAATTTGGACGAATAATTATTGAGTTATACGTTTTTTTAAGTTTTGGTAGACCAAAATTTTGCGTGTTGGTTCCGTACTTTACCACTATACTCATCAAAAATTTTAATATTTACAATTCGTAAGCTACTCGTCTTAATCTCGATTCATATTTATCTGAAAAATATTCTGCTTAAAGCCTTTAAAATATAAAATTAAAAATGTACGTTATCATTTAAAAAAAAAAAAAAATTGGTAAATTACAACGATAAAAAATACTAAAAATGCATTTATATATTTTAAATAACATGAAATAAGGAGTGCTGTTCAATAAAATAATCACACTGTATATATAAAGGGTATATTTGTAAATAAACATAATATATATGTACATAAAACAACTTTAAATGATATAGTATTAAATATGCAAAATAATATTACGAAAGACGGAGATCAACAAATTACTATTAATTAATAATAATAATAAATTATTCAAGTAAATTATTTGAAAACTACTAAACGGTTCAAAACTTTACCCGCTATTGGGATTAATTATTTACCATTAAATGTTGTACAGAATATTTAATTTGAAAAATTACAATATTAAATATTTTAATCATAAATTAAACTCTAATGTCTTGCTTGTACCGCATAAATCTGATTACTTATTATCCATCTCGTGGTTATAATACAGTAGTTTAAATGATTTTTCTTCACGTTCGTTTCAGGAATCGGAGTGGGCATGACCAGGGATTGTTCCACACTGATGGTAGCACAATATTTTAAACGAAAACGTGAGTTCGTCGAAATATTCATCGTATCCGGCAGCGGGATGGGCATAGCCGTCATGTCGAGCTTCATCAAAGGAGCCATAAGGTATGTTATGATTTTCGTGATATTATACAACGTGGGTGCACCATTTTTTGTTGATTTTTTTCGATTTTTATATTATGTTAAATGTAAGATATTAGTAATTATCACACGCCAATAATGAGAGTGCAATTTATACACGAATAGACAGAAGCAGATAGGTAACGAGTAACGGTAAAGATAAATTACTACACGTGGTAACCGATGTTTAGCAATTTTTTTATGTAAAAATGAATAAAAGCTAAGTTTTTGTTATTAATTTTTGTTAGTAGATTTTTTTTTTTTATTCATAATTACTAAACTATTTTTATATATATTAAACATAATGATAACATGAAGTTTAATTATAATTTATTGCTGACCAGAAAATTAATTTCAAAAAGATTTAAGAACATTTTTCACAGTGAAACTGTATATGTTCTAGAAATTAATTTAAAGTCCTAAAATGTTTACTGTAAAAATTCAACATTTATTTGAAACTATAGAAAATACTACGATTTTATGCGTTTTAAAAATATTATGATTATAATACCTTTAATCTTTATAACACATCACAATATTATACTACACAAACTATAGACGTTTATAATGGTTAATAATTAATAAAATTATCAGTATATCTAACTAAACTTGTGAAATTATAACAAATACTGCTCTTGTTAAAAGTTTTAATTATAAAATTAACGAGAAAAACGTGATTGAAGTTCAATTATAGAAATACTTTTTTACTTTTATTAAGACTATTTATTGATTTTTTAAAAAATATCCCAGGAGTTAAATGTAAAAAAATAATATACAATCATTATTTTTTATAGATTATAAAACACAAACCTACCTTATTTACCTTAAACATATAAGATATCTGGCGAGGATATTTCAGATGAGTTCCCTACTCGACTATCAGAAGGTTATATATTTTTTGTTCGAACTTAAATTTTTTCAGTATATATTCATTAAAAATAATGTATTAATAATATGTCTATATGGATATAACGGATTTCAAACAATATTATTTAAAAAGTGCTGATACTGGAGTTTGGTGTATTATTTACACTCAAAAACCGTGATAAATCACGAAAAACGGTTTTAAGCGGAGCCAAGCCAAAAATGGTCAAGATTTATGTAAAACTTTGCTTATATGTTCTTTCACTATTATTTTGCGGTTTTCCGTGATCTCCTCTCGATATTTTTTACCGCGTTATACAGATAAAAAAAAAATCAACAAAGCACACGTCATTGTAAAATCAATATCTTGGCTATCAAACCTAACTATACTGAATATTTTTTCTTTATGTTTTCGCTCAGCTTGGTAAATAAAAATGTTATATAATTATTATTTGTTTAACTCTAAAGCGAAAATAGTATAGCATTAGTAAGCTTAACTGATCAAATGTTAATTTACATATAAAAGTTACCATTAATATTCAAAAACTTTGTATGATATTATAATTTTGTTGTATAACTATTTTATATATTTTATAATTATTAAACATATTAAATCATATTAAATGATTTTATGGTTTTATCAATTTAAATAAAAAAATCTCTCTGGAAAATATAACTATTAATTACATAAAATAAGCATTTAAATTTAAGAATACATTTTTTAAGCAGTACAAGTAATCTTGGATGAATGAAATCAATTTAGGGAAAATTAACGATAGTAAAAGATGATTCAAGATCAAGAATAGTGATTTACAATAATTTACTTAAAATCACGATGTTTGAAAAATATTAAGAAATTTATAATAATATTATAGCTATGGTTTTTTTGATAAATTGTCGCTATTATGTATAATATTTTATCAATGTAATCTTTGTATTATTATATACATCTTTATATTCGTAAGTTATTATTACAATTATAAATTGTTATTAAATTACATTATTATCAAATAATTATTATTGTATGTAATTGTATATACGGTGCGCTGGATTATATTATATTGCATTTCCAGAGCTACCAGGTAAATCGTTTGGGTTTGCCACTTATTTTTTAAAGTAAGGTATAGAAACAAATATTGAAAAAAAGTAGAAAGTTTATCTAAAGGAAGTTGTGACATTCATTTGATGGACATTTTAAAATAAGGAAAATAATCAATAAACCAATCGGGAATTAAATTTAAAAATGAAAATCCATTATTTTTGCCATACCTTTTCCTGTCGTCGGTAGTTGTTCCTTGTCATGGCGTTATAACGATGTATAAAACATACTTTACATTCTCGTCTGTTTTCATTCCATAATATATAATAATCGTATTGTATGTGATTTTGTTGCAGCGCTATCGGCTGGCGACTTGGACTGCAGCTGGTCACCGCTACGGTGTTCACCACGTTCCTGTTGGGCACGTGTTATAGGTCGGCATCGCTGTACCACCCACAGAGACGGGCCATTCTGCACCTAAAAAACCAGAAGCGGAAAATCAAGGATAAGAATCGGCACGACGACCGGCCACCGTTCCTCGACTTCACCACGCTCCGAAGCAAGACTGTCCGAATCCTGCTCGTATCCACCGGCATTAGTGCATTCGGCATAAACACTCCGATATTCTACCTGGTTAGTTCACCATAGTCAGGTAACCATATTTTTGGTTAAATCATTACCACATACGTGTATTCGATGGATATTGTGTTCAGTGAATTAAATACTGACATATTATTTACTATTGTTATAATTTTTATAAAAAAATCCTGATTATACACATATAATTAAAAATATATATTAAAACATAAACGCAAAGATAGTAGAAATAAAACTTAATATTTGAACTATTTGTAGGTATTTGTATATTATATACTCGATTATTTTATTATATGCTAGAAAATATATAATTATACTGTATACATGGTTAGACATAATGGTAGTAACACATCGTCAAATGTGCAAATGATGTTATCGCTTTTACGTGGCCGGTCAATTGTACGCGGTAAGATGACGATGAGGGTATGGAATTGCTGCGGGAGAATGGAAGAGATCAATATATTTCCGGAGTTGATAAACTTTTGCCAAACACACTGAATGTGATCGGAATAAAATTTAATTTTTCAACGTTACGCTTTTCGACTGTCATCATATTTCATATTGGTTACATTTTTGAGTTTTATTTCTGGAGCAAATTCACACACACACACACACACACACACACACACACACACACCACACTTCGACGCTACTAACAAAACACTAAATATAACGAAAACTCTACTGTGATGGTGGTTATCAATTTCATGTATGCATTCTGTACGTCTATACGGTAGTCAAGTTTTTCTTACGTATTTTGTCTTTTCACTTGCTTATCCGATTATTATATATTTTTACACATGACACGCGTGTGACCAAAACGTGGAAATTAAATAGACAACATTCTAATCGTTGTCAAATTTCTTTTCGTCTCAAAATGAAATACTTACTGCAACTGTTGAAGTATAGGTACATTTGCACCGGATTTTCAACTTTTTCAATATTAAATACCAGTATAAATTCATTTAATAGTCAAATTGGTCAATTGCTAATGTAAATATTATATTGTGCTAATTGTACTGAAATAAACAAGCTGTTAATCTTCGATTCTTATTCAGTACTGTAAAACAGGTGTTTAATTACGATAAAAAAATAACGAATATAATAACATAATATATTATAATAGATACAGACGTAAAATCTTTATTTTATGTGATAATTATATTCAAAGTAGTTTTAAATGGCATAGCCGTGGGCGTAGTAATATTTAGTTATAATAGGGTGTAAAATATGCAAAATAAAGGGTTTAGACTACAAGAAAATGGACGAAATGTTCAATAAAGTAAAATTAAAATTAAGTACGAGTCCTAAACTACGAGTATATACTATTTGACAGGTCAAATAAAATTAAACACTAAAGTAGTTCAAAAGACTGTCAAGTACTGTGCAATGAACCGAAACAAGTTATATAACTGCGAGACGAGCGCTTAAAAATAATAGAAGTTTTATATTTAGGCGCAATTAAGTGATAAAAACAAGATAAAAGTAAAGTTTTTCATCGTGTCACCGCCGTACAACTGTACTCGATTTATGCGCACTCGTTCGTCAGCTTAATATAAAAAAGGATTAGTCGTGCAGTTGTTTTATGGGCTTTTATAACGCTAAAGCTATTTGTTCGGTTTACGACTGCGGATTTCGAACGCATAAAATAATTTTTGATTGCGAAGAACTCGGAGTGCAATGAGTCCGTCTACACACACATTATATTATATGTGATGATAAATGCGAACATGTATACAAGCTACAGCCAATATCGTTAAAATTATAAACTGCCTCTCCTTCATATAACCTACAATCTTGATGGGATAGGAAAGGACGTTTATTAATTCTATCTCGGAGGCGTACCTTTGATTGCGGATACGACGACGACGATGAATACGAGATAACTTAACATTAATTTTATTATTTTGAGAAAATATTACTATTATTAAACGGGACCGATGAATTCCTGCGGCGAAAAACATTAATCCGAGACCACATAGAGCACTATAATACTATAATGAGTGTGTGTGTGTGTATGTGTGGTACAGTAGTAGTATGTAATAATATTATGTCCTAGTTGTAGTATAGCGTAGCAATATAAACGACCGACGCATAGTAGTAAAGCACTCGACCGAGTGTAAAGTCGTGTGCATATAATACAATATACGTGTATATAAAGAATAAACATGATATAAATCTCGTAAAGTATTTCGCGATCGTTTCGGTTTTAATGGACTCCGGAAAATATATTATTATGTATAGTCGTATGTGTCCCGTCGTTTAATACGTTTCCACGCGTTACTAGTACTCTTAATTATACAATATACACATAGTTCATAATATTAAGTATTATTATTACTCCGCCTGTGTGGTAGTGGCATGTCTGCAGCCCTCGGCCAAAACACAAGAACCGATATCGTTTCTCCGATTAACCCTCCATAAATTCAGCTCACCTACACAAAAAATAAACCATGCAAATAATAAACGTTTTAAAAGTTTAGTACTTACTTAAAACTTCTTCGTCGGCCCAAGAAACGAAAAGTTTTCGGCTGACGAAAGACGTCTGTTGTCTGAACTCTGACTCAAACGCTCACCGTTTGAAGTATTTACCTATTTAAATAAACGCCATGAATGTTTTTATCCTTTTGACGACACAACGTTAGAGACAACAAACACGGTAAAATATGACTGTAAGTTAGTATATATATATATGAGATATACGGCAGGAGGAGGTCGCACGGGACTCGTTAGTAGCGTATAGTACCTATACCCGAATGTACACTCGAGAAAAAAAACCACTCCGACCGAATACTAACGACTGGCAATTATATTAATGTTAACCGATTTTTCAGGCTCACCAGGCCGAAGAGGACGGACTTGGCGATTCGGCGCTGACGCTACAGGTGCACATGGGACTCGCGTGGACGGTGGGTTGCGTGGCGTTCGGGCTGATCGTCGTCGGAACTCGGTAGAATGTCGGATCGCCAGACAGTACCTGTGCCAGGCATCCGTGTTCATGTGCGGCGTGTCCATTTTGGCGCTGACTACGGTCCGCGGCGATCGACAGGGGTACGTCATGTTCGCCTGGGTGTACGGTATGTTCTGCGGTGGGTACCATTACTCGCTCAAGATGTACACGTACGAGCGGGTCCGGGCACGGAACTTTGCCCGCACCTGGGGATTCGTCCAGTGCTCGCAGGCCATACCCATCGCACTCGGTGTGCCCATATCCGGTAAGTCACACATTATTATAGCTATCATTCGTAGAATAATTATTATACTATATATATATATATTATTGATATCAATAACACCGTGGAACGATATCAAACGAAAAATGAATGAAATTTGAACAATCCAGAGAGTATAGCGACGATCGAACAGTATTGATTTCGGCTTTTCGATACGATAACGGTACAGTGATATTCACGGAGCAGAAGATTTATATTACGATTGTCGATACGTCTCCGAATCTATAAGGTAGATTTCAAGATTCATAATTCTGATTCTGGTGATCGATTCTCAGCTGACGTCAAATAGAGGCGCATATATTGTGTCCGTCGCTTAATCATAAAACGTTCACGTCGGACATTGTTGTTATTATTGTTATTAATATACGAGCACAGCCGATGATGACGTTCGTTATGATATTTGACCGAGCGTCATAAAATTTAACGACTGCGAAGTCGTGTTTTCAGAAAAAAAAAAGGTATCTATTCGCGATCTAATGACGTAGTAAATACGTCACATACGTACATACATAGATGCGTGCAATATATAATAATATAATATCATTAGGTTATTGGTATAATACTCGCGTAAATCTAGTCCTGGAACGCCGTTCGCAACATTACCGCGTGTTACCACACTTGCTCGCATTTGTTATAATAATATATTCCACACGGCGTCTATGTACGGAAATATTCGTACACATATATATATATGAAATCACGTGTAATGTTGCAATGTTAGCCATCGTAATATCGCAATAACGCAACGCAGCTGAGTTCGGGTTGAACGCATCGATTCGGGTACGCAGAACACAAAAACGTATAATTTCGCGATAATATGGTAATTTTGTTCCGAACATTTGGCACGAATGAACGTATATATAATACATAACGTCCGCGTAAGTAGAATAAAATGGCGCTTCCAGAACAAAGGAAATCCACCCATATACCTGTAGCTTGGAATGTGTGGATTCGACTTTTATGGTTAATTTAGTAATTGGAAGAGTTGTATTTTTTAAATTTAAAGTAGTTCTATTTTTGTAGATTTTAAAAATGTGCGGTAATGAAAAAAAAATATATGATATTCATACCACTTTATGGTATTTTTTGAATACGAGCTTACATTGATAAACACTTTACGATTTCCATCAAATATCAAACATGCCTTTTTCACTTGATGTGTCGTTTCATCATCATAGATATCTGCATAATATCGTTGAAGTTAAAACTAACGTATATAATTCTAAAAGCCTTTCTTCGTTCGTCACATAAATCTGCACTTTAAGACATTTCAGCAACAAAATAAAGCATATCGTTACAACCACAATCAACCCCCATAATTGAAGGGTTATGTTGAATATCATTTGCAACTGTTTGATCCATTGTTATAGGCGGCATATTTTTGAAAAATATGTCTGTGCAATTTCTGCTTGATTATATTGAGTGATATATCGTGTGTTTTTTCTTTTGAGATTACCTTTAAACTTGAACATTTTAGCACAAACGACACAGTTAAATATTTTCAAGTAATACAAAATTAAAAAAATAAATAGAATTTAAATGCTTTAAGTATTCAAGAGGTAGCTAAGTACTGTACATACTAAATGTTATCAATTAGTTCATAAAATGTATAAACTTAGATACTTTCCGGACAATAGAATATTTTTTTCTCTGAAAAGAACGTAATATTTTAAATTATTTATTCGAACATGTTTATTTTGAAATACATTATTTTAATGCAACGTGATTTACCCTTTTTAAAAATAGTTGTGAGTATCACCCTGTTAAAATATAATTGGGTCATTTCCAGCTTAGGTACTTTAATTTATTTTTATTGCTTTTGGGTCAGTGTATCACAAGAGGATGTCGTTGAATAATTTTGTAACGTTTGTACGCATGTATAAACTAAGATATATTTCGGACATAGAATTATTATATTTCTTTAGATGGTGTAATTTAGTAGCTTTCGCCGTTAATTTTTCGTTGTTACATTTTAAATAAATTCATCACAAATAACCTTACACTTAACTGTTTAAAATAACATTATTTTACATTGTATAAGCGAGTATAAATTTAAAAATTGATTTATAAATTATAAACAATGAAATGGTTAACGTGAATGATATGAGAGGAATTTGACAAAGCGGTGGTGGTTAAAATACATGTGAAGTCAGCGTTAGGGCAGCAATAGTGAAGATAAGTGTGCGTGGATAACTACAACGAATAACTTTCATTCGCCTTGTAGTTAAGTTGATTTTTTTTTTATTATTCCAAAAGCCCTCATTATTTTATTCTATTGTCGTATTATCTTCTTATAAATACTTGTATCATTATAAATGCGTACTTAATGCAATTGAGAGAAAAAGCGAAATCTTCAGTCAATTTCTTCAACAACATTTAAAAAATCTGAGCAAAAGCGGATTTTTTTTAGTTTAAATAATACGAAACCATCATATTCTGTGATTTTATTATTATTATTATTTAATAATTTTTTTCCCGAATTCCAGGTTACATCAACATTGGTTATGGCCCCAAGACGGGTTATTACTTCAGCTCGGCGTGCGTGTTGCTCGGCAGCCTGACAATGTTCTTCATTGATCTGCATCGGCGGAACGTGGCCCGACACAAGCACAACGAGTCGGGTACAAAGAAGCTGTGCGTATCTGACTCGTGTCCTCAGCGTCGGAGGCTGTCGTTCACCGTCGAACCTGAGGAAGTGGTGGTGATGGAACCGCCGTTAAACATGCAGGGAGTCGGACTCATCGGCGGTGGAAGTGGCGGCGGTGGCGGTTTGGGGTTGATGATGGGCGGCGTTGGTAGTGGTAGTGGCGGCAGTGGTGGCAGTGGCGGTGGCGGCGGTGGACCCAACGACAAGCCCGAGCTGACGTGCATCTCCGAAGAGGGTATCGCCGACATGGATCTGCCCGACAACCTGCTCGACGACCTCGACTACATCGGCGATTGCATCACGTCGTGCAACAAAGTGGAAAACTATTTAATGCTGAGCGAGTTCGAGAACAACCTGATCGCCGAAATGCCGGTCATCATGGACCGAAAGGGCCGAAGGTGGTCGTTGGCCAAACAGGCGGAAGAGGAGACACCCAGGGGCGGCAAGTGGCGGCTGGTCGCCGGACACAACAGCAGGATGATCACAGTCATCGACGAGGCGTCCGTGTAAAACCGACCGCTCTTATTGACATTTTATATTCATATGTTGTATTATTATTATTATTATTATTATTGTTGAATATGTGTTCATTTTATTTTATTTTATTTTTTATTTATTTGTTTACTATTATATTATTTTATTTTATTTAATAAAATTTCAAAATGACACAGTATACCTAAATTTCTGTTGTCGTCGACTTCACTCAAATGTTTGTGGGCGATCATTTTTGTAATCAAAAATAGAATATACTCTAAGTGGATGTTAAACAAACAAAACACAATATTGACGTTATCAAACTTTTTTAATTGTATAAAAGTTATTTTTTTAATTGTACATTAATACAGTAGCGAGCAGTTGTCTAAACTAAATATGTTTGTCCCTTAAATTAAAATTTTTATATTTAATCGATGTTGGATATCTATTAGGTATCTACGATAATATTATAGGAACTCATTGACGTCATATTACTATATTTATATTATAATATTATTATTTCAACGAATTTGCTTGGTTTCGATTTTATCCTATTATATAAAACGATATTATTATAATTAATTATGTCGTAAAATTATTGTATAAAATAATTTAATTACATACAATAATGATATAGTACTATTATGTGTCATTGGCTGAATCTGTGATCTAACTAATTTATTACTGTTATTTGTAAAAAAAATATTTTTGCTTACGATTAGTTGAATTCAATACAATTTTTCATAACTTCAATGGTAATATTATATTGTATAATATACTTTTTTTTACTTCTTAATTTAATAATAACACTACTAAAACGTGACACATAAACGTATTATATGAATTGTGAAAAGAAACAACCGCCAACGTCACATGTACGCATTTTGTGTTATTTTACATAAAACTTTAGTAATATGTAAGTGCCATTTAGTAGATCATATATTATGATATTTGTTATTGTGTATTTTTAGGGTTCTCGTTCATCATTTATTATAGTTTTTTTTTTCACTACCACAGCTTAGTTTTGTAATGCCTTCGTATTGTATGATATTAAAAAGATTGTTAATTTAAATTCAAGAAACATTGTCAAATACAATTAACGATATCGATACACCTATATTGTTATGTGAAAAATTCCATAGTACGTCTTATTAAAATTAAAAAAAAAAAATTAAATTCTCATCAATTTTTTTTTTCATGTAGAACATTTCAATATTTCAAAACTGAAATCACTTAATACGTTTAATAAGTACTTGCTTTGTGTTTAATTATCGTAAAAATTTTTACGGTTTTAAACATATCATCACTTCTATAGATGCCAATAATAGTTCATTCGATATATTGCAGGTCAATCATTAATCAAAACATAAATTTTATGTGAACGAAAACCAAAATCCAATACTAAAAAACACAGTTTTTAATTAAGTGAACTCATTAATAAAAAAAAAAAAAAAATGATTTAGGTATAATCTATTATTCTATTATATTACCTATTATTCATGACATCGTATATTCGATAAATACAACTTTGTATACCAATACGAAACATATTTATAATAACCAAAACATAATAATTACCAAATAACTAGTACTCTTATTAATTATTGTACTTTTTAAATTAATATTTGTATTTAAATTATAGTTACATGAAATCCATAATATAAAACGATATTTTTGATTGAAATTATTAGTTAAATCTTATAAGTGTATGTAATTACCATCACAATATTTATTGGTTATTTAACTAACAAATACCTATTAATTTTTTATCGTTCATAAATTTAGAAAATTATAATATCTTCATTATGTTTGTATAATAATATAATATTATTATTTTATCATTAACTATTAAGGAAACGGTCTTTTTATCGTATCTATAATGTTATGTTAAAAAGAACGTTAAAAACTAATTTTGAAATTCGTTCCTTACGTACAATTAAAATTATTTATTTTGTTATCATTACTTACATACATCTTATATTATAAGAACCTATGTGCAATTTCATCTAGCAAAATTTATTTTTGGTATAGATAATGTTTTATAGCAATATTTTTCTTATCGCGAATATAATATTATTAAAATTTAATTATTTTAGAAGTAAATAAAATTAAGACAAACAATATCCCAAGATTGACATTTAGAGACACGGGAAAAAACATCACGGATATCTATGTACACAAAGTGTGTAAAACAAATTCTAAATGGTCTCTGAATAGATGGAATTATAATAGTATATTAATAATTGTATGTTCGAATCTAAGAAATGCAAGTTTTTAGACATGGTTCATTCTAGACTGATCTTAGCAATTTAAATTCAAGTTAAAATCTATTTGTTTATTAGTCTATAGGTTTCCTATATATTATATACAATGTCGGTATCATGTCCGCAAATTAATGTGTCACATTACTATTTAGTCAAATGACAATAATTCTTGGCAAGCACTTAACTCGCCAGCTTCTTGATGGTAATAACTAAAATTTAGTTGTGTATATTTAGCGTTTTTCTATAGTTATTAAGCATTGCATTTTAAATAAATTGAATTAGATAATACTTCGTCATAATGTTATAATTATTGTAGTAACCATTTTATATATATAATTGTAAAGTAATGCTGAAAGTGATTTGTGTTTTTTATATTTGTCATTATATATATATATATAAAAAAAAGAATTGGTTATGGATAATGTTTTATTAATAATGTCGTGTGATTATGTCGCGTGAACACGCTGTTTATTGTGATAACGTTGATTTAAAATTGAAGTTGAATAAAATTTGTACTGTACAATTATTATTTTTATCGTTTATTATGTACTTTGTTATTCCATGTGACACATAATATCGCTAATATAACGCCTTCTTATAATTATAATTGACACTTGAACTTATACAAGTTGTACTCTGTTCGAGACGCTTGATATAAACTATTTTTGGATTGGTTTAAAATAATATGATAAAAAAAAAAATTAAAAAAATAATGAATAAATAAAAAATTGATAACCGAGTGGTAGAATACCGATTCTAGTTAAAAGCATAATAGAAAAAGAACTTAGTATTACGCAGCACCTAATCATTATTACAAACTAAAATTAATTATACATGTTTTAGGTACCTCTTTTTAAAATAAAAATTAACTTACTCAAAAAACTGAAAAAAAAAATATTAAATTGAACATCTATACTCGTACATTATATTATAGTGTCCAAAATTATTTTTAACATAAAAATGTTAGAAAAATATAAAAAAAAAATGATCACTATTTTAGTTAATCATATTATAAGCGACTAAGACCTATGTATTAGTCTCTTAGTGTATAATATTGTAGTAAACAGTAATAATAATAAATTATTACAGAAATAATAATAGGTAATTAATAATAATTATAGAACAAATAAATCAATAAGTCCCAAACTTTAGTTTATAAAAGGTCATACTGTAAAAATGATGTAAAACCATAAGTCAATAAGAACATAATATACATAACATAGAACCTGAAACAAATTGATTTTCCTCATATAGTGCACATTGTTTAGGTTATATCAAATTATTGAGAAGATTTCAGATTTAAAATACTATGCACATAACTTGATTATTTTCTTTATCTAATTCACGTATAATTTAACTGCTATTCTTATTTAAGAACTTATGAAATGTGTGAGTTTCTAGAGATGGATATAAACTTTAACTAAAACATCTAAATCGACTCAAAACAAAACTAATACATTTGCGATCATTAAATAAAATTATAAGTTTTAAATAATTAATATTGACTTATTTCTCATGCATTTATTTAACTCTATTGTTTATAGTACCTATATCATTCTCATTTTATGATTTCAGTAAGTTACATAAAAAATTGTGTTGTTTTAATACCTCAATTTAGTGTCACGAAATGCACGAGGTCAGCTAGTAATATTATAAAAATATCCTATATGTATAATTGTTTTGTAAAACATGAATATAATAATAATATACAAAAAAATCCAAAAAGGACTTGAATCGTAAATAAAAAAACACAAATCTAATATTATTACTCATCGATGAACAATATATACAATTTATAACCATACCTATATCTTTTATTTATTTTTTATTATTATAGACTTAAGATCAGCACGTCAAGGTGGGTATCATGTGTGTAAATTAAACTACAAAAAAGTTGGTTATACTCTGCTGTACATTAAGTGTCTAAAGAGTCATTGAAATTGATGTGTTAAATTAAACATTAATTTAACTTTTAAGTAAACTTTTTCTTTTGCAGAAAATGAAGAAAACTTAAGAGGAATCTTGTGTTAAATTTTTCAACTTTGACCTTTTCAAATACATCTAAATTTACATTCCCACCAGAAAAGTTACTGAAGTTAAAAATTTAATTATTATGTTGAATACTTATTGTGTAAATAACTGCTTAAAACACAAATAAAAATAAAATAAAAACACATCATTTTTAATCTAATCTAACCTACACTAATCGCTCCACTTAGAATCTAAAATAATATAATTACCCATTAAAAATTTAAAAACATAATAATTTTCACTTGATCACTTTTTACAAAACGACAAAATAGATTTTAAGTTTGCCGGTATGTAGGTTGTCCAACGTTTTTTTGTAGAGTTAGATTGTTTATTTTATATCATAAAATAGTTCGTTCATTATAGATTTCTGTTTACTTTCCTTACATTTCTATTAGGCCATATAACATATTATTTTAAAATCACAAGTCGTTGTGTTTGTATTTATTTCCCATTACTCATTAGTTTTAAATATTAATGTATCATATTATAAACTAAATAAAAAAAAGGATGATAATAGATATAAAAATAAAATATATTTTTTCAAAAATGTTGTTTTGATATGATTTTTACTATAATTGAAGAAAAAATGTAAGTTATTTTAACAAAAAGTATTGCTTATTTAAAATAATATAAAAATAAATAAATATTACAGATAATGTAATTGTGTATAAAAAAATCGTTATACCAAAAAAATATTAATAATTAGTTTACATTCTTTATTTATTTAATAATTCTTTCAAGTTAATGTTTACCAATTTGATTTAAAATGCAAAAACAAAATAAAGTAAAATATTGTATAAATATATTATGTATAAATGTAAATGAACTGTATAACTATACAACATTTATTTGTTGTTATTTATTTTTTACTGAAAAAAAAAATAAATTTACAAAGTATAAGTAACTAAAATAATTTTAATAATGATAATAAATCGATTAGTTGATTAAAATCGTGAAATATTTGTATTAAAATTGTGATTTTTCATGTTGCCACTGAACTTAATTATTTGAAAACCTAGAAGCATTTAATAAATATTCAACAATTAAAAAGAACAGTCTGATAAAATAAATTTCTCAATCAGGTTATATTTGAATATTATTGACAAAATAAATGATTAATATATGGCAGTCTCTAATCGATAACTTTGATATTTTATTTGTAAAACTATATTATTGAAATATCTAAGGTAATTTTTCTTATTAAATTTTGTTTAAGAAAAAAAATACTTATATACTTAATTATTTAAATATATTTGACAAAAATATTTAGTTGTTAATAACATGCTCAGAATTGCCACGGTTCTCGTACTTCTCGTACAACAAAATAATAACAAATAATTTCAAAAACGATTAACAAAAGCGAACATAATTTAAAATGTTTCTTCTTATATATTTAGTATTACAAATTCAAACTGTGTGTTATAATTTTTTGAAATTAGTTAATCTCTTTTAAACAAACAAGTATAGATTTTTAGAATATTTTTATTAGAGACATGGTGTAAGTGTGGAGAAAAAAAGGTATTATTTCAAAAATAATATAAAACATAATAGAATTTCCATAAGTATCATTATAACTTGAAATCGTAGAAAGTGTATTAATGAACTTATTACAACATTTTTTATTTGAATAATGAATATATATTTTATTAAATTATGTTTAAACAAAAGTATGATCATTACTAAATACATATTACATAACAAAAAAAATCATTTTTAGATGATTAAACAATTCTTATTTTAACCTAACCTAACCGTTTTATTCAAGAATAAAATTATTTTAATTTGATTAATCTAAATACAAATAAGTAATGGGACATCTGAATTATAAACAATATAAACATTGAATTATTAAAAGAATATATCAAAATCGTAATTTAATAGATTGACCGTTATATTATTATTGTTTGCATTGTTTTTAAACTTAAATAATAGAAGATTAAAAGTCTAACAGGTAACAAAATACAATTGTAAATATATTTAATTTTAATTATATAATATAATAAAATTATAGGTGTAAAATAAATTATACATTGTAATAATTGATTTTTGTGACTTTGCTGTATTTTTTTTTTATTTTATTGGGGTATTTTTCATGTTGCGCAGATAACACATGCTTCTTAAAATAATTAAATCGAAAGGTACGCTCTTTGACTTCTGAAGTTAATGAAGAGTAACCACGCGCACCCTATCGCTAATATTAAACTCCTTTGCACAATTCTTGCACTGTCAGTTGTATAGCGAGACACATTAAACCAATATTTGCAATTAATTTTGTCCGTGATAGAGAATAAGTAAATATTAGCTAAGTTCATTTTACGTGCATCAAACTTGCTATACATTGAAATTAATATCCTTTCTATACAAAAATATATATAAAAAGTTTATTTTTCAATAAAACTATATACGACAAGCATTAATAAAGCACTTTTTTTAAATTAAGGTTTCAATTACATATTGTTTCAAAAGACTACTTAAACTCAAATATTAGCATAAATAATTAAAAATAATTAATTTGAATTGATAATGACTAAAAAATGTCAATTACTTACCTATTTATTTTAATGTGCACATTTAAATAACTTTTTTTTTATATCGATGGAAATTTGAAATATAGCCAGACACTTAGATAGGTACTCTATGTGTAAATTTTAATTAGTTTTTGCTTTTATTTTTCGTAATTTAATCACTGTCTTGTGACTAAAAAAGCCTTCTAACGCTGAATCAATTAAGTTACAAATAATATATTATACACACCATCCGTAGACCGTAGTAATCTTTTATCATCTGGTAAGATATATAATGTCAATTAAAAACAATATATTTAAGAGTCATAAAAATAACACTAATATTATTTATTGTCCATCGGACGAAGGTAGAATGAATTGGCAACGCCATCTACTAAACGAAATTCCTTACAATATAATACCATTGCTTCTCACCAGATCGTGTAACAGAAGTTTTGTAAAGCACTTACTTTTTCAATTTTTAGAAAATAAAAAAAATAAAAAACTTCGTTTTCAGAATTTCCTCTCGTTGTTTTAATATTTTAAAGCAGATTCTTAATTTCTGAAAAGATAAATCATATGACGTACGAATTATTGTATTTTTTCTTGGTATTTAATCATGAAAATTAAAAATATATGTATATATATATTATATAGTAAAAAGAAAATTTATAAAAGGATATACATTTTTAATCTTCGTGTATTTAATTTAACTATTACAATTATAATATTATGTAACATTTTGAAGAATTCAAACCTATTATTTTACAAAAAAAAAAGTATGAAATAACCTCTTTTATCAATTGACGTGAAATGCTGAAATACAATACATAATATTAATCACTCAGTATAATATTCTCAATAGTGAATCTAGTTAAAACCCTTATTCTGGTTTATTTCACATAAACCGTACCATTTAACGTATCGTAAAGATATTATTTCATTATGGCCAATCGCCATACTGCAAATTAAAGTCACAAAATCTAATTGACTTATAAATGTAGAGAATAAAATTGTGTATAATCATATAATTCTTAATTTAAAAAACAATTAGTTTTTGTAAATAAAATACTACTCTTATATAACTATTTCATTAAACAATAAACATCATATATAATATTAACATTATTACTTTAAGTGTCGCCATTGGGTAGCTACTTTTTTCATGCATCAATGCTATATATTATTTTTTTTTTTTTTTAGCACGCATGCTTATTGTAATACTGATTTACAAATCGTATATTTAATAAAAAATGTAAAACAAAAAAATAATAAATTGTATTATTACTATTAAATCGTTAAGTTAATTGTATGCTGTTGTATTAAATTATCCTCCTTAGACGCCATTTAACAAAAAATAATATTAAAAATAATCTCAAATTTATCTTAACGCTAAACTTGCTTTAATATACTTTTATCGTTATAACTAAACAAGTTTTTCATAGAATATCGAAAAGCCTATACAATAGTTTAAGACTTTTTACAAAGTTGGTCTAGTTTTTTCGTATTTATTGTAATGACACAAAAACTTTTAAAGTTAACAGGTAAGACAATAAGACACGGACAGAAATGTAGTGCGTAGGATTGTATTTCGGTATGATGTCTTTTTTCTTTTTTTTTTCTTTTATCAAAAACTGATCTCAAAAAATTCTACGATCGTTCGTATACTGTATTATGCGATCTAAAATTTCGCTGAACCCATAAATACTACTATAAGTAAAATAATATATTTTTAAAGATAAAGTTGGTAAATTTTAATGAAATACAAATAAGTTATATATTTTATAACGCTGTATTGGAACGTTAAAAGAATCTATTCATTTTTTATGAATGTAAAATCAGTAATGTTACACAATATGGATAAGACGATTTTCGATGATTTTTGATATTGATATTGATAGTGAATTATTGTTATTTTATAACTTATAATTTCGTGTGATATTTGAAAAGTATTTGTCTATGTATTTGTATATTTGAAAAGCAATTGCACTATTAAACAACATTTTTAATAATATTATTTCAATGTATAAAGCAAATTGTATGTGCCACAAATTAATGACTTATAAATATTAAATTAAACTATGAACTAATGTCTAATGAAAATAAATTATTTTCAAAGATCTAAACAGTATTCAAGCATTAATTAATATCGGATATTCTGTCGAATCGATTAATATAGTTTGTATTTTATTTTTTAAATTTAATGAATGAATAATTAGTGTCTTTTTCTGTTGTGATAAGTGGTACACTATAAAAATATTTTAGTTTTAATATCGATATAAACGTAAAAACAATATTATTGCTTACATACCTACTACACTACTATAGTGATTAAAAATTTATATTTCTTTAAAACGTTTATTGTTATTTTTATAACTACATGTTTTATTATTATAGGTAATATATTTTATCAATATAATACATACCTAAACGACGAAATTCGAAGTATTTACAATAATTCTTACATGTAATTTAACTCAATGTAGTATTAGTCACGTTATTCGATAGATATTAACTTAACAAATTTAAAAGCCCAAGAAAAATGCTTATAAATATTTTACTTTTATTAAGACTTGATCAATTGAACATCTATAGGTTGAGGAAAGTCGATTATTTCTGTACTAGAGGTGTGGATGGATGTGGACAAGGTATCACGATTAAACGGTTTATGTTTTATAATTTCCGTATTATTAATACGTTTTTCGAAAGGATGTGCGTGCTCTAAATGTTTAATGTAGCCTTTTTATTGAATAAGCAATTGAATTTTGTTTTACATAAATTTATATTTTATCGTGCATAATTATTTACAATACTTTACGCATAAACGTTTTCCGGCAAGAAGTTTGTAAAATGAGGATATAATAATAATAATATATAATCTTATATGCAATATAATAATTGTATTAAAACTATCGGCAATAATATTTAGTGTAAGAAAATCAATAGTTTTCTTATCAAATGATGATTATGATATATCTTAACTGACGGACACGCGCACTTAAACAAATACCTAATAATAATCAGCACTGTAACATCGTTGGGTTAAAACTATCGAACAATAATATAGTTTTAAATTCCGCGTTAATAGATACAAGATGCGTTCAATGTTAGCAAATGTTATCGTTATTGTTATTATCGTCGTACAATGCAATGCTTATCAAAGTGAAAATAATTTATCAGAGTCATTTACTTATTTGATTATCATGTCGTTACAATATGATATATAATATATTCCAGGTGAGTTCGACACATAGAGGTAAACAAATTACCTACGTGATGTGCTTATTTAGCACTCTTTTCCGAAACAGTACATCATTTTTTAGTAATTGTATTTTGTGAAAAAGACGTTTCCGACTTTATGTACTGTACAGGATATTTTCTTTCGAATAGACTAAAAACTCGTACACGCAACACGAACGGAGTTCGTACGCAAAGTGCACAACACATATTGCGGATAAAGATGACATCGTGAAATGGATACGACACAATATTGCCATATACATTACAATATAGTATAATAATATATTAAAACGGAAATCCGTCGAACACCATCGCGCCAATAATAATAAATAATACATTGACTTGACATTTTAGTGCGATCTTCGTTACCTCGTTATCGATTAATTTTTTGAAAATTATTGTTTAAATACGTTGTGTGTACCAGTAGAGAAACTCGAAAAATCACAATATTCTATGATTACTCGTGTAAAATATTCTTTTAATTTTATTTTTATTTAATTCCCATATTTATTTAACTTACTATCAATCATATTTTAATTTTTCATCAAATTAAAATTTAGGTATTATCTAAAAATCAGTCATCGTCTGCAATATCTTGTCTCGGCTGTGACTTGTTCTTTAATATTAACTTCCATACATTTTTTTTTTAGTTTCTGAATGTAACTTGAAGCTATATTGATTTTACAATTGTAGGTATGTGTCTTTTTTCGTTTAACACTTTTTTCTAGGACAGAAATAAAGTTCAAAAAGTTTCATGCAATAGCTACATACAGATTGTCAATTGAACATAGATTCTGTTTTAAAAAACTTATTTTTTGTATTTCCCAATAGTTTTCAAGTGATTCATGAAAAGCAATTTTAAAATCAATCCATAGGTAGGTATTCAAAATATTTGGAATAAAAGATTTTTTGATATTTTGATAAAAGCTAATTTTATCTAAAAATCTTTTTTCAAAACCAAAATTTATTTTAATGGGTTCAAACATAATAATAAAAATTAATAAATCTTCAAATTTTATTACTCACTATTTTATTTATTTGTAAATTTAATTATAAATACATTTAGTTTTAATGGAAGTTATTTACTTAATGCACATACAATTATATCTTTGAAACAAAAATTATTTTAGTATTATGAGTTGTATAATCATTTCTTAGGTAATTTTCCTGGAAAAATTCTAAGTAAGCGAGTATTTGTTATACCGTACGGAAATTACTTTACGCAAATAAATCGTCTTAAAAATAATTTTCCATTTTATTCGTAATTTGATAAATACATTTTTTTTTTTTTTTTTAATAGCCTGAAACATAATATACTTGTACTTTATCTTCTCAAGTGGGCACGTACGATTTAATTGATAACACTACTCTAAGTAAAATTATTCAACCACGATCACAATACATTTATATAATATAAACTACAGTTTCAATGTAATATGTATCCATGGTAACGTAAACGTAGAGTCTACCAGTGGATCATCTCGGGGGAGCTGTCTGTTTAAATTTACGGAGGATTCTCGTTCGGAAGGAATAATAATAGAAAGACTCTGGAAGATTAAAAGGATACCTAAATATATATATATTTATATAATACATATTATATAATATACATAAAGTGTACAACATGTATACATAGAAAGAGAGATATTATAACACAGTACGTGGTATTACATTTACATGTAAGCTGATTTTTAAATTGTTTTTTGTCAAAAGTAAGAGCGGCTTTGTTTTTAATTTATGTTCTTTAGTTCGCCAAATGATAACCAAATTACACTTTCAAAGTACTTATTTATCAAAAATATTATACGATACACAAAACGTATGATTTCTATTGGGACGGGGATTTCCGATGTTTCGATTAAATGACATGTCATAAACGTAATAGTATTTTCAAAAAATAAAAAAATACAAAAATACATTATTTCTAAGACAAGTTTTAATACAGCTGTATTTATTTTCAATTTTTATTTTTTAAAGTGTGCGACTATCAATATTAGTCTTTAAATGTATTGTTGAAACATTGTTACACTCAGAAAATATAGCAAAAGAAAAAAATGCTGTTTACTTATTTAACTAGCCATTATTTTCGGTCCGTACGAAAAAAAAAATTGATAAAACTCCAGAGACTACTTCACAACAAATAATATAATATAACCATTACAGGGTACCTACAAGGTATTTTATTATTATTATTACCTTTATTTTAGACCATACCAAATATGTCCCGTGAAAATATTTGATATAAAAAAATATGTAAATACGAGTGTTATATCGCCTCATCGAAAAATAATAGAAATTCTAAAATTTGAACGAATCCGGTGAATATATTAATATACATCTAGACGGGTATATCTACCTACTAGAAAATTGTCAATCGATTGACAATACATATTTTATATGACTTATTGGAATATAAAAATATTGTATGAACATAATATAATATAATGATAGGACGTAAAGACAAAAGTCGTTTTAAAATCAATATTAAAATACCTATTTATGTATTATATTATGCGTATAGTTTCAGCATACCTATACTTGTTTTTTCCTTCCCGTTTTTATTGCAAATATATCACGCAGCGTAAAACTATTTTTGTATAGTGCCGAATTATACAGCATACACCAGGGGTGTTCAACCCATGGCCCGCCCTATTATAATATGCGGCCCGCGATCACATTCGAAATTTAGCATGTATATTTTCTATTTTGATTAAAATTGGTTAACTAAAACTGAATTTTTGTATAAAATACATGTTTTTACTACGAATGCGGCCCACAAGATTTTTGAAAATAATACGTGGCCCGCTGAAAAAAAAGGTTGAAGACCCCTGGCATAAACTCTTAAAAATAAATGTCACCGTTTAGACCAGATAATGTTATGTTACATAATATATATTTACGCAACGCATTAATTAATTAACTTTATAAATATTGTAATTATTGTAAGCAATACACGTGAGTGAGTTATTATTTTTTCTATTTTATTACAGGTTTGTAAATACGTTTTTTTAACCGTCCTGACAAGAATTTGTTCGGCCGAAATTAATATAGGTATTTAAAGAGTTGAATTTTAAATTTTTACTGATCAAAATTTAAAGCGCATACACATGTACACACGCACACACAATCGTTTATGATAATAATTAACGCTGACCGTCTCAAGAAAATAAGATGTCAATCAATATATTACCATTATAATTGCGGGCTGTTTTTATTATATATTTACTAAAAACCCTTTACATAACGACCATGGTATTATATTGTTACGCTTAATACGAAAACTTTAAGCTGTTTATTCTCTTTATCATATATAATACGTATTATATTAGTGTATAACAATGTGAGTTATTATAATTTATTTATTTATTAAATATTTGTTCATACCAGATACTTGTACTCGTACTTGTAAAACAAAAGTATAAAAATGTTGTAATTTATTTTATTCTGTTGTACGTGAATGCAAACGAAAACTGGTACCTACACCGAATTTCGCGATAAAAGAAAATGTTTTTAATATACAAAATATAGGTACCTATATTATATTATTAAAAAAGTAATAATCGGGTTGTGTATTCAATATACAAGTATTAAAATGTACATTCACGATTAACATACATATTATGTAATATATAGATTAATGATTCTTGATACTATTTTTTGCGAAAAAACTGTTTTACATATTTTAATGTCAACACAAAATGTTTGAAGAAAAAATATAATTTTTCTTTCTTTGTCATTATAATTTTTAACTTTTTAGTTTTTTCAATGAAAATATTTTCAAAATCGTATAAGCGATAATACGTATAAATATATAGGTACGTATAAGTGTTTATCTTTAAAAGATTCACATTGTTGCCAAATTATTTGTATTACGAAATATAACCATTGGTGGGAAGGAGTTCATAATAAGTATGCTTTTATCTGCACCGTGTCAGGTGTATAATATTATAAGTACATTTTTTTTTTCAAATAATTCACCTAACGATTTAAATATTATCACAAATTAATGATACTGTTTGATGTTTAGTCGTATACAATTATCGAGACCGCTACGTTTGGCCGGCTATTCCTGAGGTCTTTTCGTAGTATTTACAAGTATTTATAAACTATTGTGATCACTGTTCTAATAATAATAATAACGATGATGATGGATGTTTAGCGGACGAACCGCGTCCCGGTGGACATAAGCTGCTGATTAAATCCCGCGAGTACACAATGTCGATAATATTTTCTGCGTTAATTATTATTATTATTGTTAGGTTATAAGGTCACGTTAATATTTTACTATTATATAACACCTCAATGTATAATATAATAATGCCAATATACCATAAAGAACACTGAATAGATACTATAGCCGTGCAATTTACAATAACTCCATAATGGCAAATCACGCCCATAATATAAAAATAATAATAATATTCTATCGGTTTACTTTTGTTTAAAAATAAACATATTATATAGGTAAAGATAATTTATTTTTTGTAATTATAATATTTAGAGTTTAAATATTATCTTCATCATTAATGTTATGTATTAATAATTTCAATATCGTTTTAACGTAATATTTTTATAAAGGACGTGATCGGGAATATAATGTAATAATAATAGCGGTACGATTATCGTAAAATCGCTACATAAATATAACTCAGATTTTTTCAACAACCAGTGCCGAAAAATGATTTTCGAAATTATATTACATTAATTTAATATTCAATATATTTTTTTAAAGTATGTGAGATATCTCCGAGGAATGTCAAAAGTTCAAATTAATTTAAAGTATTGAAGCATAAAATACTTTTTTGGCACATTATAATAATATTAAGTTCTGAAACAATAAAAATAAGTATATTATAATTTTATAAAGGTAATTGCTTACCTAAATTAATAAATTGTTACAATTAAGTAAGTGTGAGACTATTTTTTACAATAATGTGATACAATTTGTTGTACGAATATATTTCTTATTCATTTGAAACCAAAATGCACTTAAAATATACACATAAGTATTTTAGACAAAAACGCAGTGCAAACATGATTGATATTGATAACTTTAATTGCATATTTTAGCTTTGTTAAGAGTTGTTTGATACCCTCAACCTAATCTCTCTACCATTTCTATGCCTTTAAACACGACGCATCAAATCAGGTTGTATATCCTTGAATTAGGTTTGTATATCAATAAAGTACAACATAATAATATTTTAATGTCATATCTATAAAACATGATGTTGCTATTCAGTCTTAATTTGCTTAAATATTTTTTTTAATCATTCTAATTATATAGAATACTAAAACAATAGAACTATATCAATTTTATTAAAAATATTAAAAATGTTTTAACGAGCAAAAATTATTTTGTTTATTTTGACTAAAAATGTTATTAAAATATAACAAGTAAGAAATATTATTTAAATTACTTTTTTACAGTTCTTAAAATGCATAAGAAAAAATAGAAGCAATAAAATTTAATTATTTATTATTTTAGAACAATTTATATATAATTATTAATGTATACAAAAAATATTTAATTACTTTTATTAGGTCCTTATTTATTATTTACAAGTCAGATTATCTTCAGACAATGTATTAAGCTACGTCTTAAATAATTAAAATTAAACATTTTAATACAAATATTTATTTATTCGAAAGAGTAGCTTAGTCCACATCAAGAAGTTAAATATTAATTACAATTTACAATAATAAAATACTTTTTTATCGATATTTTATACTAAAAAATAGCTTATGAGCTTTTTAAAGTATATATAAAAAAAATCAATAATATATTGGTTATCTTTAAATTCAATTTTTAAAAATCTTTATTTATTTTTTTACCATGTTGCTTTAATGTGAAATTTTTAAAAATAACATTAGATTTGTTAATGCTTACGCTATTATTTCAGTTCACTATTTTTAACGATGGAATTAAAAAGGAGCTTTTTAATTTATCACCAAGAAGGACGAAAATATTTTTGACCAATGTAAATTGAAAAAATATGATAAAATAAATTTTAGTACCATGCATATAAATAAAAATAAAAAATACTATATAATATAAAAATTATACTTAGGACAACATATAATGTTGTTCAATAAATATGAACAAAGTATATATTTTTGTATGTGCAATAGCGTGCTTTTAATATAATAAATTCAGTAGCATAACTTTGATTATCCTAAGAATTATCCATTTTTTTCATTTTAGTCAACGCGTTTTATAGATAGTATGATAATTATTAAATAAATAAATGTATAAATTAACTTAAAAACATTTTTTATTCTAGATTTAGTATTTGTGTTTGATGCAATAATTTTTAATTTACAATCATGATGTTTAAAATAACAATTTTCATCATTTAAATAAATTAATACATACAATATTTCTTTCTAACAATATTATACGTACTTAATGCATGTACATTTATTGGAATGATAAAAAAATCAAGCACCAATAAATATTATAAACTATTGTTTAATTTTTCTTTAAAAAATGATTTAATATTGTGATTAGTGGCATAGTATGTAACTCTCATTCTTTAGATTATATACAATTAATGGTAATCGATTAAAGGTTTTAGATATTTACTGACATAGAAAATTTAAATTAAAAGAACTAGAGAAGTCTCCCGCAATATAGTATAATTTGAGCGTACTTTGTTGAGTAGGTCACTGTAATGGATGTGTTAAATTTAAATTTAGTGATAAACCATTGCATATTCATAACAATTTTACGAGGAGATCGCCATATCGGACTCTATTTCTAAGAATATTGTATAATAATTTATTTATATTAATTTTGGCAATTTATTTTTAGTTATCTATATAAGATATTCCGAGCTAAATTTTGTATTAACATCGTATACATTATATTATTTATTATTATAAAATGTATAATCACATCATATATTTTTGTTATTTAATAATTATAAGTTAATTTAAGTTAATACCAAATTTACTAGAGAAGGGCACGTGGATAGGGCTGTGATATATAATGCTTAAAAGAGTAAGTATTTTAAAAATTTAATTACGTATAGGAAATTATAATTTAATATTAATAATTAATTTTTCAAGTGTTTAGGATTAATATATTTTAATAATAAATCAATATTTAATACACGTTTGCATATCCAATATTGTCATAATGTTAACTTCAATTATTTATAAAAAAATACGAGGAAGAATATATTCAACTTTTAAGCCATGCGTGTTAAAATTAAAAATTATATGAGTCTTAACAACAAAATAATCTACATTCTTCCCTTATGTTAATGAATTTCATAAATATTTTAACTTTCAATACTTATACACATATTGAAAAATTAAAACTTATATAAATAATACAAAAAAGCCAACATAGTATGAAAATCAAATTTATATGTTAAGCAAATGCTTATAAATATAATTATTATTTTATACAATATGTTTCAAATCATTTATTTTTAAATAACATCATAAAAACTTAATCAATTATGTAGAAAATTTGTTTTGCTTAAATATTTTTGTTTTTCCTTAAATTATTTGTTTTTTTTTATTTCCTGATTATTTTGAAAACTACTTTACATGTTTTACATGTTTTACCTGACAAAATATAAACTAAATTCAAATTTTATCAAAAATCACTCTCAATTTTCAATATTAAAGCATTTTTGTTTTTTTCTAAATGTAATGTAGCGTCAAACACAAAAAAACTATAATATACAACCAATACATTCGTCACTTCTTTTAGAATCTTAAATATTCTACATTTACTTTTGTAACAATAAATTTAATACGATGTTTTATGTCTGAAAACTCCTAAAAATCATATATTATCTTGAAATATAGATATGTCATTTTATTTCAACAAATGTGTCGTTTCCGAATAAAAATATCGTCAAATATTAGAAGCGACATTTCATTATAATTGTTCGATTTATATATGCGAATTTATGTCTTTTGAATTTTTTACACTTAAAAACTGAGATGATTCAGCAAATGCTATATAATTTAGAGTCAGTAAAATTTCAGTGTATAGCTTATACTATTTACAAACAATAATTACAAAGTTGCGTTTGTTTATATACGAATATTTTAAATTAAAAAATGTTTTAAAATTAAAATCTCTAATTACTATTTCAGTGTTACACTGAAAATATCTACTATAGTAGGTAAGTAGTTTAACAGTTATCAAAGCTTATATTTCACAAACCAATCACTGGATAACATTAAAAATAAAAATACTTAAAACTTTAGGTGTAGTATTCTCTCACAAAATGCATAAGAAATCTCAAGCGAATCTCTATATTATGCAAATAGATACATAACAGAAGTTTTTTTCAAATTAAATATTAAAAACTTTAAATAAATATACCTTTATGCCAACGCGCAAATGATCATCTATCTTAAGTTGCATTTAGATCTTTAATTATAATTTCCATTTACGATCATATGATTTCATTTCTAACGTAGTTTGTTGGTTTACGTTTGATTTTAAATAAGGAACTAAACAATATATGAGAATATTATATAACAACCAAACCACAAATAGGTTACGTTGACATTTGATAAATTTTGCCAAATATTTAAAATCTTTGTTGTATTATTATTACGGTGATAATATGTGACAATTGTAGAAATTGAAAATTGTCTTGAGTTCAAATTTAATTGTGTGTATGAAATTTTGTTCAATGTTCCTACAAGATGAAACGCATACAAATTGTCATAATTTGAATTCCAATCTTTGCAAACACATGTTACGACTTACGACTCTAATCTTGTCCGGACTTATATCAATGGCACTATACGTACGAGTGTCATGGTACTAACCAGAAAAATACGTATCCGTTCGATTCTAAATTTTTTACAAGTTTACCAATAATTGTTTAACATAACAGTTATAAAATACATGTTGTTTTTAAATAAATTATCGTATAATAGGCCGACGAGTTATACTTACTGATAATTTAGAGTGGATTGAACATCAATTGTTACTGTTCCGAAAATTATATATATATATATTGTAGGCATATTGTCTAATTATACATTTTAATAAAATAAATAAATATTAAAAAATAAATTCTTTGGCACAAATAGTCAAAAAATTTATTTCGTATACTATATATTCACTATTATCACTAATTGTTTTTCTTTTTTATATCATATAGCAACAAAAAAATAATGAATAGAAAATATAATTACATTTTTAAAACAATACAAAACGTTTTATTTTTATCATTTTCCTGACTTGAAACAGTCTAAGTAGATGGTGAAAAAGCATAAAAATCAAATTCTTTGACTATTTGCTTGGACACGTAGTAAAATTACTGATTCGATTGCGCGCCTACGACATGTATGATATGGTTTTAACTGAGGTTTTTGTCTTTTCGAGATCTGTGTAACACAATATAAATGTACATAACCACAACGCGGTGACGCCGATTGAAAAAGTCGTACCAAAAGTCGAAAGGGCCTAAGCGATTTACCGTAATCTTTCACGACCCGTCATCGACTGTCCGAACGCAGCAGTGACGCAAAGGGCCGCTCATCGTGGGCTGTGTTTGGGGGGGGGGGTCGCGAAAATCGTGTTATATACCTGAATAGAACATTATCATAATATAACATATTATTATAACGTTATTGTATCGGAATAACGAAATCGCTCGCGAGGACGCGAAAACGACGCGAGAGAAAAACGAAAAACCGAGTTTCCCGCGAAAACGCTTCGGCGGGACATCGGACGGATATGTCGCTCGGCGGTAGCCCTGGGCGTGCGCACGAACACCGGAGAAACCATTTCGCCAGGGGCTCAGCACTACTCCAGTCGATCACTGAGGTGGCGCGTGTGATCGTCGTGCGTTGCCCAAGAGTCGTACACTGCATTCGTATGTGCGTGTACATAATATTATATATATATGTAGGCATAAGATATCGTTCACACATACGACAAATATAATATAAATATATTATAGCCGTCGAGAGGCGATGCAGTGGTAACGGCGTCGCGAAAAAAAAAAAACACCAAGCTCGACAATTCAAAAATCCGTTTTTACGTCACCATATAATATATAACAGTTAAAAAAAAAGTTTTTGAAAAGTCACTCTTAAAGCGCGTATCGCGGTCGCCGTCTTAACAGGTACATAGTATCTGGTACCTGCGCGTAATAACGTCGTCGAGATCGTCGTATCGTAATATCATTATATTATATGCGGTCACAGGAAGGATTTATTCCCGTACCTACACATTGATATAGTCGTTCGTAACGCGTTTATTTACACTCGCCGGTTCTGCGATCGAGCTGATTTTTAATCTGTAAGTATATAAACATAATATATTACGTATACGTCGTGCACGCACAATATTAATATTATAACGATATTAATATCGTAGACATTTCAAGATTAATAATATTTATCACAACGGCAAACTCGCAGAACACATATTATTATACGAGTACGTAAGTAAGTGTACTTTGCGTGTATAATACAATAATACGCGTTTTATATTGTATAATTTAATATATCGTTTCTGCGTGCTCTGTATTAGTGGATTAACATTGCTGCATCGAGGGCGATATTTTTGTTTATTTTACTTTAATTAAATATGTTTCACCACGCAAATTTGTTAAGAACACTTATGATAAGTATTTCAAACATTACAACCAGCGACTGCAGTTGGAATACGCTCATTTAAGTATTTTCTTTCTGACTGTATTTCGACTGTAAAAATCCTTTATTTTGAAAAATAGTTTGTAAAAAAAACTTTTTCTTCTATGACATTTATTATTTAGCAAATAAATATTTGTCTTCCCCATCTTTTTATAGAGGTTAAATAAATTGTTGGTTAACAACTGATATTTTGTACAGAAAATGATTTTATGTTCAGATAAATTTTAAAAAGTTATATATGTATGAAATAATTTTTTTTTTTACAAAAAAATCGTAAAAAATTATAATACCATCAGAAGTATTAAGCATTTTAAACAATAAAATCAATAGCACTGTAAATATAATTTCTTAAAAATAATAAATAATAGATTTCTTAGGAAGTTTTTTTGAGTAATAGACCAATTTTATACTGTCGTATTATTTACTTAAGTTATATATTATGTTCAAATATGTACTTTAATATATATATAATATATACATAAAAGAACTATCGTATAGCTACGTATTATAAGTTATACATTTTAAAGTTATATTTATGTTAAGAAGTTCCATCGCTGGATGGATTCTTCGCTCAAGTCATCAGTCCCTTTTATTTTATTTTATTTTATTCTTATTCTATCAACACTTATGCTCATTGTAAAAATAATATATTTACAGATTGTATAATAAAACAAATTAAAAACAATATTTATGTTAAATATCAGTTAAGAGTTAAATATTAAAATATTAAAAAAAAAATATATATTTTGCAGTTAAAAATTTCAGTGATATTATATAAATATTATCACCATTATTTAAAAAAAAATAAAATGCATATCAAAGTCTAAATCAATCTGAAATAATACTAAGATTTTTGTGTACAAACGCGCTATTAATACAAATAATAAATATATATTATACAATTAGTGAAACATAAATTAATTATGTACAAAAATATAAGGTCAATTTAAAAATTTAGTTGATAAAATATAATTTTTGAGATTGTCATTAAGGATTGCACATGTTTCAATGATCCTTAAGAAACTATTCAATTGTACATCGTCATCAAAATACACTCTTGTCTAGTACTCAACTGTCTCGTTGCCCTTTATTCTCAAACACACTTTGGACCATGTATAAAAATGTGCTCTGTTACTTAATTTTCATTAAACTAGATTTTTAGAATAATATACCTACCTATTATTAACAAAATAGAACTAGGTCTGTTAGGTAACAACATAGAAATAATTGTTTATAACATATGTATTTTAATACACAATCATAATGGAAAATAATTTAATAAAATAACTAAATAAATGTAAAATAATATCAAACAAAAATAAAAATATTAATTTATTCTTTAAATTATAAATTTAATTAGGAATATCAATGCAGTTGTTTAGAATAAGTAGTTGTTATGAACATTGTAAAACGATAATATTTAAAAATGAGTGAAAACTTGAATGTAATTTACGGCAAAGCCATTAGTTTTAACTAAATTTATTTTGGTTATTTCGTTGTAATTTGGGTATAAAAAATGCATGACACTTGACATTTTAACGAATTATTTAAATAAGTATGGTATTGACGTGATATAATTTTTAAACAAAATGTTCAATTATTAAAATGCCAAAATTGTTTTATTTTCTCAGTACTTATTTTATAAAATTTGCAATTTAAATTTTAAATAACATGATCTATAATGACTATAATGTGTCAGTATAAAAATATTTATTAAACAAATCATTATTCAACATTATTAAACGTACCTATCTAAAGTTTAAAAATGCCCTACTAAATGTATACAGTTCAAAGTATAAATAGAAGAAAAACTACAATAAAAATCGATAAGTTTTACACTGTATAATATATTATTATACATTGTAAAATAAACATCATTCGAAACCAAAATATTATTGCATTTATTATAGTGTCTATTTATTTTTTTGATGGAAATATTGAACAATTTGTCAATTATTTTCAAATTTGAATGTTGGTTTTATCAAAATAAATAATTTAGGCCTAAAATTCAATTGCATTTAAATAAAAAGTCAAAATTATAAATAAAACAATAATTAGTAAAACACAAAAAGAAGTAAATCTAAAGATATTTTAAACCAGAAAAAATTATTTATTTACGATTAAATACACTGATAAAAAAAACTACCGCAGATTTGGTCTACATCATAATATTAAGAAAAAAAGTAAAGTAACGCAATTTATTTTCACGGTAATAGAAAAATAACAAAATATTATTTTAGGATACCGATTTGTGATTTATATTATGACATTGTTTTATAACTGTATTATAACTTATTCTCTCCTTCAATAACTTACTACTTCCGTGTATTTATTAGAAATTTTTATTTATTTTTATACTTTGACATTATGATAATAATACGTTAGTGCGTTTTTCATTTTCTTAACTTGATTTATATTATATACACATATATTTGTATAATGTCTAAATTTTGACCAATTCATCAGCTAAATAGTAGCGCACCAAAATGTCATTTCAGCAAAACGTCCACGCTAAATCGTCCACCCTGAACGTTCTAGATACTTATGATACTATTGGTTATGACACAGTGAAGATTAAATATAAAATAATAATAAATCATTAGGGTTAAACGCAATCATTCCGGCGGTGACCGCCACCACGAAATATGTTAAAAGCTAGGTATTAAATTTTGTTTTAATACAAACCTACTATAAAAAAAAAAAAACATTTTAACGTTTTGCCTACCCCTATCGTTAGTATACATATAATACTATATATAATAAAATATTGATCGGGGCTACGTCATGGCATTGTATTATTAATTTTATTCCGGTAAATTAAATTCAATATTTTCAATTTTGGCGATTGGCAGCTAATATCCATCCAAATTTCAAATTCCATTCAAAAATAAAAAAGTAGAAATGTAAAATTATAGGTCAAGTTAATATTTTCAACAAATAACAAAAAGCCTATCTTTAACAGTTCTAGGAATGAATTACGTAGTAGGTGAATTCAATTATTAATTTTCATAATAGAATAGAATAATAATATAGTATATCAATAAACAAAATTGATTTGATTTAAAGCAAATACATATATTTATTTTTCAAAACTTCAAATGGTAAATTAATGTTTTTAGTAAAACATTTAAATATAAAAATGTATACTCAAAAGAAAATTAACTTAATCAAATTAAAGAAATATCAAAATAATCGACTGATTTTAAAATTTAATGAGTAAAACGTAAGAGTGTTGATGTAATAACTATATTATAAGTATAGTTCATTAAATATTAATTAAAAAAATATCATTTAGGTAAATGGCTGAGTGAGCTAGAATTTATATTTGAAGTAATTGGAGAGAGTACAATTGTAATTATTATCATCCGAAATTGACCATGCAATTATTGTTATAAATATATAACTATTAATAAATATAGTCACTGTTTTTTTTCTATTACTTTAGCTTTAATTACTTATAAATATTATAATAATACTAAATTGTATTTATTTTAATGAAGAAGAAATTAAGAAGTTTCTATAAATTCTATACAAATCTATTTAATAATATATTTTTTTTATTCTTAAGCAAGTGTCATCCGATGATCTAATTTTATATTTAATAATGCTTAGTATTTTAATATATAGGTAATACGTTATTTTGTAACTCTAAACGTAAAACAAAAAGAAAAAAAAATTATAAAGATTGGTATGTTCAAATAATGTCATTAAAATTTTTATTTTCAGTGATGAATAATTTTTTCATGTATTTAGAATTTTTATCCAATGATGTTTGAGTCGACGCAAAACTAAATCGTTTACAACACATTAATATTCGTTGTGGATACCTACTACACTGTATACGTTATAGATTATTATGGCGTACAACAGCTCGTACAAGTATAAACGTTTTTATAATAATTTATGTCTGCTTATTTTTTGGAAAAATAAAATGTCTTACTTGATGTATTAACGAACTGAGTAATAATATTTCCGTTTAGATCTCAGCGTTGCTAATATCAGTCATCACTATATTATGTGGGATGATCAATTTAAAAATAATTTCATAACATTGTTATGCGAATGAATAATAGATGACCATTTGCCGGAATATGTTTATGCTCTTACAAAAATCGCATCCAATTTGCAAGCGATTCGTACTGTATTATTGATATTCCGGCCGCGTTCGCCCGTAGCTATTTGTTTTCCATTTTCGGTTGATATCTTTCACTAAATCCTCTCTACGTGCAGGACAATATTCAAAACGGTCTCTGTCCGAGCTATTATTGCATTTAGAATATAATATAACATTATAGGCGTATTAAATTAATATGTGAATGGGTCTATTATAATACGACGTGAACTACCGATGTAATACTGTGTTAAAACAAAGCATGCCGAATGTGTTTTGTCCTAGTATTTTTCAACATCCTGCTGCTCCGAAATCTTTTCTTTTTAATAAACGGGATGATTCAGGTGAACATTATACCCCTTTATTTTTTTTCTTAAGATTATAGTTTTTGACTTTTTTAAATCTATACTTAAAATCTATGTTTTCAGTTATTTTGATTCTTAAGGATCCTTAAAGAATGTTTGATAGTGATACAAGCTTCTTTTTTACGATGATGACTTACAAATTTTACTGTAAGTTATTAAGTTCATGTTCTTATATAAAGTTATTTAAAAGTATATTTTATCGTTAAAAACGTTAATCAAGAAATCAATGTCAGCAGTCAATAACGATATTTCCGATCAAATTTGGCAGTATAAAATGTTGACTAGGAAATAAAATAATGAAATCTCAATGAAAAAAAATTTTGATGAATTTGCTTATTTAATTAGAAACCCAAACAGGGCTTATGCAGTAAAATCAGGTAATTGTAAATTTTCGTTCCATTTTAAATACTTAATTAGATTATGCAAATTATGAACTAAATATTATTTACTTATTCGTAAACTGTATCGTGGATTTTTTTTGAAAAATCAATAATTTACTTCCATTTTTCAGGCTTAAGAGTTAGGAATTAAAATATAATTATATTAATATTTATATGGTTAAAAATATTGATATTATTGTTTACAGTTAAGAAATGTATTATTAAAAATAAGTAATTAAGCATTATAGCTGGTAATAGTTTGAATAAATCTACGATAATTTCTTCACATTATCTAAACAAAAAAAAAAAAAACAAATTATAAACAAATTATATTATATTTAATATAATCGTTTTTGTTTAAAATTCGTTCATTTTTTTTTCTTTTCTGTAATAATATTTGTTACAGTTGTATTTGTCGTTTTTGAACGATATATATATATAGAATTAAATTCAATTTCTTGAATGAAGCACACAAGGTTGTAGGATTTTGACACTTTTGTACAAAATATTTATTTTTTTCTTATCTCGTTTTGACGCACATGTCTTCCACCGGAATACATCTCTATAGTCGCTACTAAATAACAATATAAATCATGATAACATACAGCGTATTTGTTATAACATTTTATATAAGCCTGCGTACTATCACATTACATAACATGTATTTATAGTTGACCGGTTTTTTTGTGAACCGTGAATTATTATAATATTCATCCAAATTGGAATATTTTTTTTAACAACATTGAAAATTGTCATCATTTTTATTAGTCATAATTTAAAAAATATATTAATAAAATTATGTTTGATTTTTAAAACATTGCCTATATTATCTGCTATAATATCTGAGCATTGAAAATATGATATAATGTTGGTCTTTAATGACATTGACTAAGCATTAAATATTTAACCTAAATAAACATAACTGACAGTACCCTATAAACTAAATGGTAATATTCCTTAAGAAAAAGGTTTACAAAATTATAATTATAGATATAATGTTTAATTTATCCTCAGTCATTTTAACAAATTTTAGAATGATGAATGATTAATAATTAATATTAATAAATATTGCTATTCTAGTTTTAGAACCCTCATAGCCACATATAATTTTCAAACGTATTATCTATAAACTTATATTATGCATAATGTTAAATAACTCCAAAACTACTTATTCAAATTTCAATTTAGATAAGTATATAAATATTTTTTAAAATATCAAATATTAGGTTGAAAAAAAGGTTTGTATCGGTATCATGCTCCTCGAACAGTAGAAAAATCCAAATATTACGAAATAATTAATATAAATACATTACTAAAAAAAAAAAAAAGGGATGAACATACTTGTTGATTTACTCTTTTTACGCGTAATATATATCCTAGGTAAAAATATATGAACATTTTACATAATATATGGATCGCAGTCCAACGCCACCGCGGCTTGGGCCACCCTGTAGTATTTGAGATTATCTTAGAACATTCCGAGTTTTTATAAAAGTAGCTAACGGGATAT
This sequence comes from Aphis gossypii, assembly GCF_020184175.1. Classification (NCBI taxonomy): domain Eukaryota; kingdom Metazoa; phylum Arthropoda; class Insecta; order Hemiptera; family Aphididae; genus Aphis; species Aphis gossypii. The sequence continues at coordinate 74,213,235 of NC_065530.1, forward strand.
GTTACAAAAGGCAAAGAACGTTTTCATCGCAACATCCACAAGTGCAATATGTCAAGGGCGCACGTAATAAATGTAGTACAGCTTATTTCGTGAAAAATATCAAAACATATCTCACATATATGTGTACAATTTATATTTTATTTCTTCTTGTTTATTGCGCAAACTGTTATGTACAACAACGAATATAATAATATTATGTTGTTATACATGTGTTCTACATTCTATTTTCAACGAAACATTGAACGTATGCATGGCATAGGTGTTCATTAAATGGTTAAATTATAGGTTAAGCGCATGATAGTGACGGATAGTATATGGGGTAAAAAGGGGCGAGGGGTTGAGAAACAATAAATTTAATGATCAAAACTAATTAAATTTTGCGTATATTAAGTCTAGGGTGCATTATAACCATTTGTACATATTGATTTTTCATAAGTGCCGATGAAATCATTTAAAACACAGTATGGTTTCAGTATATGCGGATATAATTACTTGAAAACACTGACGACGAGATGGCCTTTCGCCGTGACTCTGAACCGAGATTAATCTAAAACCAATTAATATAGGTACGGCATAGTTTAATATAATCTTAAATATTAATTTTAGTGTTTACCGTTCTGTGTTTATACTCAAGCAAACATTGAGGACTTGAATTTAAAAAAAAAAAAAATAAGAAAAAAGAACATAGTTTTGAGATGTAATTCGTATAAAAACACTGTAAACTTTAGACATCCTATTAACACACGTGTCACCGCACTTTGTCTCATTTGTCAAGATTTTTTTTTTTTATCATCGCAAATATCTTCGATATTTTTCATCGCTTATCGACACATGTCTTAAATCCCACTGGAAAATAAAATAATAAATTGTCATACACATGAACAAAATATCATATTTTAAACATTAAAAAGGTCTAACTATTGCAAATTATGTTACAATCATTTACATGTCATAAGGTGATTCGCAATAATTATGTATTATATTAAATTGAAAATTTAATCTTTTCAAAAAATAAATATAATGTTTATATTATATACATAATATATACTATAAATATATATATATTATTTATGATATTCTGAGCTTTTAAAAATATGTTTAATTATTACTATTATGTTATTCTGTTGCATTCGCAAAATAAATGTCAATTGCATACAATGAAATTCGTAAAAACAATGTGATCTACCTATAACAGGTTGCGAATTAAGCCTTTATCACCGAAAACCCTTTTACATAGTTGTGTTTAAATAAATAACTGTTAAATGAAATTTATGAAAATATCCACAAGTTTGGTAGTTGAGCTTAAAATTTAAATTCTAAACTTTATGGAAAATAAGATTTAAACATTGATAAAACTGTTAAAACAATTAATACTATAAATATATTTTCATGAGTTTTAGATGATTTTATACATAGAATTAAATCAATCTAGTATAAAAAATATTTTTATGAAGTGATTAATTTTTAGAAAATTTGAAAAAGTTCAAAACTATTTAATTTTATTAAAATTCAAACTAGTTTATGTACATTTTTTTTTTTTTTTTTTTTGAATTAATATAATTGTTCATCATTAAATACCACTAAAGCATTCGAAAAATAATATTAATTAATAGCACACAATTACTAAGAGTGATGCAAATAATTTGTATCAATTATAATTATTATAATCGAATGCAATCATCATGGCGTTAACCGACTGCAATTTTATTACAAAATTTAAAACGGATATGTCCGTTAGCAAACAGGTCCATTGGCGAATCCTGTATGGTTGATGTAGTAAATAAAACAATATGAAGTAAAATGATAATTATTTGTATCAATGGAAAAGTAGACGCAACGATAGAATAACGATTAAAACATAACCGTTCGATTAAACACTTTTCGCGTTAGTATCGATCGGTCGACGGATACAGAAGGTTGAATACACGATAAAAACGCCTTACTAACAGACGTATAATATCGTATGATAATAATCGGGTACCATGCCTACCTCTTGGCAACGGTTATTAAAATGTAATCATCGACGAAAAGCTCGTCTGTTGCGATGGCGTGGCAATTTTGACCGCGTTGTGGTTTATAAATACGTCGGGCGGATATGTGTGCGCGACGATGGTGATTTATAGTTTGTCAGAGCTATTCGTGACTCCGAATTAAGAAGTGTATTGTCCACGGCAGAGGGAAATAAAAGATTAAAGAAAAAAGAGATACAAGATAAAAGATAAAAAAAAAATCAAAAAGAACGTCTAAAGGACAAAAAAAAAAAAAAAAATTAAAAAAAGACTGTATAGTCGGTAAAAAAATCCTATTGTTTCGCGCACGCAAACGATACACGAGAAATAGATTTATGTCGGTCGCCGTCGATTGGCGAGGCACATGAATAGATGGGTAGGTGGAGAAGGGTGAGTTTGAGATGCGAAAGACTCGAGAGCGGTCTTTTACGTCGGCACAATAGGAGTGCGGCGTGTAAATACTGCGTAAAACTTTTTCGTCACCTCTTTAAAAACGATCTCGACAGTATTACAAATATGTAATCCCTTTTGATTGCACCACAGGTACCTATATATTATACGAAGGAGAAAACAAACCGAATATAAAAGTGAAATTCGCACGGGGCTTACAGTGTGTGCTCGTATTTTATTGCGACACAATCGCTGTGCGTTGACTCAAATACACAGAAAAATAATTAAGGCTAAGAATATAATGCGCTAAAATATTCCATTAAAATGTTTTTATACCTTAGAAAAGTGCACGTATAAAGCGCACAAGCATTTTTTATTAAACAATTTTTGAATCAAAAAATGTTTTTTATCTAACTTGAAACGAGTTCTAAGTGATTATACGATGATTTCAAGTCTTATACGTGTACTTTTAATTTGAAAAAAAATATTTTCATTTAAATTGCTGTGTCCACTTGTTATCTCAGTTTTACGTCATTAAGATTGAAGAATTATGATTTATTTTATTCAAAAAGCTAAAAACCTTAATATAACTTTATACAATTTGTTTTAGTATATATTTTAGTGTGAATTACCTTAAAAAAACTAAAATAATCTAAAAAAAAAAAAATATTATCAAAAATACATACATTAGGTATATAATTATATGAGTATAGTGTAACTAGCTTTAGAAAACTGCAAAATGCGTCGAAATTCCAATTTTAGTAGTAATATTTTTAATGTCGTCTTGGAAATTTATAGTTTAATATACTAAATATACGTAAAATCTTGAAAAATAGTCAATACATTTATGTCATTTCATCACGTCATTGTATCTCCGATTTGGAATATAAATCCTTAATTCCAATAAATTATATGAAAATGAAAATTTAATTTCAATTTATTTTTTTACGAGTAATTTTAAGTATTAATATTTCAAAGAATAAACGTACTTGTATAAACAAAAAGGGCATAATCAAAAACAAAAAAGTAATGCTACAATCCAACTTGCATTCTTGATATAATTACGTATTTGAGGGGGCACAGTGAAGAATTTTTAAGAAATATTTAAAAACAAAGTAGAACGAGACGTTTCAAAATACGGGTTCAAACAAATGTACGTACCTGTAGAATTTAATATGTGATACCGAAGCTTTTATATTTCCAACAGCTTGACGATATAGATACGTGATTATATTTATATAGCTCATCCAAATACATATTTGAAAAACTTTGAATGCCAACGTGAGTTCCTTCGTTTTAATAATATTCGAATCGAATGTTTTATCAACGTTATTTAAATGAAAAAAAAATAGCGGATGATCCAAAATCTCAAAACACAGAAATAAAATTCTTAAGAAGTCCGAACCAACATATATTATTATATGAACAAGTTTTAGATTGAGTTTCAGTGAACTACGTATAGTGCATTTCTATACGACAATAATCGAGGCCAGCGAGGTGTATACATGAATATTATATTAAATTATCGTATCGGACGTTCGCGAACGACTTTATTTTCCGGGAGAATTTCGTTATATCGTTACGGCCTTTCAATATCCAACAATACAGCTGAAGTATTGATAGTTATGGGACTTTTTTTCTACAATACCAAATCAAATTACACCACTTCACGAACTGACCATTTACAATAATATTCTATCTTCATTTTTTTCCTACCATCATTTCATAATATTAAGATTAATAAACGTCAGTTACGTACGTATTATGCACTTATTGCAATGATAATATTACATGTGCATTCGTCAAAGGTACGGAGTTCATATCTAACAATAATAATTTAATACTACGTAGTGCACAATATAATGATGAGCATAAAAACTGATCTTAAATTCTATAACTTATACCTTATAAATCGGCACACGAGATAACCATAATATAATATGTTTTTATACCGTTTTTTAAAGGAATTCGGTACCAAATTGTTTTAAAGAGTTCAGTATAGACAATTTTTTAAGTTCTTTACAAAATTGTATGTGAACATGTGCTGAGTAACATCTAGTTATCTATTATTAGAGTGTGTGTAACTGTGTGTTAAATATGTACCGGGGTGCTGCCACATAAATGTCACCAATATGTGTCTACAAAATAATATTATTTAGGTACTAAAACCATGCAATTTTTGTCCATTTTGTCTACAAAATTATTAGAAATTTGGAAAAAAATATTTGGTATACAATTTATATGACATCGATCGTTCAAATTATTTGATTTTTTTTTCATAATAATGTTGTTTGTAATTTCTACATTTTAAAATCAAATAATTAATTAATTGAAAGATAAGAGTTTAAATCTAAAGAGAGTGGTATTTTCGATATCAATACCCTTCATTAGGATGTAATTTTTAAAATTTCTATCGCAGACAATTATTATAGTTTTTCGAAAACCGAACGATATCGAATATCTTTTAAAAAACATTTCAAACAGTAAAATATATTTACGGCTCGAAGGGTCTTATAGATTTACAAGACTGCAGAAAGTACCATATTGTGTTTCCTACGTCTCACAAGCTAGTCAATGGCACTTTGTCACTCGGCGTACGTTTTATGTAAGTGTTAAAAATATTTTGAATACGGTGTAGGTGACGTTTAATCACAGTCAATATTTCTTTTTATTTGTTACAGTTAATACAATAATATAGCTGTGCGATTCGAAAATAGTGGTGTTTTGGGGTTGAACTTAAAAGTACATTGTGACATTAATATTTTACTGTCCATCATTAATATCTATTTATACATAAATGACATGTAATTTAATAGATAATTTGGTTTATATTATACAAAACGGTAAATACTGTATCCATTATGCTGCGTTGGACGCTATATAGTCTCTGTTAAATAGTTATAATATTGTAATACATTATTATTATTATTATTATTATTATATAATACAGCCATTGCAGCGTAGTTTCCGAGAATGATAATATCGTAACCGACAGCCACTCTAAACCATACCGCATAATATTATACAAAACGATTCAGTCAGTGCGTATGACAATATTAAATATTTGGTTCCGGTGTTTTATGTCGTTTAAAACGGTTATTGTTTTTACGGCAAAATCATTTATTATATGATGCTAAAAAAATATAGCTTTTGTGTTTAGAATTGAATATAAATCATTTTGAAATATAACGTGTGCAAATGGTTCTAATTTGATTTATTTAATTTATTTATTTTTTTTTTTTTTGGTTAACAAATCATACTGACCAGATTGTGTGTGTAATAATTTAACAATTATAATATGTTAACGAAACTTTTTTTATCGTCAAACATCTGTAAAATGCATACAAAACAATAATTATCATGCATGTCTGTAATACGCATATGCCATACGATATATGCATATGCATATACGATGACTATTTTAAATGTAAGTAATTATTTCTTTAAAAAGTATTTATGTTTTGGAAACAATTATTTAATATAATTTGAAGTCATAATAAAACAACATTTTTTATAAAAACGAAAATGTTTATTTGGGATGACTTAAAATTTATACTTTTCGATAATATTAATGTATCTTTAAAATAATTATCTAGTATGATAATACAACCTACTTCATAGTTTATTGAGTTTATAGTGTATAAAGTCACATGAATGAAAATGTATTAAAATTAATTTACATGAATTCTACGAATAAAACATATACGGAAGTCAGTCAAATAACTTGATTGAATGTTTATTTATATTTTAAATTTTTGAGTTTAAAAGTATCTTACAATAAATTATTAGATAGACGCGCGAAGAAAAAACGATACCAACCGAAGGCTTACATTGCTCAATAGTTTTTTTTTTTTTTATCGCTATTTGTATACACTCTCATTGCTTGAAAATTAAAATTATGAGTTTGATACAACTTTTGAAGTACGATATGCGTACAGTTTCCAATCTAGTGAAGTGGGGCCGTATGGAACTTTTTGTACATTTTTTTTTTTATTATTGAAGTGTACAAAAAACGAAACGTATCATTGTAAAGCTGCAATATCAGCTATCCGGCACCACTCGGTATCTAAAATATAATATATTATACAATGGATTTTATTGAGAATTTGATCATACAATAAAATATTAAAATCAGCTGACTGAAAATATGATTGAATGTGATTGGATACAATAATATACGAATCGCAAACTGGAACGGATTCTATGAAATATTAAAATGGCGATGAGAGAGGGATATAGAGCATCTTTGGTGTGATATGAAACGGACAATCAATGAGAAGAAACGGAAAATGTCATAGATATTGACTTAGTGTAGCGTGGATGTAGAATAAATATAAGAATTGGCCGGTCATAATTTGAAAGAAAAAGAGGAAAGTAGAGTGTGCTATTGCACCGGGGACGTGAAGTTATTGTTTTCCTACAAAGTTTTATAACGTTGAACGAAGGTTAAGACGGTATGGATGGTGCACGCGATATACCTATCTCTATATAGCAGGTGACAGGTTCTTCCAATAATCGAATCACATTTTGCCAGCGGGGTAGAAATTGGATCGAGAAATGTATTAGATTAAAAGAGGTATAGCGCAAATAGAAATAATGGAGGCTAATAGCAGGTCCGATTCTAGGCGTTTGCGTAAGGCGGAATGATTTTATAGGCACGAAATAAGAAAGTGAAATGCATCAAGTAAAAGTGGAATAGTTATTGAAGATTGATGATACTCAAGACCATTCTTAGGGTGTCTGGTTAGTCTTAGCTACTCGTTATTTTTACATATATTTAAGTCCTCGTGTTAAACAAAAAAAAAAAAAAAAAACAGAAAAGAAAATTGGCAAAATAATATTATTTCACAGTATTCAAAATTGAAGGTATCATAGTATGGAAGTAACGAAGGAATTTCTTATGAATAAAGTAGCAATATATGTTTAAAATGTAGTGTAAGTAAATAATTTCGGTAGTCAAATATAATGATAAAATATGTTAAGACAAAAGTACAAAACTAAGTTGCGTATGTACAGTGTACACTAATACATTCAGAAGACCTAAATTGTTCCAAGTCCTGTTCATAGTCGTTATTTTATTATCCGTATCATAGTTGTTATGAAATGTTCGGTAAAATACAAAGGTAACACAATTTATTACATTTCCAAAATACTTATATCTATCATAATTATAGACAATATTCTTCTGAAATCAGCTGATTTTGAATAGAAAAAAAAAAGTAGGTGTTTCAATGACACTTGTGAGTAGACATTTATGTCAAGGTTCACAATAATGGCAAAGGCCAACTACTAAAATAATAACTATTTTCACACTCGGCCTCACAATTATTATTTTTGTCCTGGATATCGCAAATCTTAAGGACGGCCTTTTATATAATTCACGTAGAGATAACCACGGCGTGGTGTGTTGTGTACCGCGAGTTATGTTCTACAGAATTTATAGAACGCGTAAGATTGTTCAATGATTAAACGTTGGGCAATAATAAAAAGGAATGAACCTCATTAGTCATCGTCACAGATCATAATATTATTACTGTTATTTATGAAATACGTAAGACGCGGTTTTAGCGATACGTTTCCGACGGATTTGTTAAAACAGTGGCTGGCTGCAATTACAAAGTTATAATTAAAGTCGTTAGAAATTCGTGGAGACACAGTCGCGTATAACTGCGTACGTATATACACGCATATACGACCATAATTAAGCTTATCACTTAATTAAGTCCACATATTTTCTGGCTTGTGTTAAATAAATAAACGCATAACACACTTCTAAAACGTCTAAAAATGTTAATTAAACCACAGGCGTTGTTATTACTTGTACATTATTTTGGTTCCGAACGAAAATGCCCTTTCTGTGTAAGTACGTTACGTCGCTAAATGCAGAATGCTGTCCGCTACGGTACAGAGTTTATGTCCCCGGTGGCCTCACGGGTCTGATAATATTCGCGACCTGATAATATCGTTATGTTCACCGTACACCTGTGTCCCGCCACTTGCACGAAGAAAACGCCGCCCGCCGTTCTCGATTAAGTCTGCTCCGAACGGTTTACGAATCACGTAGCGTTCACATTATACACATACATATAATATATATATATATATATATATATATGATGTTATGCCTACGAAATGGAATGCGATCGTGCGCGTCATTATTATGTACAATATTAATTGTAAAATGACATGACCTATCAAATTAACTCTGTGGGGTGGGGGTTTTCCATTCTCCAAAAACCATCGCGTGTTTCGAGTCCTGTCGTTTTCAAAGGATATACTATTACGTTATACAGGGTCTTGCGAATTGACCAAATTGACTGTGAAAACAACAATCGCGGGGATCGCGTGAGAACTTAATATAACCCCCTCGCACCGTTCTTGTCATACCGAATTTTTGAAGACCCGGTAGATACCCTATACATGTATAACATTCTTGGGTACGTCAACTATATACATTTATACATAATATTATATTGTGATATGTTCGCATTTGTTTCATGTTTGTATAATATATATGTTTAGTGTGCGGGTGTATGTGACAAGGGTGAACGAAAAGCTTTCAGCCTATGTTACATCCTACGCTGAGTTTATTATGTGAGTGGTACAAGAAAAACACAAAAGTCGAGTACCAGAAAACGTAAGCTATATATAGCGTTATACACAATAGTCAAGATATTAATTGTAATAATACTGCACAGCGCTGTTCTGTATAATTAATTGTATTTTTTTTTTCGCATGTTTACTTAAAGTGTAGCCATAAATCCAGATGTCCATGTTTCGTGTAGTTATATTTGATATTACCATTGCTTTGTATCATGTATTCCTTACAGAGTAAAAAAAAATAATAATAATATATATTATAAAAGAAATTTTACTATAAAGGACCGAGTATAACTACAGTTATTTATTTATGTGGTTTTCATACCGTAAACGTGTACCTATTTGTATTAAACATAGTAAAATTACACCGTGTGTTTAACGTTGTTTTATAACTCGAGCTTGTCGTTTTCTACCTTTCGATATTTTATTATCGACTAATGATTAATATTATTATATATTAGGCATTAGTGACTATCGCTACTAAAAATAGTAAAAGTATTTTATTGGTTTTTATTCAAATACTCATACAAGTACACAATTATAGCTTGATCGTTTTTCCGAAGTAATGTACTTCCGTCTTTAATATATTTTTATAGTAAGTACTTATTGGTCAGATACGACAAACAAAATAAGTCGTAGGTTGAAGTCGGAAGGTTGTCGCTTCCGAAAACATAATCCGGAAAAAACAAACCTATTGACTTTACCACTGCAATATTTCAACACAAAGCGATTCGAATGATGCAGCTGCAGAAAATGCTTTTGTCCGATTTTGTGTAATTTACATGATTATATTCTATTTATTGTATGCAACAGAGTGACATCAGATCGGTACACGTGTGCGACTGCCCGTGGCTTGTAATATTATGTGTTTACGTCGTGTGTAAAAGGTCACGAGTATCAATTTTCGAAGTTTAAACTTTGAACGTTTCAATAAAACGATCAGTTGTGAAATATTTGTGTAAGGGGAAATACGTTTTATACTGTGCTTTGAATTTCTTCTCGCTGAATTAAAAATATTAAGCGTTACTGGAAAACGAAAAAAAATGTAAAATATTTGCGTCAGAAAAGACAAACATCCGAGTTCGAGCATATTTTGTGTGTTATAATTTATCATATTTCTGTAACCTGCCGTACTCGCCTTCGTACGATTTCCATATTTTTCTCGAGAAACACGTGCTGCTACATGCGTACACGGAATATTGTGCATTCCTATCTGATTTATGATATACCAAACAAACGAATAACCTACCAATAATTTAGTCAGTTGTGACTTGTGATGTTAGTAAACAATTTCTGAGGGTAAAAGATTTCTCAAAAATATTATACATTTTTTTGAAAATCTTTATTAAAAATATAATACGTTTGGATGGACTGGAAAACTTGTAATGTTAATAAATACGCTAGGCCATCGATATAAAATACATGCCCAATACATGGACATATTTGTAAATGTGTGTATTTCGTTCAGTAGTGATCAGAATTAGCGAACAAATACTGAAGATTAACGAGTTACGTGAATGAAGTTATGTTATATGTGTAGTTATACTTTAAGTATAATATTATGTTTAAAAACAAAAAAAAAACAATGAAAATAAAGGTTTTTTGCAAAAATGAACAATATTTTTAATGCAATCAAAAGAAATAATACAATTATTTACAAAAAGAATAATAACCCTTAGCAGTTAACATTAACAATAAGTATATAAAAACATAATACAAAACTTATTTTCTAGCTCATCGCCAATATAATAAAAAACAATAAGAAATAAAAATGTAATGTTGCATTCGAGATCCGTCAGCTAATAAGCTAAACTAATAACTAATAGTAATAAGTAATTATGAATATTTATTTTTACATAATTAATATTCAAACACTTGTTGAGACACTGATTTAATTTCTCATGCTTATTGTTTACAATATTAATTTTCATATAATATTCGTTTTATTGAAAATTGAAAAGGTTTTATTTTTAAAAGACTTTATGGAATAATTTAATATATATTATTATATCATTCATATTATGATATTTTCATTCATTTTTTTTTATTTTATCATTTTATTTATTTATTAAACCAGTAGTAAACAACTATGATAATTTATTTACCGGCCCACAAAAGTATTTAAATAAAAGTATAAAAAAAATAAAAATTACTTTAAACTTTAAAAATTGAAAAAACAATGAATTTAAATTTACTTAAAATATAACGTTTGTAAAATTTAATATAAATGAATATTTACCTAGCTTTTAATGTAAAAATGTTGGTAAATATTCGGTATTTTTCTAATATATTTAGGTACCTAACTGAGTGATGTATCGCCAATAAATTATATCGGGTCATCGGGATGTGAATAAATCAATAAACTATTAAAGCACTTAACAGACACTCAAGTTTTCAGCCATATGAACCTTAAGTACTGACCCAATTGCAGATCTACGTGCATAAAATAATTTTATTATGTAGGTGTTTATTACATAAAATAACATACTTTATGATATTGTATAACATAAGAATACATTTGATTCAAAATTGATTTTTGATGCAATGTTCACTTGTATCAAACAAGTTTTAAAATGCAATTGAAAAAAGGAATAAAAAGGAAAAAAGTTCTTGGGGGTCAAGAATTGGGTTACAAATTATTACGAATTAATTACTAATTTTTGAGTATGGTTTGACTTCAAAATTTTTAATTTGGGGTAGCCAGGTTGACAGACCTAGCTTATTGGGCTAATTTAGCAATAATTACTTATAATAATGGCACAGTTTATTTAAATTAATAACAATATAACAGCTCACAATAATAGTATGCCAGTGCGTAGATTGGCCAGTCTTATATTAGTTCATATTACAATAAAACTAATATTGTAAGCTATTGGAGCTAACACAATAAAATACTTAATTTTAATAGCGTCTAAGTAATAACCATAATATAACACATACATTTTGATTATTTTACAATAATAATATATTGAGGATCCTTAGAGACATAATTTAACAAAATTAAACAAATCTACGGTTCGGATTTCGTAACAATACTAAACAACGAATACAATTTAATCTTATTTGCCATTACGTTATCTTTATTATTTTTGACCTTAGTTACTTAAGTTAATCCTATACGTAAACAACGATGTTACTTTATAATATCTTGTATTTACACACTATGTATGATTTTGTAAAAAGCCGAATGGCATTAAATCTAATAAATAAATAAAATAATAATAATTACAATTCGTACCATGAAAGATCTAATAATAAAAAAAAAAACAAAACAAAAATATGAAAACTAGATAATGTTGAATAGACGTGTGTTCGTAATTCGTATGCAGATCGACAAATCGATAGCATTATAATATTATTATAAATCGATGATACGAAATAATTATGTGGACATGTAGTTCAAGGAACGTTATACATACAAATAAACGAGTATATATATATATATATATATATAAGCCATATATAGTAAGCTATTTTCAAGTTAAGACCAATAATACATAACAGTTTTTAAATTTTTTGGGGGGTATTTATATTGCTTTGGGTACGCGGGCGGAATAAAAACGTATTTAGACCCACGTACCCACGTACAACAACAGATACAAAATATACTTCGATCGATGTACTACTTTGCAGCAGGTAAAAACCTATAATACCGGTAATAGCAAACGGTTCATTAAGTACCTTAAATTATTGGATCGCCGCACAACTGCAAATTCGGCATTACAAAGGAATATATAATAACTGCGTTGTATTCGTAATAATAATTGTTTTGTGTACCGGCCAGACACGGTGTGTACCCACCTACGTACAATGATTTACAATGCACGCATAATATTATAATAGCTTACCGTAATGGTATAATACGCAGGTAAGCTTTCGGAACAAATTATATTTATTTTTATTTGAACAGCGTATTTTCCTCTTTTAAATTATACAATAATTACCGAATTGTATAATACCCACGCATTATAATAGAGAAATATAGAAAGGTACGCAAATAACTCGATTCGGCCTCATGCCCAGTAGTTAATATTACGAACGATGGTAGGCAATAACAATGCGTCCTATTAGTTATTAATAAAACTTACCGGAGAAAAAACGGCACCCGAAAAACTGTTAAATTCGACCTACCGTCTGACGATAACCTAATTTCGCGGTATAAATAAAAAGCACTTATTTGTGGGATGAGAAGTATTTAACCTTTGTACAGCGTACGTTTTATTCAAATTGATCCGCAGTATTAACTCCGAGACACGAACTAAATAGGAAAATGTCTTAAAATTTGAGGACACATACCCGTCGACATAACCACGTACGACATAATATCATCGCTATCATTACATCACCGAGTTTATTTTGGTCGATAGACGTTTCGAAAGTTTTTATTCCAAATATTTTATATAGGACTATGATCATGAACCACTTGTTTTCGAGGCCAAAATAGTATTTATAAGTATGTAAGTGTAAGTAATTTTGTTAACAAAATATTATAAATCTACGGTTTACGGTTGGATTTACTTAATGTTGATGAATTAACGATGAGAATAAATTAATGATGAAGCATTGATTATTTGGTTTAATTATTGAAAAGTCTTTAGTCGAAGGAAAAAATCTCTGACTAAATAAAACCGTAGAGCTACAAAAACAAACATGACTCATTTCGAGCACAGTGATAACGTTTTACTGCTTGCATAATTCCCATAGTATTCAGATATTAAATTTTATGACAAAAGCGCAGTGAGTGTAAAAGTTTTTCTGGAAATTATAAGCATATTAATTTCCATATTTTTACACCAATGTTATTATTATTTATTATTAAATTATAATATAATGTAATACCTTTTTACTTATATTTATGGAAAACTTGAACATTTTAATGAATCCTAGAACCTAAATCAAAAACTCGAAAGTTATTTAATAATGTGTACAGGCACTATTTAAATAATTAATTAAACGTAAAGATAAGATTTAAACAAAGATGCTAATAATAAAATAAAATAAACGAGTATATTCAATTTCGATCTAGTTCTGAACAAAATACAACTAATTCAAATAAAGAACTTAATACATTTGCGAATTCTCAAAAATATAATAATTTATGATGGTTTGTTCTTGCAACGATTTCTAAATAATCAAATTAAATTATATTAAAACATCGATTCGTATTTAATCCAATCACTTACTTATTAATTATACGAATTGTGGTGTAATCAATTTGACAGAATCTAATTTTTAAATTGTATAGCATGCAATGCTTAGAATTATATTAAAACTCGTCTCCTAATTCACATAAAAATATATGAATCTTAATTATACAGTTTTTTAAATATTTTAAAATTTTCTTTTTAATTATAAGCAATTTATTTTTTTTGTAATCTAATTGTATTTTAGTGTTTGACTAAGTCAGATACTACATTATTATTCTATATCAATGTAAAATACGCAATTATTGTTAAATTGTAAATTAGGATACTTAATAAAAATTAAAAACTAATATTTTCATAAGATCAATATTAAATGTAGACAATTTATTGAAATATCGTTTAAATTTAAATGATGTAAAATTATTTTTACTAACAATAAATTAAAAAGTTCTATGATAACTTATTTTATTTTTATTTTAACCAGTTAATGTTTCTGTATGTAGTTTTTTCTGATAGAAGGAGTGCTTCAAAAGTTTCATATAGACCTCTCTATAAATTATAAATTGGACATGAATGGTACTTTAAAACGTCAATTTTTCCAATTAGTTTTACAGAGTTGTCAAAAAAAGAAAAAAACATTGAAAAACCTCGACATAACTTAGAAATGTACAGTATGTTTTTACCTAACAAAATCGGTTTTTGACATTTTTCCTATGCAAATCAGAATAAATTTGTTTAATTTATAATTGTATTTTATAGATTTTGTAAATATAATTATTAAAATAACACATATTGAAGCTCCCATATAATGAACTTTTGTTTAACGAAGTTTTCTATATTATTTTTGAGAGCCATGACTTCCATTGTTAATTATGAATTAGTTCTATTTAACGAATTCCTCTATTATACGAAATTTATTTGTTCCCCGTGAGACTTCGTTAAATAGATGTTTTACTGTATTTATTAAATAAAAATTGTAATATTATTTATTATTTATAAGTAATTTTGTATTGTTTCGTGATATAAAATAAGTATTATAATAAAAAAATAATAATTTGTAATATGCTTTGAATTGCAATACACAAAGTAACAGCCGTACTAAAATGCAATTTATTAGTATTGAAAGAATACATACATTAACTTACGGTTAAAATGATAAATTAACTGACCAAAATTCTTTCCATTGATATATTAGTTTTACTTTTCAGATTCTATAATGGAAATATAATAAATGTATTCGTATTAGCTTTACCATGATGTGTATAATATGTGATTTTTCGATTTTTTAATGGATTTTTTCTCGAAATATTGTAGAGTGATGATCGATGAAAATTTTTATAATAATTTAATATTATATAGATGAGCAATTGAGAATAGTGGATATTTTGAATATGCCTTATAAAAAAAAATATAAATATATATACAAAGAAGTGTAGTGTTTTTCACGCTATATACACCTTGACTACGGTTGTGCAAATCGAGCTCCACTCAGAATCATTTTTCAAGCGCATCGACGTACCATCGCCTTTAAATAAAAAAGAACTTGCTCCGGTGACTCGTCCAATTCAAATATCAACACTTTAAGAAAAAATATATATTGAACTTCGTTAATGCCACTTTGATTATTATTGTGAGACTCTATAGAGCTATGGATAATTGAATGACTCGAAAACCCTGCAGCGCGCTTGTAGCCAATCGTTAATGGACACATCCAATCAATTGGTGTTGTATTATAATAGGATGAAACTAACCAATTTATCAGAGATATTATAATATAATATTAATACCTGAGGTCAAAATCTATAGAAATATGACAAAAGGCAGTTTAGTTAATTATCGAGCAGTGTCTAGATTGATTTATTACTTTAGTATATGCCGATTTTTTGTCACAATAACTAAAAATAATAACTATTGTTTATTCAAAAAAAAAACTAAAATTTAATGTACAATTATTAATTATATTTAATATATTAGGTTAAAAAATGAGTTAAATAAGTTGATTATGTTAACAAGTTAAAAATATATAAAAGAACTATTAAGAATCATAAGATAAATAACTAAAAACTAATTTAATTAAAATTATATAATATGCATTCAATCAAGTTGAATAAAATATATCTTTAAAAGTTTCATTTTGTTATAATTACGTCTTGTAATAAAAAAATTAAAAACTATAAGAAACAGAGTATAGTATATTATTGTTATAATGGCATTGGTATATCTTTAAAAGCTACAGGTATTATGAAAATAAAAATAAAATATAATTATTTGAGTATATAAAAATAATATTATCTAGATTTTAGATAAACAATTTTATTAATCATACTCGAATTATATACTCTATATAAGTGTGTTTACTGTCTGTAGAATTCTGAAATCTTCTTATTCTTAGAACACAGACATCAGCATAGTTTATATATTTACAATAAAAATACTTTATCACCTATAGTTTTATGAAAAAACAAATATACATATTTACAATGTAACTTACAAGTAACACAAACAATACACGTATACCATAATATAGGCTCATGTATGTAAAATATATTTAATTTAAAATTATTTTCATCAGAGTTTAAAAAATGTTTCAAATGTATGATGTACTGTAGAATATTTAAATTTTCACAACAAGTATTTAATTATTACTTGTAAATTATACAACAAAATAATTACTTGAAGTTAAAAGTACACTAAGCATTTATTATTATTATAACATTGTTAACATAAAAAAAAATGCATAATAAATGCAATATATTGCGTTGAGTCAGCGTAGTATTCAATATTATGGTTAATGGTTAAGTTAATAGTTTAATATTGTTATTTTTTTTTCAATAAATGTTTCTTAATTTATTTATAATATTGTTTAACATGACAGTTCAAATAATAAAATTTTAAATTGGAATTTTTTTATAGTGATAGGATAAATTATATGTATTCAATAGGAAAAATATTTTTTATATAAGAAAAAATCGGTCTTGATAACTTTTTGTTCATACTATTTTAATTCATGTTTTTATACAACAACTAAAAACATATTAAATTACATGACATCAAAAAAACAATGTTGTAAAATTTACTTAATCTATTTTAATTCATGAAGTTTTATGTAAACGTGGGTGGTTGATAAAAAAGTTTTATAGAAGTTACATTAATGTGGTACCTACGTTAGGTAAAAAAAATTAAATCGTTCAATGACATTATTTTTTAGCACTACAAAGTATGATCATCTAAAAACAAAACGTTCGTGTACAATATGGACTTAAAATAAAATAATTACATAAATCGTATTACACTATAATAACAACAATATTATGAAGTTTCTAAATTATTTCGGAACTAAATACACGAAATCAGACAAATAATAAACTAGTTTGATGTCACTAATCTTATGACTCGTAAGAATTAGTCATCCAAGTTGAAATAAAGTTAAATACAAAGTATACTTCTGTGATTTAAAATGCCCAGAAACTAAATAAATACGTTATTTGGAAATTCGACTTGTTACTATTCTTTCGACGTGCTAGATCAGTGGACTCTTTTGACATGCCTCTGAAACGATCTGTGTTACCTTTCGTACGTTTTCCATGGTTTCCCGGATTGTCGTCGATTTAGTATTACTTGCATCATATTTTGTTTAGTGTCACAGTGCACTATCATGATCGATGAGATTTACAGCGGAGAATAGTTTGCGGAAACGAAAATGAAACCATGAACGTTCCCAGGTATCGTAGTACTACTTAATACGTTATTATAACAAACAGAATAAGGCCAGGCCATATCCGATTTGTTAAAACAGACAGACGAAACAAAAAGTTACTTTCGGCATCGCGGTTAGTTAATTAATCATCGCCCGGCAGACGCAGCGGGAAATAATATTAGCAGGCAACTGTTCATTCGTCATTGTTCCTCGTACAGCCACGAATTCTTCTCCTCTCCCCCCCCCCTTACTCCTCACAATCCATGTCACTATCGCCGCCACCCCCAAACCCTGATGAGAGTGTTATATTTTACGTATATTGTAGGTGTCTCGTCTCCCCTAGTTGGCAATTAATAATTATTCTCGAATATATAATAAAATAATTTCATAATATTTATTTGCAGTTCGATTTATTCACAGTTGCGGCAATTAATTATAATAATTTATATATAATAATTTTAAATACCAAAATATTTTGAGACAATTTTTGTAAATTATCATATTATTATTGAATTTACATAAATGAAATTATTGTTGTATTAAATTTCTTCCTGTTTTATTGTATAAAATAAATATTTACTTCTTTATCAATAAAATAGTTTATTCTATACTAATTTATTAATGAAATTTAATTGACTTAAATTTATAAGAGTACAATTATTATTATTTCTATTATAATTTTTCAATGAATAACCTAAATGAATTGTTAATAAATCTACCTTCACATATTATGTCAACCAAGTAGTTTTTTGTAAATGTGGTAAGGAATTGGTCTAAGTTAACAAGTTGAGAATTGATGGAATACCTATTTATAAATTAAAATTATAATTTAATTCAGTATAAATTAACAAGTGTGATATCATGTAAGAATATTCAAAAGAATTTTCATATTTCCGTACCGTCAAATACTAATTTTTCTGAATAATTACTTTCCTAACCCATCAGTTTTAGAAACATAACAAAATATTGTAAGGCAATTTTGTAATAGCATTACTTTAAAATAGTCACTATTAATTTTATTTTTCATTTAATTTCTTAATATTTTTTGAGAAATGTTCAAAGCTACTCATTATAATTATTATTTGTATAGAAATATCAAATTCCAATAAATGAAGAAACTTCTGCAGTTTACGGGTTATTGGATACTCATAATATATGATATTTTTGAAATTTTAGCTGTTAGCGTCAACTTTATGACGTTGTTTTAGTTACATACATATACTTATACTAGTATCATAAAAATGAAGTGGGGAGCAATATTTTCATATTTAGAGAGATAAAAATAGTATAGTGAAAACAGTACTTGTAAATAACATAAAGAAAAAAAGAAGACCACAAGGTCGACCAAAGCAACGGTGTTTAGATTAAATAAAAAGAGATAATAAAGATCTGAAAATAATGAGAAATAGATATATATCATATTATGTATAACAAGGAAGAGTATAAGAAGTTATTATTTATTGCAAAGTTCCTATATGATATTTTTTAAAAAAAAATTATACTTAATATACAGTATAGTATTATTTTAGCAGAAGTCCAACAAGTTTTAATTTTTTGCCCATTTATGTACAAAAACTAACCATCGATTTCGTTTAAATAGGTTTGTGAAATATCTTTGCATATATATGTGGTACGATTGATACGTAGATAAGTTTAAAAACAGCTATTATTGTTTCACTTACAAATAATAAATTATGATCTATTGATTCTATTGTAAACATTATTTTTCTCTTAGTTTTGTGTAGCTAAATTGCCTAACCAAGACGCCGTGTAACTTTAATTTGATTATTGAAATAAATAAAAAAATAAAACTTAACGACATTATTATAATGGGATACTGGTAAAAATGCCACTCTTTTAGTTAGAAATCGTCCCCAATAAATTATGTCTTAAAAAGAATAAAAAACAAAAGATTATATTATATAATTTATAATAAAGTATGTATTCATAAAATATATTGTACCTATTCAGTATATTAATATTATTACTTATGTCTTATACTGTATTTAATACTCTTAAAAAATAATATTTATTTTATTTTTGAAACACATACCTAGTTGTTCTATAGGCACTATAGTCAACATTTATCCACAAAGGAAATTCAAAATGATGTAACAGTTCAGTATTATGATCACATTTAGTCTTGTACGTTAATATCTACCTACATTATGTTACACGTACAACGATAGCGCTTCTTCCGGTACCTGTACACGAGCGATTTACGCCCTGAAAATGGTAATCACATGGCATTTCCTAATACACGCAAATAGCACACATAGGTACGTACACTGTGGAAAATCCATTAAAACTATCTTCGGATTTCAATACAAATATTTGAAGAAATACCTAAATAATTGCTGCCGGCATAACGCATTCCAAGACATTTTTAGCGAAGAGGGTTGAAAAATATCGCCCAAAGCTATGGTGAACGTTATATAAATCAAAAACGATTCTAATATCATAATATCCATCATCATCGTCGTCGTCATAATCATTAGTGACTCGTTTACCGGTCTTACATGTTGTGCCTACTACTCATATGCATCTCTTGCATGTCAGTTACTTCCGCTTTGTCATTTTAAAATATGATGTTTTTATACAGACTCGAATGCGTACTGCCCACATAATATATAATATCATATCATTTTATTATTATGTATATTCGAACTGGATTTATTTTTCTGTACATTCAAGATGTGTACGAGAGATTTTTACTTCTTATAAAACGTAGAACGTAATATTATTATAATGCTCAATTCGGTTAGTTATTTTTGTCGATAACGCGCAGACACGCGTTACACACACGGCGCTTCCGGATATTAACCGTCAAAATGATTGATACATCGCCACCGACACAGCAGCGACGACGTATTTCGTTTGTTTCGTCCGATGATAATAACATTATTATACCGAGTTCATGTAGTAGATCTGAAATGGGCTCAAAGAGACTTAATGTCCACAAATATTTTCCAAGACGTCTCAACCCCCTCAAAAAAAAAAATATATATATTTATAAATATAAAATAATATAATAATATCTTTATAACAAATATCAATATTTTTATGACATAATAGCATAAATTATATTGAAACAACTATTCTTATTAATAATTTATAATACTATGACATACTATTTTATTTTGATCTACTTTTGTAGTAAATGGTTAACCAAAGTCTCATTTCATTTATGAAAATAAGTTATTTTATTAAAAGTATTCAATAAAATTCAATACATTGTTGATATTTCTCATTTAATCAAATTAACTTTGATCATTATAGTACATGTCTTATAATTTTATTGTACATGACGTATTTTATTTTTGTGTTTGATGATGATGATGCTAATCGAGTATGATAAAAAATTCAAATTAATTACGTATTTTATAAAATGCCATTGTTTTCTAGTTCTATATTTCTCACTAGTCTTTCGGTACAATAATAAAGTATAGACACACAATCTTTTAAATTGAATAATATAATTATTAACGTGTTTATACCTGACCAATAATAACCAGTATATTCGTCATAAAAATAAAATTATTCTTCTACAACGATGCTTTGTGAATAATGAATAATGCAGTGCATGTATATAATTGTAAACGAATGTAGGCCGTTTAGGTATGGTAAACGATATAATATAATACCGATCAGTTTTAAAAAATAATCGAACAAATAATTTCGTGGTTACCCCCCTCGCCCCTGTAAGTAGCACGTACGCGTAAAAACAATTTCGAACTTGGCTACTAATGGGCCTTGTCGCAGTGGAAATAATGATAATGATACGACGACGACTTGGCCAATAGTTTTCTCGTCGGCCTGTTGAAGATAATTATAACGGTGGCGCGCCTGCTGGGAACGTTACTGCACCGATCGTAAAAACTACGATGACGTGACGTCTATATTTTTTTTTTTCATAGTCTTTCCTCCTCCAAAGCGACCGTCCAACGGCTATTTTTCCGACATTCGGATTCCCGAGCGTACTCTACGAAGAAAATTACTGGAAAACTACCGTGTACGGCGCAATATACGCTCATTTTTCATGAAATCGATTTCGGTTTCTTTCACGCGTCACTGTCGTAATACTAGCAAGATGATAATAATAATACTAATCCTTCGGAGATTGTTGTTGAAACGTTCACCCATTACTTATTTGCCGGTCATATAGCGCATACAATATTCAGACGTCTGCGGTCGATCGACCGACTATTACTGTTGTATATTAATTGAGTATAGAAAACATATGTTTATTTGTTACGGTGTTTGTCCTGCGAGATTTATGACATTACCTACATCTGCAAAAAACGATTTACAAACTTATTGAAATATCGTGTAGTTATAAGAATAAAATTAAAAATATCGAATACCGTTAAAGGCACGACTTTTTACTGCTCTTAATGTTTGAATTGTGGAACTCCGTTGGGTATTATTTATTTTTTTTAATACAAATGACAACCACTGGTATAGAAATTGAAATTGAAATATAAATGTAAGGTTACTCAATAATATCGTAGCCTGTAGGAATATAATACTAGTGGTACTCAACCAATGTATATGGGTTTTTTAAATATTTAAAACTTCATAGGTCTAAACACTTCAGCTTTTGAAATCCTTTTTAGCTGTTATTCTGGATTTCATTATTTTGTTTTAAAATTTTCTTTTTAAAATTAAGTTTTTAATCAAACGGAACTTTTATTTTTCCATATTAAAATAATATCATGCTTATGTGAATAAAAATATATTAAAATCTACATGTCTGATATTAACTTGAAGCTTATAATATTATTATGTGTATATTTAATATTTATTCAAACTATTGTAAACATAATATCGAGTGAATGTACAAAACTATATACAAATATTTTATTTTCTATTCTATAATTTCTACTCGTACGTTCAGAAATAACGATTACATTGATTTTGTTTTCGAAACTTCATAACAGGTCTGGTCTAGAAAACGTGTGTTCAATAAAATCATTTATTTACACACCACAACATAATATCGTTTATTTATATAACCCGTCAACATTTAAAGGTAATAATAGTATACAATTCTCGATGAAGAAAATGAAATTTTAATTAAAAAAATATATATATTTATTTTTTTTTTTTTTTGTTAGAGTTGACAAAATTGTTAAATTTACATAATATACTTGCTCAGATTAAATTAATTGATAGTACGTCAAAAAAAATGACCCAAAAATCGTATGGTATTTAAAATGCCAAAACATGTCAATTTAATAACTATGATTGATAAAACATTAAATTTAGTGTACTACGTTGCCGTCATTGTTAGGTATTACATCAAATTAAATTATTGAATAATTATTTTTATTTGAGACTTTGAGAGATAGGTGTTCCATTATTTAAATACTAGCTACTGTTAAACATTTTTCACATATCAATTATTTTGTGTAAACATATTAAACCCAGTGGCTTATTCATTAATCAATTATTATTTTTAATTCTTCAAAATCTAAATTTACTAGCATACCAAAATAACCAAACACAACGTTTTTTATTTTTTTTATGATGTGTCAACTAAAATTATGTTCACAATATTTAGTTCTTCATATTTTTGTTTTAATAACTTACATGATATAGTTTTGAAGTCTAAACTTGCAATATAAATAAAGAGTTATATTTTAAATAATTATACATATTATTCCAAATTAATTGTTTCTCTGAAATTGAAATAAATAATGTAGATAATTTAATCAATCAAAAATTATGACACATGTTCATTTGGAGGAAAATAATTATAATGGAGTCGTAATAAATTATCCCAAGAAAATTAATTGAATTTAAAGTGGAACTATAAATTTCAACAAAATTAATTTTCTTACAATAAATTGACCAATTTGTAATAAAAAATTAAAATTTAAAGTGTTTAATTAATTCTATGTTGTAGCACTTACTTAACTTCGTAAAAAAAATATATATATATATCTAATGTAAATCACTTTCCAGTTTGTGGTAACGTCTACAAATTACAACAACAATTAATTAATATTTTAGTAAGATATTTACTGATGACCTGCACAATGCAAACGGTATAACATATACTATAAACTTATAGTATTTATAAATATTAATTTATTTATTAACTATACTGTATAAATGTCAATTCTACTATTATATTAAATAAAATACATTTATATTAGATATTTTATAACATTATAATATTAAATGCTTCCCTAAGTAAAATCATATTATTGTAAAAAAGACAATACTCAATCATACTTATCATCAGATTTATAAGGCACAAATTTATCATTTAGGCATAATATAAAGATAACTTTTGTACAGAAAATAATATCTGTCCAGTTTCTTTTTATAATATGTACTCAAATATATATGATTCATTTGAACCGCGATGGTTTTTTTAAGTGTTTTAATTTTAAACATACATTTTTAAGTACATCAATGTGTTAAATTCAATCTCTTTTTTTTAAATTTTTCTAGAAAAAAAAAAATCATTTTTAATCCTAATTAATCATTATATTGCATATAATCATATTATTAGATTTCTATGGAAGTCGATCCTCAAAGGTAAAGTATATTTTTAGTAGATTGTGACCAAAAAAAGTTTGGCCACCTCTTTATTATATAATATAATATAAAATCCATGATAGTTAGTTACTTTTGTAAATTGTTATAGCAACTTAAACTTTAAATCATTTTTCTGAACAATTTATCAAAATATCACTTATAAGATAATAATATGTGCGTTATTCCATCGAAATATAAAACTATAAAATTTATTTTAACTTAAGATTAAAATTATATTATACATTAAAAAATAATTAAAAATAATCAAGTAGCATTGGTTGTATAAATAAACCAAAAATCAGTAGTCTTCATTAAAAATAAAACGAATACAAATTGTAATAAGCGACTTAAACAGTTAAAATGTTTACATTAGTCACAATGGTTATCTGATATACAATAACTATAATGTCGAAAAATTACTAATATATACCAAAAATTAAACTATAAATAATTGAACAATTTTTAATATAATAACCACTTATATTAAATAACTAAGAGGCATAAAATAGATCTAAAAGAAAAAAATGTATAATTTATTCATATTTACTATATTATATATAATATGTATTATAATGTATTTATTAATTTTTATTGTACTCCATCGTATTACCTATTATCCTTTTTGGTTTTAAACCGTATGAAACTAAATTACTTGAATAAACTGTCTACTTATCTTACTAGACGTCTTTAACTGAAACGTGGGGCTCGATAGACTTGGCAAGATACCAAATACTCAAGTGACAAATCTTTTAACAATAATCCAGAAAATGTCCCCGTGGTACAACTGTCTAAATATAAAAATGAAAAATTACTAGAACCTTATCTCGACTCGATAGAGCCGTAAGACTTATTATCTTTTGGTAAATGACTATAAAAAGATTAAAGGATTAACAAATCAACGTGTCAAACTAAATTCCTCCTTGAGTATTTACATTTTGGCGAAAGTTCGATTATATTAGATCTTGAGATAATTGCAAAAATCTTTGGACATCTTCTACATGATACCAAAATCAAATGATTATCACGGGATTTCGTAAACACTAAATACAGTTTTGTAACCGATACCAGTTTAACAAATTATTGCTAATAGCAATACTCAGAAGTTTAATCTATAGTTTTTAGAATCAAAACGTCAATAATAATATCATCAAAATAATTGTATACTACTCGATAATAATATGCACTTCCAGCTTTTTGGTGAGACATTACGGACATGTTTTGTTATAATTTATTGGTTAGATTATGTAATTTTATGTAAAAATTTTACCGGATAAGAAGTAATTTAAATTCCACCGTGACAAGGTGTCGTAAATACATAATATATAATATTCAATAAATATGATTATAATAATAATAAAAAATAAAAAAATAGATGAATTTACAAAAAAAAAAAAATCCAGATTAATGCGGTTTAGTGACGTGAATATTATGCAGATCAACACGATTAACAGTGAATAATGCGCTTTCTTTCTTCGTTTTATTTATTTCGTTCCAGCTATAAACACTCGAGTGGGAATCCAATAACGTCTCCAGAATTATTATGAAAAAAAAAATAAATAAATAAATAAACAGAAAAATCCATTACTGTTTGTCAACGTTATTGCATTATTCAAATGAGTCATTAGAAGCGCGAAAACGCAAGCGCGCGCCAAAAACTTCATTTGTATTCTATGGCCACGTGAAGATGAATTATTGTCGTAATGATTTTTTTTTTTTTTTAAAACTCAAAAAATTATTACAGAAATTATAAAGCGCGCGTAAACTTGACAGAGAAAAAAGCCGGGAGAACACGATATTTTTTCTAATCGATTTGGCGGCAGAGCGTAGACCGGCTGCTTTCGCCGAACGAGCTATACCATAATAATAGGTGAGAATAATGCGAACGGCCGCGCGAGCGTTTACACCACAAAACAATACGTACGACTACGGTTGTAGGTGTCGGCGATAATGGCAGCGTTTTGTTAAACGTTCTTTGTTGTTGTTATATGTATATATATATTTATTATTATTGTTATTCCATAATAAAAAATGACAAAACAAAACAAAAACGCGAACATTTAAAACGAAATGCTTTGCCATGCATGTTGTCATTTTTTTTTTTTGTTTATTTTGACTTTTCTCTTAATCTACTTTGAATATCGCGTTGTTTGTATATAAATATTCAATATTTGCCTACGTATTTCACATCTGCTGACATTGATATCGTTGTCGCGTTATTCGTTATTACGAGGTTGGTTGACGAAATAGAACGAAGAAAAACAACCGAATCAAATCGAATATCAAACTAAACGCGAGGCAAACACAGTGTACAGTGTACACGCAAAAATTGTGATATTATATTTATTTTCAAATTCCCGATAAACGGATTCGTTTATTATCATTATTATTTATATTTTGTCATGTCATAGTATAAGAAACTAAACATAAACTAAGACTGTGGATAAAATATTGTCATGCTTATCACTATCATAAGCAAAATATAATTTGGATTATTTAATTAAATTAAAATAAGACTGGCTAATTAAGATTAAATGTCTACACAACAAACAAATAAAAACAGTTGTGTGGTGGCATTTTATACATGGATGTTATGATATGATCAATTGTGTATTTTTATATTATTATAATTAACCTGTATTTTGATTGACTTTTAAATTTTTACAGAAGTTAGTGATTTATATATTATGAATATTTCTCAACAGTTATTTATATAATATTTCTTTTGTTGTATGAGCGGTTCTACTAATAATAATACGTATATTAATAAATCCAAGGTTATATAGTATTTGAATTTCATGTTAGATCATTTATATTAAATTGCTATATCACCATCCAATCGTTAATAGTCGAACTCCTCTAAAATTTCGAATACCAAATAAAGCATAATAATAAATAATAATTTAATATAATTTAGGTAACTCGAATAAAACAAAAAAAAATATATTAAGTTATTGTATATTATACATATAGGCGTATTAAATGTAAAATAAAATAATTAAAATTTAACTACACTTATACCTATCTAGGTGATTCGATTTAAAAATTGTATTAAGTATCAAACAATCACTCGATAAAACGGTTAAATTGTTACGATTTATCAGTAATATTATACTATAGTAATAAAATAAAATAAAATACTTTTATTATATTTATTTTAATTCTTCATTACTATTACTATTTGGCGACATAAATAAAATCGGATTACACGAAAACCGGTGATTTATAAGAATTTAAATCTGAGTCTCTCTCGTGCAGGCTCTAAAGTCTATTACTTTAAGACACTTAAATTTTATGCTAAATCGTATCGTATGGTACAATAAATTATGAATATTATATCAGATGCATGTTCCTGTATTATGATTCAATCGTTTTATGATACGGTAAGGATCTGGGACAACATAATATTTTACGTGCATTGTATTTCGTTATGTTTTGCACAGAAATCCATATTTCGATGATCACCATATAATTCACAGTCCACGAAAAGAGTTTTTTTCGTTATTAGAAAGAATACACACACATATATATATAGGCGTGTGCGGTATTCTTCTACGAGTCTTAAAAACACTCAAATGGTATTTTTAAGGCATTTCAGCGTGGAGGCTGAACATGTATTGTGTTGGTTATAATTTAATCGAGTCTACTCTCGAGAGACATCCATTGGTTTTTCAATTATCTTCAACATATATACGTATAGTTTGGATAGTTCCAAGTCGATAGCGAATCAAGATAAAGACAATAATATCGTGGCGGGAAGTATAAAAATCTTATCTACACACTATTTTCCCATTTTATAGAAGAGATTGTGGCTTCAAATAAGAATAAAATATATTATTATCTTACAACTTCGAGATAATATTATTTTAGCACTGGAAAATTTCACGTGATACATTATTTTATTAATACCATTTTTTTTTTTCATTTATTTATTTATAATATCACAACCGAACAATAATAATAAGTACATTATTAAATTGTTCATATTTTCAATTTTCAAAAATGGTCTGCCTAAGCTAGGTACGTTAAAGAATGTATAAAAACAAATTATAGTCGATCAATGTAAATTATAACCGATCGATGACTATTCTAACTATTTAATTTAAATACCCCGATAATATTTTATCCAGAATAATTTAATATGTCTCAAGGGAATACAAACATAGTTAATTAATCATAAAATATTATTGTGGGAAGAATAACAAATGGCAATATCAAATATCTATTATACTTAGGTGGTTAAACATTTTCAACTCGATATGTGATATGCTAGAACGCAGACCACTCAAATAACTAATAGTTTTAAAATATCAAAAATTTACCTAGAAATAGTAGTAATAGAATTATGAAATAGGTATTGAATTGTTATTGAATAAAATAATTTATCTGTAATAATATTAAACCTATTAGGTACAGAGTATTAATATATTATACGGTTGAAAATTAAAATCATATTAGATTAATGTTTTATAAATTAATATAATAAAATAATATTATTAATAAGAACATTAGCACAAACTAAAAACACATAGTTATAAAAATGTGTTTCTGCAGACTATCGTTCCAAAGAAAATATTTTTTATTTCTATTTAATTAAAAAAATATTTGTCGGTATATTAGTAAATTGATTAAAATAAAATTTACAAAGAGTGTTTGATTTTTTAATTCATTGTATGGCACCTGTATCTAATTATTGTATTTTATCATTATTATTACTGATAGGTTCGTAATATTATAATTTAATTCTCAATAATTACATAACAATATAGCATATTTATTATACTCAAATTTTGGATATAAATGATAACGACATTTGGTGGCATCTAAATATTTAATGAATTAGGTTAAATTTATTAATTTAGCGTCAATATTAAAATGATTTAAAGTGTCTAACAAACTTAAGATAAAAAAATAAAATACATTATCTTTAAATTAATACTTTTACTTAACATTGCAAAACACTAGGTAAGATGTTAAATCATCTTCTTTGTTAATAATACACATCGCATACAAAAGAAACTAACAATCAACAATAGATATAATAAAGGTTATTACTTACAAGTGATGATATTACGTTTCATTAACACAGATTTAACCTTTAATAACGCCACACCGAAGATTAATGCCATAAATGGTATTAAAACGGGAAAACTCGGATATCATGTAAAGATTTTAAACCTATCACTTACAGTCTTGGCGATTATCCGTTGTATAGAATTGCTATTACTGAATAATTGTAAAATGATACTATAGTATACTATAACACTTTAATATATAAAATAATATTAAAAAAATAATTATTATTAGATTCGATAAAAATGTTAAAACATTTAAAATATCGTTCAATGAACGTAATATACGAACTATTGGTACTCGCGTTTGAGATTTAAACGAATGATATGAAATTGAAAATGACTGACAGCACTTCCGCGAGACTATCTAAACAGACAGTTATGATAGTTTATTGTACAATTCCTCTCAAAGTGATGTTTTCGATCGTGATATTTGTGAGTAATATAGATGAAAAGGAATCAAATCTTATCATATTTAGAAAGTTACAAAACATATTATTAACCCGAGTGTTCCTTCTATTGGCCATATTGTGAATGATGCAACAAAGGTTATAGTAATATCAAAGGCCACAGGAAACGGTTTTAAAGACCCTTTAACCTTATTATATACTCTCAATGATCCTTTATTCAAATGGTCCAGACGTAAATATCTTTACACCACTGCAGACGCTCCGAGATCGGTAGTATTGCACTAATAGAACACGAAATGTTCAATACATATAATCTAGGTACACATTAATAAAACACGAGTATAGAACAAAATAATTAACAGAAATGTATATTAGTGATCAGATTTTGTTGATTGGTTTCAATAAATACCTACTGGAAATTATGATTCCTCGAAGATCAAAATATGGCCACATCATTATTAGGCATTACAAGGCATTATTAGCCTTATTGAGCATAATTGTTATATCAATTACTTTTTCAAAACTAAATACATATATACATTTTATAAGTTATTGATTTTATGTTAGACCATTATTGATAAAATCAATCGACAATAAATTATACCAGTCTGTTCCTATTTTTTTTTTTTATTGTATAATTATTAATAATATTTTTAATCCATATAAGTGATATTATGCATTTTTTATTATTTTATAATTGTTCGTGAGCAAAAATAGAATTACATACATTATTATGTTATAAGTATGTTGTTTTCTACGTAAACTTAAAACGATGTGCTAGTCAGTACTCTATCTACTCGAGTGTAGGTACTCATTATGTAGGCACTCTGCATAATAATGAAATGCATGAGAATGATATACATTATTTGTGAATAATACATCTCCGAAAAATTCAATAGCGCTGTATGAATTAAATGCTCAAAACCTCAATAAAACTGAATAAAAATCATAATGAAATAAAATTAAGCCAACCGTTTTTAAAATTATTATTATTGTTGTTTGAAAATTGAATTAAAAAATTATTCTGTGAGAGACAGAATTTTTGATTTTTTTCTTACTATACATATTATACAACAATAGTATAGTCAATTTTTGCAATATATTAATAATTCATATGTATTAAACACAATGGAAATATTAATACTATCACATGTGGAGAAATTAATCCTCATTAATATACTGAAATAATTTATTTAATTTTCTCGTATTAAATTGCAAGAATAGGTATTCTATTTAAATACGTATATTATTACGTTTTCAATATTCCTCAAGTGGGTGGCTGTTTAATTAGCTCTAAACTATAATTAATCAACTTTCCTCAACAATGTACGTCTAATGGTATTTTGCTCCCTGTGAATAATTTTCTCATTTCTGCAACTGATCTTTGAGCGTTGTCAATTGACGATTAGATAAACAGTCCATTCAAACGTTCGAACACAAACCATTAGATTGTTTAAACTGTCATAATATTGTGTCGTCTTTGAAAAGCGTTAACCGTCAAACGCCTTTAGGGAAAAATCGTTTTCATCAAACGATACTGTTGTTGTACACGCATTTGTTATTTTCGAACCATAATGCACTAAGACAAAACTATTTTCTTATAGCTCCACAAAATCCAGTTAATGAATTTAAAAATAAAAACGTTTAACATAAGTAAAAATTGATGATAAATAAAATATTGTTCGGCAATCCAATTGCGTGCTACGCACCCAGTTTAATGGATTTTACCATTATAAAAAAATTTTTACTGGCAGGAAAAACGAAATCAACCACTTATGTGCAAGTGATTCAGAAAGGAAACGTTTATGTCTAGATACTAAACTGCTAGCTACAATAATAATAATTAAAATTATAATATTGTGAGTAGTCGTTTATGGCACATAATCTTTTATTATAATTATTAATCCTGAAAATCAGCATGACCGAAGAAAATAATTAACAAAATTATAGAGTAATTAAGATAATGTGTTCTTATTTTTATTACCTATATAAATTACAAAAATATTATAACGTTGAGTGGTACAAAACGTCTATAGGTTAAAATGTCAATAGAAGTAATATTTAAAATTACAAAATATCGACCATCGTTTCTATTTGTATGCATATCTTTATAGGTGGTTATTATATTTTCCAAAAAAAAAATAAAAATTATGTATTTCAGTAAATAATTACATAATGTGTAGTAACAAATTAAAACAATAATTCATAAATAGGTAGTAAATAACATAACTTTAATAATAATAATTTTGATTGTATCATGGTGTTTAAGGGAAAAAAATTATCCATGTTTTTATAAATATTTTTAATTTCAATAATTTTAATAAACGATTATTTTTACCATAAAAATTAGGCACAATACATTTTAATTTGTTAACATTTTCTTTGGTAATAATAAACTTTAGTTTGTCGATATTTTGTTTTTCTCGATGTTCTTACAATTGGCATTTCAATCTGTCGATATTTCGTACTTTTCCATATTTGACTGTCAGCATTTTCCTGAATTCCGTACAACTTATTTATTTAAATATTATATTCAAAGCTGGGCACTATTTAGTTAGAAAGTTAAAGTTAAGTACTTAACTTATATATTTTACAACCTAACTAGTTTGTTTTATTACAAAATAACTTTATAACTTGACGATTTTAATTTATGTGTAAATCAATCCTAATCTAACTCATGAATAGCCAAAATAACTTATTATTATTGTAGTTTTTTTTTCATTAACTAAAAAACGTTCCGTAATCTAGAAATTGTATTTATTATGAATTTTTTTTCTTTATATCAGTTAAAATATTATTTATACACAATAACACATGGATTGGATACCATGATTTTAGCCTGTAGACTCTGTAGAGTAGATATTTTATTATTATTTACCTACTTGGAGCATTTGATTTAATTATCAGTTGTTTAACATTATTTTTCAAACATCATCAATAAAATAAATTATTATTTACATTTGTGCAAGCAAATTTTTAAATCTGTATTTTAAATTATAAAAAAAAATAACTATTAACTTCTACTCTAAATTAAGTTATTAAGTTACTATTTTAAACCCACTAGCTTCTAACTAACTAAGTTAGAAATTTGGGAAATTTCAGAAAATAACTTATATTATAATTTATTAGTTATTGAATTAAAGTAACTTAACTTGAACTAGTTGAAAAATATAATTAACTTACCCAGCTTTGAATATATAATTATATCTATAATAAGTGCTAGTAATAAATCTTAAAAGTTAACATCATAAATATTTGCTCACAACGATGTGGAGACTAGTGGGGTAGGTACGTTCATCTCACTGAATTCGTCTTAGATATTTACGGTGTATATTTCATCGCCGTATTTTGTATAAACCGTAATGTACCATACAGTTGATAATATTCATCTACTTCACCAAGTGGCCGGAGGTTATTACATGAGGTTATATATAACTGGTGAAATCGTTTTACCAGAGCAATATTATTTAATTTGTTTTTTGGCAAATAACAAGAAAATCCTTAACACGAACCGGCAAAATGATGTTTTGACCATAGTTATATATGTACCCGAATTCGACCAACTGCCGAAACCATGCGAGTCGTTTAAACGCGCTGAAACACGGTGGTCGACAGTCTTGATATCGTTTACGGTACCCTATTTGCTTTGTGCTTGAAAATAAAGGTAGTCACGTGAAAAAAAAATACTCCCGGATGAACGGTTATTATATCTCGTTAGTTCTGAGCAAAACAGTGGTAAAAACGCTTTGATTTATACAACACGGTAAAACCATACAAACAGCATACATTTAGGTATATAACTGTCAGTACGCATGCGTTCGCGTGCGATCGTGTGTGTGTCCGTGAGTGTACCTCTTGTTATAACATATATATATATTTATTATATATTATATATACGTTTAAAAACAATTTTTCCTCTAATTTTACCCGGTCGCGCGGATACGTGTTTTTTTTCATATTCAAAATAAATAATAACGATAATATTCGCGAGTCCTGCGTTTGATTTATTAATATTTTAGTCGTTTTTGAACCGATATACATAATTTATAGCGGCCATTCTGGCCATATTATTCTAGTCGGTATAGGTTGTAGTATTTTGCCTATATATAACGACATGCCGGTTATAGACGTATCACAATGACAGTCCGTAGCAGTGCCGTAATTTCAAAATTTGGGGCCAATATTTTCAATGTTCCCCCTCATCCAGGCATTATATAGTAAGGTTTGATAGGGAGGTGTATTCGTGTTATTGAAATTATTTTATACATATTTTAAACACATAATATATGATTTTAAATTTTATAATTTAAAATGTTAAAATAATTTTAGTAATACCAAAAAAAAAAAAAAATTAGTTCTTTATTAAACATTATTAAAAAAAAAACACATCGTTTTACCTCGAGTATTTTAAGCGAATGCACCCGAACCTTCTGATCCTTCTTAGTTACGCCACTGGTCCATATAGGCATAATCTGTACCTTTGAAACAAATCACGAATACGTGCGACATGTACTTTGATTTAATTAGTGATGAATTTAATGTGTGTAATGTACGTTGCCGAGAGCATTCGAGAATACTGTTGTCTTTAACCACCGGTTATCCTCGACACAAGGCACGTTCCTCACCTCAAACATACGGTTTCTAAACTCGGCTACAGTAGGATCCGCTAAAGCGATATACGAAAACTCGAAACCCTCTACGTTTAAATTCGTTGATATGTGTATATCTTCAAGTTCGAATATTATTTTTATTCACAATAGACGTTCATGGTACAATTATTTCCCAACGATTATATAACAAAAAGCTTGTATAGCTATAAAACCACCCACACTGCCCAGAAACATTGCTGAAGGTCGAAACAAATATCGTTTTGTCGAAGATTGTTATTTTAATGTGTATAATTTATTACGAGAACGTAAGTTAAACCGTAACAATTAAATTCGTGGTAAAAATATATATATTTTATGTAATTTCCAAAACATTTACAAAAGACGATTATAAATTTTGCAAGTGCAATTTATATGATTGTCGGGGAGTACAACAGTTGGCCGGGACCGACTTCACATTCTATATAAATAGACAATACCAATCGATTGAAATAACATCGACCTTTATTGTTTGTTCGTCCTCACGAGAAGACCCATTTCACTGTTTATAAAATAGGTCACTATAACCTTATACTGTCTTCACAAATATTTATAACTGAATTACCAAGTTCCACACACAAAGATGAGATAGGTTTTTTTTTAATATCATCAACCCAAGAAAATATTTTTTTCTTCGTAATGTTTCGTAATTTCTAAACGTAATAAAGAAACAGTTTTCTGTATTTTAACGCCTTTTTTATGCTATCAAATATCCTCAAACCATTGAAATTGAACGTTGTCATTTTATTGGTTTTAGTACATATAAAAGCATTATCAACTTATTTTTTTCTTCTATGACTCATATTTTTTCACTCTTTATATCAATATAGTTTTCACATTCGTGAATCGTCGAAATAAATGATATTCTATATTATCATTACACTCGGGTGAATAATATTTCGATTTAAAATATATATTATAATGTCTTATATATTAAAATTTATCGTATTATTCTACATGCTAAACGATTTAATAGTTTTCCGTATTCAACATTCGTATTTGAACTCTAAACATTCATCACTATAGATCTCGTACTTCCGACTTATTCGTCCCACTTGTTCGACAAAGAACTTCCTAAAACAAGAATTATGTATACTGTATGCGAATTTTACTTTAAATATTGTATGATCTCAAAACATACACCGATACGGTCACCACGTGTTTTTTACATTTTGACGTTGAGATTTATTTTATCGTACATTTACTTTTTAAAAGTTGTGTTTTAAAGTTTTTTTTTTTTTAAGGCGTTTGGCAAAGATATTTAACAGAGGTATAAAAACAAAATCCAACTATTCCATGTTTTTGAAAAATAAAAGATGTAAACATCCAACATACAATACATTACTCTCTCTTAATTCTTGGTAAATAGGTATGGTATTTGTTAGGAAAAAATGTATTTTTTTTCTAAAAATGTTTACACTTTTATCAAACATTAATGCTAATTTCACATACGAGTACTAGCATTTAATAAATCATTGCAGTATCTCCATGACACATTGCAGCAAACTGCGTTAAAAATTAGTGCATTCTACACGAGTAACCCAACAGGAGAATTTCAAATAATTCGTCTTTACCCTTTACGCTACATTACAAGAATAAATAATTTCCTTTCGTTGAATTACTACCTGTCAATTGTTAAAAAAAAAAAATGTTTGTTTTTTTTTTAATCTGATACCGAATTTCCAAAATGTCGATAATTTTTCCAAATAATATAACCTTAAAAAATAAAATTATATCGTCAAGTTATTATTATTTCGGTGTTTCTTATGAATGTATAAAATACGTTTGTTATTTCAATTTTTAACTTTCACGTTATTGGTCACTTTTAGTGTTCTTCATACTATCTTTGAATAATTTTTAAATTATTAAAAAAATTATTGTGTAATTTTTGATCTTGATTTTATTTCCACGAGAGTATATTTTATTATAGAACTACTTAAATTAAAATATTTATAAGTGCTGTTTTCTTGTTGAGATTGTATAAAATAAGAATATTGCAATTCAATTCCGTTTTCATTTTTTAATTTTAATAAATTAAATTACCTAACTAACTAACCTTCCTATATTAAACAATAATATTCAATATCACTTCATTAAAAAAATCAAAAGCATTTATTTATTTTTTTAATTAACAAAAATACATATTTTGTAAATTTCTAGTAGAAACAATTAATTTACACACTTTATTTTAATAATTATAAATCAATAAATATGAAACAATTATTATCGTACGTGATGTTGAATTTAAATAAACGATGAACCTAGAGTGATACCGTAAACATATTATTATTGTATAGCTCATGTATTCATGTGATTGACTGAACTACATGACTTCAAAATATCATTATTTAATCACTGATAATGTCATAATTTCTGCAACGGAAATTAAATTGCTTTATTTCAGTATACTTTTATTTAGGATGTATTTATTTTGTTATGAAATCAGATAAATTATGCATTTTTTTTTTTTTTTCTTTTTTAAAAATAACTGAAAATTGATGGTTTAATCTAAGAAATAAATTCATATATATTCTATATAACGTATTTATACTTATGTATCGCATATATAATTTCTTCGAGTACGATAAAGTATTAATGGGTACGAAACTTCTTACTGGTATTACAACAATTGTTTTATTTAGTTTCTAAACTCTGTATCCGTATCGAGAAACTGATTTATCAGCTATTTCACAATGAGATTTGAAGGCATAAAATCCAAACGCTTTTCTCTGGCGTTTAATTCATTGCATTGATATATATATATAAATATACACAAATAAAAACAACAAAAATATTATCTCGAAGTGCATTTAAACAATACGGAGTAGCTATAGGATTTCAATCACGTAGGTTAGGTTACTCTGCAACTTAACTTACTTTAACGTCAATGAAAGATAATTTTAATTCGCAATTCAAACAATAGATTTTTATAAAATCGAAGTAAAATGTAAAATTATTAAAATATATTATATACTATATATTAAAATATATATATATATATATTCACCGTCAATAATTATATTATATAGTGTAAAACAATATATTTTTTTTAATTAAAAACATCTAGATATAGGATAAATTGCCGTTTAAAAATTGGTCCATTCATTAGTTTTCTAATATATAGATATATGACAAGATGCGCGATTGGATTTCACATAACAGATTTTTACATATGTATTATTCCACGAAAATGTACCATTTAAATCGCTTCTACAGGTACCTACATTTATTTAATCAAATGTATATGACTACTTAATACGTTTATGTTCGAATAATATATTATAATACACGTAGATAAATATGCCTACACGTTATACGAACATTATATTACCTATGTTAATTTATTTTTATAATACAGCATTTAGCAATTTAGGCATTATAATTATCTCATGTTAACTTTAGTGAAAACTGCAACGGTCAACATAAATATTACTCAGTTCGTACATCATAATCATATAATGTACGAAAAATGCTTTGTACACGTTAAAAATGATTTAGGATATAATTCCTTAATACTTTAATGTTCGTAAAACTATTGGGTTATCATTTGTTTATTGGGGTGAAATGCTGGTAAGGTGAGGTCATCAACAAAATTATTTCGATTCAGAAATTAAATATTTAGCTAACAAATTAGAATTTCACTTATCAGTAATTTTAAATATTAACTTATTGTGTTTATTTGTTTATTTTTTTTTTTAATTAATTAAATAAACAGTATAGCAAGTTTTTTTCGTACTCTCGGGACATTTGTCCGATTAGTCAAAAACTGTCAGACATTTTTTATTCTTTATCAAACTTGTCAACTGTTAAATTATTTATTTATTCGATGTATTTTTAATAAAAAATCTTCAATATATTGTATACACGATTGAACTATTGTAACATAATTTGTTAAATGATTAAAGTTTAACCAAGTCGATTATGCTGGTGACGAACCTGAATATAATTGGACAGAGTAATACAATTATTGTATGGGATATAATTGAGTGATTTGAGTTTCGAAAATTTATCATTTAGATTGAATGCTGGTAATCTTGAAGTTGAAAATGTGGTCATCCTATTATTTCTCTAGAAAGCTTATTCTGTTGTAGTGGTCATACAATTAATAACGTGTCAAGATTATTGTTGTGCTTCGAGTGAAATAATACAATACGTACAACGTGTTTTATTCTCATTTGATTCTAACAAATTTTGTACCAACCATCCTAACCATCCAAATAAATTACACAAAAATATTGTTAAAAAAAACCTACGTCAAACCAATTTGCTATTCAAAGTTACGGAAGAAAATAAAAAATATAGTATTAACTATATTTAGATACTATGAGTATACAATCTCATTGATCAAATTTAATACTATTGAGTTGTATATTACTAATTAAATTTATCATTACCCATTAGTTCATAATACTTATAAATTATATATATTTACAAATTTTATAATAATTATATACAAAAACTAATTAATATGTATTATTTTATTTTTAAGACTTGAAATACAAATCAATATTGATGGGAAAGAATAACAAAAAATTATAAAATATACAAACGCATTTATATTTTTTATTTTAATCAAATTTAGATTAAACGATCTTGACCGAAATGCATCGATAAATATATAATAAAAAATATATTATATGATAGATATTAATAATATTTTTAAACTAGACATTTTATCCTAAAAATAAACACACACAATATGTACTAAAAGTAATTTTTAATTATTTCACTTAATTTAGTTACGTTATCAATTCTTAATTACCTGTAAATGCTATACACTTAAGTGCAAAATGTGGTTTTTATTGTATATTCAAATATTGGAGATGTTTAAAACAAAACTCTCTAATATCGTTTATTTCCCCGTAAGATGCGATGCTGTCGAAATATTAAATTATTATGCAATAACATCTACCTATCTATTATAATGACTACATCTGTGATTACGGTTTACACGCATTAGTACTTAGTACAAATTAATAATAATTATAACACACCTACGTTATGAACTATATTAAATACAATTATACCTGTCATCGGTCGACCCAACAACAAGATGTTCGATATTGTTGCGACACTAATGCAAAGCAAAAGATGGATAGTGCCATAATTAAAACAGTTAACTGTGATATATATAGCTCGTAATATTATTATTGAACACTATACATATTATGTATGATACCAAGTAAAATTTAATCAAGTCTCAAAGTGAATTTAACAATTTGAAATATGTAATTAAAAAAAAAAAAAACATTTTAATGTTCATAATTGATGTGTGGAAAGGGGTTTTACAAACAAATTCTCTGTAATTGCCAACGCAGTTGATTTTATTATAACTCATAAACGTCGATGGTCGAAATGGTATTCCCGATATTATTATATTTGCAGTGTTCGTTAAAATCTATTAACAAACAACGTATAGTTGAAAACTATTCATACAAATCTAATAACGAAAGTTATAAATCGTTAATTCATCACTGCATCTTATAATTCATAAATATTATACTTAGAATGACTACATATTATAACAAATATATAGGTACCATCCATTTGATTGTATTACAATAATTTTTAAATATATAAATAAATATAATGGATTTAAAAATTTCATTTCTTTTTTTTAAGGTTAGAATATTCAAATAAATATAATAATGATATACATAATATGTTTTTGATGACATTTGTTTTAAAAACAACTTTACAATTTAAAAATAAAGTAAATTTCATGAATTTAAGTATGATCAGAAAAAAAATTATTATGCCATAAATGAAAAATTATGCTACTACTGTGATACAGCTACATTGCCTATCCAGAAAGCCGTATTTTTGTAATGTAATCATTTAAATTATGAAAAACATATATAAATTGCTACTGGGAAAATAGATCAGATGACTGAGAATATTGTGTTAATGCGTCTTTTTATTATAACAAAAAAATATATTAATTTACGAGTCTTACAAAACTACTTGAACTAGTTTTAGTAAGTATTATTACATTGGACACAAAAATAATGAAAAACACAGTTTATCTTAAACATTTTAAAAATGTTGCATATTTATTTATGTATAAAATAAACAAACAACCGTGTTTTTTTTTTTTTTTAAAAAAAAGCATGTCTTTTTCATCTCTTCAAACTAACCTAACTAAAACTACATATTCTACAAAAAGAAATCCAAACAAATATATTGTCATAAAAATTAAAAACTTATTCAAACATGTACCCTTATAAAAAAAGTTTGACAAACGATGCATAATATTTTTATTTAAAGGAAAAAACATTTAATAATGGGTAACTTTGTTGGGAACTTTCAATTTATTTAAAAATAAAATTGCAAATATTTAAATAACTATACATTATATTTTTCAGAAAAACTTTGATGTTTTCAAAAACTATTTTCATTTATAAAATATTGTCTTAAACAACTTATAATAATTAAAAGTATCGATGAGCATTATTATTGTTTTTCATTTAATCGTAATAAATAAGTTACTTAGTTATCGATATCGATTTATTTGATAATGGGTATGCCGTAAATTTCACAAATGGTTCATAATACTTTAGTTTCAAAGTTTTATTCATTATCTTAAATAGCATAAACTAATAATAATATCAAAAGATCAAATTCAGATTAAAACTATGAATTTTTATTTAATATTTTGCTACACTTTTAAATAGTTTATTTATATTGAAATGTTATCAATGTGTTACTGCAAACCTAAATATTACATTTAGTTAAATTATTCAACATAAGATATAAAATATAAATAAAGTAAATGAGACCTATCTCACCTACCCGCATTATGACTAAATATAAAAAATAATGTCAGTCTTCACTGAGGGTAACTGTAGGTATTATTGTACACTATTTATTTTAATAAACGATGTTGCGTTGGGGGAGGATAAATACTCACCCTGTTTTTCTTTATTCAACGGCTTAAAATCGAAAAAATAAAGATATAAATAAATTGCAATTTTTTTTACAGCATAGTGATTATAGTGACAATATAGTATCTTGGACTATAAATTAAAATATTACTGTTTCATATTAATTGTCTATTCTAACATTGGTTCACTTTTTTGATATTCTTTGCATATTATATTTATAATACATTTCAACAACAATAATATTTCAATCATTTAGTTTGACCTAAACCTACTTAAATGTAGTAAATCGTATATTTTTTTCTCGCTAGTTTTGAAAAAAATGTCTTAAACTCGTAATATTTTGTTAATTTTAAAAAATATATTTCAAAGAATATTCTGTCGTTCTAAATATATTTCATGTTCTTGGGAATTATTGTAAACCAATAAACAATAATAATAATCACTCGATATATGTTTTAAAAAGTTTCACTAATTTTCAATACTACAATACCAATTTTTCATATAATGTTACTCTCAGAAAGATTATAGGTACACATACCACACTAATTGTACAAAGAAATAACTAAATTAAGAAATGGATGAAACA
The DNA here is from genome assembly GCF_020184175.1 of Aphis gossypii. Classification (NCBI taxonomy): domain Eukaryota; kingdom Metazoa; phylum Arthropoda; class Insecta; order Hemiptera; family Aphididae; genus Aphis; species Aphis gossypii. The sequence goes on from NC_065530.1 coordinate 74,255,219, forward strand.
AAGTATGGTTTTATGTAAAAATGTACACAAATAAATTTACACGTATAGGTGAAGAATAATAGTTTATTTATAATTATTTGTTTTAAAGTTCATAAATATAGATTATATTTTTATCGTAAAATATTAAAGAAATTGTGTTTGTACCTCGCGGTAAACCGTTAAAATCATCTATTAAACTTTTGTTTTTAAACTCGTTATTAGTTTGTCTTTATACTATTACCTTTAATTTCACAATTAAATAACATAAGATTTTATGAGTATTCATATGTCAGAGGGAGGGTATCATATGGTTATTATAACAACAAATAAAAATTTAAGTTTAAAGTGAAATTTTGAAATTTTAAAGAAAAAAAAATCGTAGGTATACGATTTTTATAATTGTGTGGCAAGTGAAATTAGTAAATATTCAATTTTTATAATTTTAGTAAAATATTCAAGTACTTATAAATACCAAACCATAGACTCAATATTGTATTCTATAATTCTATTTTTTCAGAAAAATATCACGCCCCAAGATATTGTAAAAAAAAAATAACTTAATAAAGTATTTATTTTATGCTGTGATATTTATTTTTAAAACAATGATGAATCGTCTAAAGTAAAAAAATATCTAGAGTTCGGTTTGAGACTCGCGAGTTGAAATTTGTTTGTTGATTTCGTCGAATGTGAGAATAAATACTTTGTAAGAAAAAAATCGATACCCTCGAGGCTTCAAAGTATCAACAACACTCTCGTGGTTTCCAATTGATGTATTAGGCCACTCGATATTATTTTTTTACCAACACTCATCCCGTCCACACAAAAAAAAGCGTTTGCAGACAAAGATAATATAAAAAGCGTTTTAAGTGGGAACACTTATTAGATAATACAAAAACATTTAACTTATCAAAACCTCGAGACAAAAACTAAACGAGAGACTAAATAAATGACGACGATGCTCAACGTTTAAGAAATTCGCATCGCGCACCGTTTACATCGCCTACCGTATTGCGACTACCAGAGTAGGTTCCGTAATAATCGTATTATTATAATATCGCATTCGGCTGGTTAAATTTCGAAGTCGCAGACGGTGCACACGACAAACGCAATAATAATGATATTACAATTTATATAGATATCGTGTACGTATAATATATATCGTATCAGTGCGTCGTATTCGCAGTCGAATTTTGGCGAACCGTGTATAATAATACGGTCCTATTACGACATCGATGATGATTACGATGACGATGATAACGACGACAACGACAACAACAACAACAACAACAATAATAATAATTACAATCGCGATCGACATTATTCCGGAGAAGAGTTGCAGAAAGTCTGCGTGCGAGTCCTTCGAAATATTATCATAATATACAATATGTTTGAATATACTTTGTACGTATATACATATATATAGTTACAGCAGCTGTAAGGCGTTTCGAACGTGGTCTTGACAGTTTGTCGAGTCGGCACAACACAATACACATGGGGCCGAAGGGCTGAAGTCTTGGACTCGGGTCGAAGGATGGGTGTGGTGGTGGTTTGTAGCGTGTGTGCGAGTTGAGTGTATGGTGGGTGGATGGGATAGGGGTAGTGTAGTTGTGGGTTATTGCTTATACGATATAGGCGATGTCTTGGGCAGGACGACCGCGCGTCATATTGTGGCCGTGAAATACGAAATGTCGATTTATATTAATTTCGGGCCGTCGCCGTCATTGTATACGCGATTTCCATACACGTTCCGAAAACTCACCCTCGACCACCCTCGGCCCTAAAGGGGGGGGGGGAGGGCGACTGGGCGAGTAGTCGAATTGTCTCGGCGAAAACGATGCGACCGTATTATATGCGCCCGCAATGCCGGCGGCGGCGCAAGACGAGAAGACAAATTTGAATGAACGATGTGGTGCGTGTCACGACGGCCGACAGTGCGCATATACGGAGGGTGACTGTTTAATCAGAATGACCACAACAACGATGTTGTGGTCACATAGGTGTAGGTAATAACAAAAGGCATATATTACGAGTGGCGTAGGTAACCATTTGGAATTGCCAATACTCGTTAGTGGCGAAATATTCCGATGGGCCATTTAGTTCTTAAAATCAATCTAGGTGTTTTTTTTTTTTTTTAACACAAAAAAAACTACAAAAACCATATTGTCTTAACCGTGTTACCGACAAATTTACAAAATTTTAAGTTAACAAGTTAATATTGAAAACATTTTTAATACAATGACAACCACTGTAGATTTAATATTGTTTCGTCCCTATTCAAGACAATTTTATTTCAATTCACACATTCAGGAGAAATTTCAAAAAAATAAATAAATAATGTTTGTAATAATATGAAAAATTACTAAATGATGAATTCGTAATAAATTGACGTTTGCTAACAAAAGTTTGTTAACTAATGAAAATGGAAGTTGTAAATAATGGTTTAAAATATATTTTATTTTTGTTTCGACGAGTTATTGTTGGTTTTTAAATATACTTAAAACTTGTGTATAACAATTACAATATTACATACATAATATTATTTTGTGATTCTTATTATTTTTTAATTTTTTAATGATATTCGACTATACATACATAGGTTAGATAGTTAAAGTATTAATTAAACGTTTTTTTTTTTGTGTGTGTACCTATAAAAAGGGATAACGTTTGAAAGTTGATAGGGACCTACTTTCAAGAGTCTTGGAAAACATTTTCGTTATTTTTTATTGTACGTCGGGTTTTTTTCTTTGTAAGCTACACATTATATTAATATTATCTCAACTGTGAATAGGCTTATCTTTATTTTTTTTCTATGTCAATGCAACTCCTGTTCTTCCTGTGACGTTATATTTGTACAAAGTCAAAAACATTATCGATCAATTCATGACGATATCTTACAGTTACACTACAAAAACAACATCGAGCATAGAAATAATAATTGTACAAAAAGATGTGTTTATCGCGCACACTACCAAAACCGACAACATGAAAGATGCAACGGTGATATGAAATTTACAGATTCTAAATTAAAATATATTATTTTACGATATTGATACAGTATGTTAAACATAAAATAACATAAACAAAACGAACGCAGACACAACATAAAAACGTTATTGTAATAATTAAGTTGCATAAATGTATATGAAATAATATTGTTACAATAATAGTTATGTGAGCAAAGGCAAATAAAATACGATTCACGTCAGAGTCGAATGAATGACGGCAAAACGTCAGAGCAGGTAAAAATATATCAAGCAAAGGGGCAGATGGGACAAAGGGTTTAAAATAGTATAATAATATGATGGCCATGCTCGTGACAGTGTTATTGACTTTCGATTTTCGTACCTAAGTCAACCTATAGGTAATCGTAAATATTAGAATATTTTAACCATCGTTTCTTTTTCTTTTTTCTTTTTAAAAATATCAACTTGAACGAGAACAACATAATCGATAGTAAATATTATAACTATTCAAAGTGCATAGATCAAATGAAAAGCAGTAAATGATGAGTATTTGATCATTTGAAACATTAGATTTTTAAACCCAGTCCAGAGTGCTTATGCAAAGATATCAACGATTTCAGAAACAGTTTTTATTAAAAAATTTAAAAATAAAAACGATTAGGTTAATATTTAAGTCAATACAATTTTATTAAATCAAACAAAATAGTGAAATAAACTTTAAGGTAGAATACAAAAAAGGAACAAACGGGGGATATCATCCTATATCCATTGATACATTACAACCGTAACACCCTGTATTTTGTTTATGTGTGTGTTCATAGTATACAATACACATATGGATAACTTAATACGATTTTTTAATTTTTTTATGTTCCAGTCGCAGAGAGTGTATAATAATAAAATATAGGTATGTGTGCATGTATGGATAATCGATAGAACCATGAATTATTAATTTTAATCAGTTTTTTGTTAACAAATAAAGTTTGATAAGTAAGGCATTTTGACGAAGGTATAATTATATAAAAAAAAAAAAAAACATAAATCACATACATTTGTATTTTATGTGTATAATATAATAATTCATCTATCTTCCTCAACCTCCATATTTACGCTATCTCTCTTTCTCTTTCACTCTCATTCATACACACACATACATTCTTTCAGTATCCTGTGCTAGCAATTTAGAAAATTTAATAAAACATTGAGTCAACCGTAAAAAAAAAAAAAACACTAAAACCAAGGACCGTTCAAACTTCAAGCTACGGTCAACGAGCACGATGTTAGGTCGAATCTTATAAATAATTCCTTGCAACATTATCAACTTTAGCAGATTTATGGTGCATAATACAATATTAATATATCGTTTTCTTTATTCATCATCGATTTATGGCGTAAGTTATTAACAATTATTGTTTATTGATCCGTCTACGTCCTACTTTGATATTATTGTATTAATCACAGTGTTTAACGATCCATAAAATTAAAAACACTGTTATTATTAACATAATATTGAGGATAATTGGTATCCAGAATAAGACCGTTGTTGTAGTATTATAATGAAAACGTCCCAAATCGTTATTATAAATAAATTATTATTTATATCACAGTTAGGTGCCTTTTATAAGTTAACCTTTTTCAACCCTTACGTCCGATTTATATTGACTTATAATATTAATTGATTTTCGTTTTATACGTAACAACATTAAAATTGATACTTTTTTCATTTGTTCAAAGGGTTTTAATTTTATTTAACACTTTTGAGTGGCGAAGCGGAACACGAATAATATTACTATATTGATTTGCACATCTTTTCTCTCCATCTCACAGTGTATATGTATAATATGCGTATAATAAGATTCCCTAGTGTAGTAACCATGTAAACAACTAGGAAGCAAAAATTATTTATTCACCAAAATTGAAACCAAAATCTACGCTTGTTTGTTTTTATACAAGTCTTAAAACTCATTTTATGGCTTAGAAGCAAATCATAGATACCCGATAACAAGGGATTATTAAAAAAAGGTACCTACCTACTATAACTTGCTTAAAAAAAAAAAAAAAATCATGTGATGATAATCCTGTAATTCATAAAATAAAATTATTTTTGTATCCCAGATAATACGATAATGTTAAAAGTATATCAATATATTAATTTTTCATACACCAGGAGAACGAGTAAAAACATATTTTATGCAATCGTTTGAGGAAAGGCGTTATTATCTTGTAAATGTATATGTTAAATGCGGTCATTATTCATTTTAAAGATTTCTATTGATGGCATATCTGAGAGATGAGGACAAAGCGATACTGGTACCTACATATTTTTATGTCATCCGAACACAAACATTGGAAAAATCGTCAAAAAAAAAAAAAAAAATTCGTCGGGTGAATATGACTTTGGCAAAGGGGAGAGGGAAGAAAGGACGTGAAAAACAGTGCTACTGGTTAGATTCTTGCCAAGACGCGATGACACGGTCGTTCGAATAGACGCCGGGGGCGGGCGCGACCATATTAATAATAAATCGATCGAATTTTAAAATTACGAAATAATTTCTGACCCCGACTTTGGTTTTTCAGACGATCGTCGACATGCCGCCAGGGGCACACTGTCGGGGCGGCAGTGGCGGTGACGTCAGCCGTCCGCGCGGCGGCCAGAACGGAAACGATCGGACGACGTAGAAAAGAAGAAGTGCTTTACGAGAGCGACGGCCAAAAGGAGCAGGAGAAGGAACGGCAAAGGCCTTAGCGACGATGTTCGCGGCGGCCACGGCGGCGGCGGCAGCGGCCACGGGCGCGGTAAACGGGACGGCCGAGGCGACCACAGCGGCGATGGCCGCGACCACCATCGCCGCGGCGTCGACCACGGCCTCGGCGGCGACCACGGCCTCGGGCGCTCTGGCCACGGCGGTGGCCGGGACGGGCGCGACCGCCATTTCGGGCGGCGCCGTGGACGCGCTGCTGGACGAGCTGGCCGACCAGGCGCGGTTCTGCGGTTACGTGGCCAAGTGCGCGGCCATGTGCTTCATAGTGGTGGCCGCGCTGTTCGGCAACCTGTTGGTCATGGTGAGCGTGATGCGGCACCGCAAGCTGCGGGTGATCACCAACTACTTCGTCGTGTCGCTGGCCCTGGCCGACATGCTGGTGGCCATATTCGCCATGTGCTTCAACGCCAGCTTCGAGCTGACCGGCCGCTGGATGTTCGGCCGGTTCATGTGCGACGTGTGGAACTCGATGGACGTGTACTTCTCCACCGTGTCCATACTGCACCTGTGCTGCATCAGCGTGGACAGGTACTACGCCATCGTCCAGCCGCTCGACTATCCGCTGATCATGACCAAGGCCCGGACGGTGGTCATGCTGGCCTCGGTGTGGGTGTCGCCCGTGCTCATATCGTTCGCGCCGATATTCGCCGGCTGGTACACGACGGCCGCGCACGACCACGAACGGCTCCGTCACCCGGACGTGTGCGCGTTCGTCGTCAACAAGCAGTACGCCGTCGTGTCGTCCAGCGTGTCGTTCTGGGTGCCGGGCGTCATCATGCTGTTCACGTACTACCGCATCTACCAGGAGGCCGACCGACAGGAGCGCATGCTCTACAGGTGCGTACCAAACCCTCTCTCTCTCTCTCTCTCTCGTACGTGTCCTGCAGTAGTAATTAATAGAAATAGTAATAATAATAATAATGTTATTATCCTTACCGCGGCGTGTACCCATTACGTCACGGGAGGATGGCCGACGTAAACGCGTTTTTGCGAGCCACGAAAATTCGAAAAAATTTTAATAAACGCTTAAAATTAAAATTTATAACAATAACGAGTACGTTTCGATCTTGTAAATAAGAAGTCACGTCTGACTATGACTAGAGCCGCTATATTATAATGTGTCCGCCAACGCGGCGGGCGATAACAACTGTGCGTAAACTGGTTCTATGATAACTATGTATAATAATATTGTTATCGTCATTGACGAAAAGTTCGTTGCGCGACTACAACCGACCGTTTTCGGGTGTTCGTAAGTCATAATATATAATAATATTTTTGAAATTTTAGGTGCTCGTAATTAAGAAAAAAATATTTATTCCCCCTCCCCCACCATTTTTTATAATACATGAAATATTGCGATTTCGTATTTATAGATTCCGAAAAGATACCCTATAATATGAATTCCCGTATAGTTTCTGTTTCCGATCAATTAGAAACATATTAATAAACAAAACTAAACGACACTAAATGTGGTCCTGAAAAGCTTCTGCTGACAAGCTAGTGCGGTTGGCGTTGTAGTATTTTGTATTAATTTCATTAGAATGTACTCTCTTTATGTATTTGTATTTTCATTCTATCGTTCGACTACCTGTTTGAAATACATTTCAAAAAATTTTTTAACAAGTATGGTACTATATATTTTGATTATAATAATACGTAATATAATATTGTGTAATTAATATTTGAGAATTGTTGTCGAATATTGTAAATTTTATGTAAAATTTTATGAGTAAATAACAATAGTTGTATTATGTAATTGCGTTTTTAGATACATTTTTATAGTTTTTTCGGATAAACAGTGTTTTGACAAACAATATAGGTACCTATAACGTACTACATTATTCACGAATACAATATTATATATTACATTTACGAATTTTATAACATGTCTTTTAATTGTTTACATAATATTATATAATTTTTTAATTTTTTCATGAATTCAAAAATAATTACATTTTTTTTTTTTTTTTGATGTTGTATCTGTAAATAAGTGCACGTAATTAATACGTTAAAGCGAAAAGTGAGTAGTAGTGATGTTTGCTGAGCCCAATAAGCTTTTAGGGAGAGAACTGTAAGTGTACAGTATATTCAAAGCATACAGTAGGTACTCATTAGACACTATATACATACGATACTAAGATATATCATCATGTTTCTAATATTATGTCCAATTTTCAAAATTGTTCATACATTATAAAATACATAGTAATGTACCTTTATTAATATACATTATGTATATGGTTAATAATATCAAATGTTTTAACTTCCGCACACACTGTTGATTCGAAAACACAAAATCGATCCGACGTGTTTATATTACATTATTTATTTATTTACATATACATTAAAGTAAAAGTACAGAGTTTATTGATTTCAAATAATACTAGTTTAACTAAATTATATAATTTTAGAATTTAAAATTCTACATCGCATTTAATGCAATTATATTATACCCAGACGATATCTGATGTAATTAACATTAACAGGAAATAGAGTCGTTAAATTAAAAAACAAAAATGTAATATTAAACAAAATATTTTAATTTAATTAAATGGTAAATTTGTTTAAACCGTTTTTGTGTAAGTTCACATACAAACAACACATACAATTTTGAATTGTATAATCACAATAAACTACAAATTTAGTCAATGCTAAACACATTTTTATGTCGATTTTGGATAAAACCTCAAGACTGTTGTTTTAACATGATGTATTAAATTTATTATTATTTATTTCTTCAGCTATTGAGGAAGTAGATTTATTATAAATAATATTGATAATAATATGCTGTTTTCTTCGACCTTCCCTCCCAGTTTAAATGCTTGAAGTTTTGATACATAATAATCTAATAGGTATTTACGAAAAGTTTTATACATGTATGACATTATACATACATTTATGATGCAAATGAATTATAAAAATAAAATTTTACTAAAAATTAATACTAATTGATAAATTTAATTTAATTCAATAAAATCATATAATCGTAACTGATAAATCGGATTTTAGTATCGTTGCGCAACAAATACGAAATAATATGGAGATTCCTTGAGGTTATATCTATATACAATTCATTAACATGGAATGAAACGCTTTTACGAATTACGATTAACGAAAGAAGTTTAAAAGATAAAAAAATTCAAACTAAAATGACTTTATTAATTAAAAGTAGACGAAAATGTTTCAATACAAAAGTTTCTTATAGTTTTTTTTTTTTTTAATTTAACAATAAAGTTGCATACATATACCTCATTGATTAAAAGTTAATCCGATCCAATTTCTAAATTAATTAAATAAATGATTATTTTCAAATATTATACCGATAATTGGTATTAAATCTAACATATTTTAAATTGAAAATATCTCAAATCTAACAAAAGTATAAAATATAAATTATTATACGTATCAATATATTTAATATTAGTGTGGTAAACATATAAACATACAGTGATACGGAAATATTTATGGTCAACATTGGTAATATTTGAACATTATGATGTTTAAAATGATTTAGACAAAAGACTACACAAATATACCTGAAAAAAAAATTGTACTTCAAATGACATAGAATCTAAAGATATTATAGTATCTAAATAGGTAATTAGACATATTAGAAAAAATACATTAATAATCTTTCATAAAATTACATATTATAAATTTAGAAAACACTATAGTTTAATAGACATTTTTAAAACACCTTGTACTTTATTATACTTAAATAATTCTATAAAAATGATTAAAAAATAAAAAACTGAGTGTATACTTTTAAAGTAAGGATTATTTTAACCAATATATCCAAAAGATTTCTTTCAGAGTCTTATATTATGTCTTACAATATGAGTGCAGTACAATAAAAAAGGATCTTTTCAATAAGCTTTAAAATACAGGTATAATATTTAACACAACAAGTTATAACGTAAGTAGTGAACTCTGTCTAACAGAAAATGGTTTATTACAACTAAAAACACGATTTCCAACTATACTGTCATAGTATGAATAATATTTAAATTTATATTTTGCAATTCAAAAACATACTTAGATTAAGATATCACAATAGAATTTTTACATTTCATACCTATTTTATGTTTTACAAAAAATGATATCTCGTTGTTTTTATCCATAAAAACTTATTAAAACAAAATAATATAAGAAATAAAATCATTTTTCTCAACAAAATGAGAGAGATTTATTAAAAATAACCATTAAAACTTTCATAAAAGTTTTTTTAATTTAAATTATTTCACATAAATATTAATATATAACATTATATTTTTTTTAAGTATAAAAATAGCCATTTCATGTACTATTATAAACATTTAAATGTAAAGCATATTACATGCATTATAATATTATTATCTACCGATTTAATTAATTTGGAAAAAAAGTGATGTCATCACATGATAATATTACATACCTATTATTTAACAGTCTTTTCACGTTTAAAATTTAATTTATAATATACCTATTAACTAAAATTATGGTATATATTTTATTGATATTCAACATAATAATATATTTTTAAATCTTCCAAAACATTTTTTTTTACCGAATTTATCGAAAAATATACAAAATTATGGTGATCAGCAGATAAGATGAACTTGTGACTAATTCTGAAACAATACATTTTCTCATATTATAATCACAAGATCGAAAGTATAATAGAATGGGTTATTATTATTGTAGGAACACGTAGATATGTTTTGTTTTAACACCAAATAGTGTAATACAAATACCATTTTTCTAAAAATATTTAAAATATAATTTTCTAAAAATGTTGATTTATTGATTAGCGTAATAGTTTTATTTAAAAAGAATAGTTATTCAGCGATTCAAAAATAGTTAATTTATATATAAATCAACTATTTTTTAAATATAATTTTCAAAACATTATAACTCCTGTAAATTCCAAACCTGAACTAATTTTTAGTAAAAAAAGTTAAGTAACTCAAAAACTGAATTTTTATTTTAATGCAACAATAGTTTTGAAAAAAAGATAAGGCAGCATGTTTTCTGAATTATATATTTTCCATGTATAATATATATTATAAATAAATATATTACTCAACCAATAATTTACAAGAACAATTATATTCAAACCTCCTCAAGATGTTTATATTTTATTAAATAAACTGTTGTCTTAGAGTCTAGAAACAATGTCCAGGTGCATTGAAATTGAATATTATATTCTACTAAATAAGACCCTTCATTAACGAAAATTTACCCAAAACATCAACATAAAGGTTGGGTACTAATGTTATCTCAGATCTTGAGTTAATCAACTATATTGCTGAATTCATTAATTATCTTTAGATGATTTCCATTATTAAGAACATATTGTATTTATAAATCGACTGTTTCTTATTTTTTTTATTTTTATGTTTATTAAAAGTAAAAAAAACATACTTGTTGCAATTAAAAAAATCGTGTTTATTTTACATTTCGACATTATTGAGAGTTGTGATACTATTTTTATTATTACATAAAATCGAACATCCAATTCAAATCAGAAAACATTATTATTTAAAAAACAAACCACTTATACGGTGATTCATTAATTTAATGTTGAGAGTAATTATTATAATAAACATAAATTTAATAATATTTTAATGAACTCTCAGAATTTGTATAATATTGGTAAAAGATTAATAATTTATTATTATTAATAGCACAGAATTGTAATTTTTTTATTTACTTCGCCTTCTAGCTAATCGGTAAAATTATATTTTCCTGAATTTGGATAGGTAGTTATTATTTTTATAATATTATTAAGATCATAAATCGAGTGTCAGTGATTTTGTTTATTTACTGTTAATTTTACAAGTACTTATCATATTTTAACATTAATAGTAAAAGTACATTTTTTTTATTTCACGTGTATTGTTTTTAGACAACCTTTTTACATTTTTATGGCATATAAAAGTAAAATTATTACCATAAAGATAGCCATCGCCTCTAAGGTCTTTAAAGCACCTATTACGTACAATATAAAAATAATTACACGGATCCGAGTTTCATCTACAAAAGTTATTAGTTAGGCAAATTTATAATCAAATGTATTATATAAAAATCGTCTGCAGTCGGTGAAATTATTAACGCTTCGAAGAGACGAATACAAATTATCTTCCGTATTTTAATAAAATAAACGCATACTTACCTATTTATGTATATATAATGTACAAAAAAATAAAAACCTTATCTCAAGTAATTTCATCATAAATATAACCTGTTAAAAAAAGTCGATTGAATATAAAAAAAAAAAAAAAAAGAGTGCCTAACAAATTAGATTACAAATTTTCTTAATTTATTGCCCCTACTCATCCCTTCTCGTCACACAAAATTAAACCACCTCACAACTACGCCACCCTCCAATGATTCGTAATAATTAATATGTCCTATTATTTTTTATGTCGCCTTGAAGAAAAAAAAACAGAAACTATTTCTTAACCCAGTTCAAATGATTATTGTTGCCACTTCTGCTATATTATGATTATTGTTCGTTCATACCATCCACACTGTCGACATCATTCGATGAGAGATTAGTTGTTCATTGATGGCTGTGGAACTTATGCGTACCCTGTGCAGTGGACTTAATCTCGAATCCTGGACAGGAGAGACTATGAACACCGTTTACGAATTTTACCGTATCCGGAAAACACAGTGTAATTAACGAGCAGATTAATCACCTAGCGATTTCGACGGAAGCAGATAGATCCATTAAATTACTGTACGACTGTTATATAGGCCCGGCGAGCTATGAGTAAGCACGGTAGGATGGAAGTGTGGAAACAACACCCAAGCACCTCTGGAGATGCGTTGGCGCCGGAGACGTTGATTTCCTTGAATTTCCCTCTCGACCCTCACAAAACTACTCTATACCCTCTATATACCTACTCAAGGATATTAAAGTGCGACAATATTCTTAACGAAACGGTGGTAGGTACTTCAACTCGTTCAATAAATATTAAACGTATTGAGAAGGTATCTGTGCTTGTGTGTACGTTGAAGTTTCGAATTCGTAATGGAAATTAACTGTAAGTTATAACACGACATATTATTGCAGTGGGTACACTGAATCGAAAGTATTTATTTTGGTAAATAATCGAACACATATGACTTTCGTGTGATGGCCATCTTGTTTGTAAGAAATAACGATCGATATGTTTTACCTCCTTATTTAAATTAATTATTAATACATCTGTACAGTCGATTATAAATTAAATACATTTATATAATAATACACATATATAATACAAATTGGAAACTTTACAACATTTTATATCTAATGAATAATATTATAATTATTACATTTTGTACTAGTTATGATAGTTTCGTTCAACTATTACAGTATTTATGGGTTTAAATTTGTAAACCTCACTATTATATACTCCTACTCCAATTTTTTATTGATAAAATCATAATATGATTAGAATATTGCCATTGGAGCACTTTTTAAGATTCTCTTTTTTTCAACAATTCCTGATAATTATATAAAGTATGTAAGTTTTATTTTGATTTTACTATACATGTAATACCATTTAACATACAGGGTAATCAAAAATTTACTTTTGTTATTGTATTCAAAATTATAGACTATATAAACACAATAACCTAATATTGTAAACACTCTGTATGTAGTAGGAAAAAATTAAATTTTTAAAACATTTTTCTCCCTAAAAAAATATACCCACGTCATTGTTAATCTAAAATGATAAGAATGACAAACACTAAAAATGGTAGGTAATTAAAATGTTTTATGTGTAAATCCATTATACTACAAAACTAAATTCATGTTTCGCTTTTTTTGACCTCGTCAGATTATATTTAATATTCGTTAACTGAGAAAACTTGTGTTGAGGTAACACAAAAATATTTGTGGAATTTATCCAAAATTCCACTTGCACATCACACACACACATACACACATACACACACTATATTACTATGTAATGGTTTAACCCTACACGGAGATTAGTTCATGTCCTGAACATTAATTATGCCGAACACGAATATAAATATAATTTTCTGTATTATTTAATGATGCAAGTATCAAAGTATAATGTACTCTAATAGTCATATTAAAAATAAATTCAACAATTATTATAATTTCATAATACCATCAAAGTTTGTTTTAAAATTCAAAATCAAATAAATTACCAGTTATTCCGATATGCGTTTGATAAAATAATTGTATACGTTTTTATTATTTTGCTTAAAAAATGTCTGTGTATTTTATTGAAATAATTTTAAGTTCGAATTGATGGCGTGAAGTTAACGTGTGTTTTTATAACTATGCTGTAATGTGTACTGTGCACTCATTAAAATGTTACCGTCACAAAAATGGCGGTGATTACAAGGAAAATTAATGTATAATTTTAACCATTTTTGTAACTTACAAATTTAAATAACTCTGACGAAAGTCGTTAACAAATGTTTCGTTTTATATTGTATCTCTTAATAGTGTAAGTATTTTATTATACATACAATTATAATGGTGGATATTAATTATAACAAATAAAATATAAAGTTTAATAAAAAATTAACTTAGAATTTTTGGAAGAAATTATCATAAGAAAAAAAGATTATATAAATAAAATCAAAATTGAATCATATTTAATTTATTATTTACACAATATAAATATGATAAATCATTTATTTTTTCATATTTTTACATTGATTGTTTTTATTTTTTATTTTTGCCCTTTAAGTGTTCATATTAAAAAGTTAGATTCTATACGTCTTGTATGGGATATTAATAATTTATTATGTTTGTAATAAAAATGTAGTTATGCAATATTTATTTATTATTATAATTTATTCTAAATCTTTTAAAAAAATTCTTAACGATTTTTTATATTTTAAATGTATAGATATTTTTGATTTTAATTAATTAAATTTCCATACTAAATAATTCTTCTCGTTGAAATTCTATTTTAAACAATAGCAGTATTATAAAATACAATATTATATAATCTTAAATAATATTTACTAGTTTTATTTTTTATTTTTATAACTCAAGGTTAATGGAATAACCTTGTTTAAAAATATACTTTAAAATCCTCAAGTCTTATCAGGTAGTATTTTTGTATACGAGTGTACTATAGATTTACTCTGTTTGTTTTAAGCGAATAAGTTTCACAAATGAATAAACTTTTGTTTATCTCTTACCTATCACACCGCGATGAGTGACCCAACGGAAAACGCTTAAGTACTTCGTTTTCGTGGCAATTAAATTGTGGTCGATTACTTTCAACAAAATTATCGTCATCAAATTACGTATAATAATAGATTTAATAGGATATTAACTAATGTATTTGATAAATTAATCATAAAAAGGATACATTTAAAAATAAAATGCAAAAAAAATCTATATTATACTGCAATTATTGATTGTATTTAATCGTTTGACTCAATTTGAATAATTTTAACAACTCCCCCATCTTGATAATATAGAAAAATACATATTTATTCTATTTTCTCATTTTAAATTTAATATCATTAATATAAAATTTCATAATAACATTATCATAAAAGTGACACATTTATCAATTTTTTGTATAAAAAAATAAATGTATAACAATATTTATTTATTTTAGATACTATAAAATAAGTGAATTTAAAAAATATGTATTATATTTAAACTAATAAACTGCATTACTGCAAAGTACTCGTACAATTCGAATAGTTGGTTTTTAATACAAATTATAATGTTTTTTTTTCCAAGAACATTTTGTAGTTTAAGCGAGTATATACTTTTAAATTCATTATATCTGTATTTATTTTACTCGGCAAAGAGCATAGAAAATATCTAAGATTTCCAGTAATTGGTTTAAGTAATATAACCGGCAGACATTATAATGATTTTTATTTAAATGAACCTTATTTCTATGTAAACTTTTGAATTTTTTCTATGTCAAATGACCGTTAACGTATACAATTATATACGACAAAATTAATATAAATTAAATAACTTATTGTTTTAACATATATTATTACAGTAGCACGTAACTGTATTTTCAAATTTAATATAATTTGAATTACACAATAATCGATAAAATACCTTCTCTTACAAATTAGGTAGTAAACTCAAAACAAACTTTAACATTACTTACCTTTGAAAATTATTTATATTACAAAC
This sequence comes from Aphis gossypii, assembly GCF_020184175.1. NCBI lineage: Eukaryota > Metazoa > Arthropoda > Insecta > Hemiptera > Aphididae > Aphis > Aphis gossypii. The sequence goes on from NC_065530.1 coordinate 74,271,058, forward strand.
TTATTTAGTACCCATACACCCATAATATTATATATTATTAGGCGTAACATGTTGCCACCAAAAGTGTATCTTTTCCCTTCCATCAATAGCAGTTTTCAAGAAAAGTGCACCTCGCCCTTTTCTACCAAAATAATTGCTGTACTTTAAAATTGTTTATACAGTTTTATTTAAGTTACTATAAAATATTGAAAAACAATAGGTGTATTTATTAAAATGTTTTTAGTAAAATGTGTGTATAATTATAAGTATGTATATTATAAAAATAAATAATAATTAAACAATGATCATAACATTTATAACTTTGTACCCGAACCGACGTAAATGGTATATTAAAAAAAGAAAAGAAAAGAAAATATTATACAGGAATTTTATAGTTGTAGGATAATATATTTTTTACAAAATTGTACCTGAAATGTAAAATGATTCAAATCATATAAATAGTTATTTAATATATTATTATCTATTTATCTTTTTATCTTTTATTATATTTCTGTAATTTTATGTTCGATCAGTTTTCTTTAAAATGTAATGATACCATGTAAGTGAACAACCAACTCAAGCCTTCAATACAATTAAAATTGTTATAAAAATGTATAATACACTATTATTTTCAGTGTATTATAATATTATAATTAAACTTCCTATGTAACAGGTTTTAATAGTATAGAACTAAAGATCATTATATTACGTATATTACCAATATAATTATTTATATTTAATTCTATAAAGACAATATCATAGTAATAAATAAATAACAAATGATTGTAAGAAAAATTCAGAACACTTATTATTATAATAATAAATTTTTAATAATTGTATAATAATAATTTTGATATAATACGTAAGTAATATAAAAAAGATCGTTTTAATATGATATTTCATTACCTCCTACATTCCATCGAAGTGTCTTCTACACTAAAAATTACATAAAAAGTACAAAGTACATATTGTACCCAAAACTTCGATGATATCAAAATCCCACCCATACTGATCACCACTTTTATTTGACCATATCTTAGATGATATTTTAATACATACTCGACATTCTATTGCAACCTTCTCATCTCGCGTGTTTTTATTTACTTGTCTCGAAAATAAACAATTTATGATGATCCTTTGAATCTTTGGCAACAAATTATTTTTTGCCAAGTTTGGTAACACAATTTATTTGAGTACTACAAATAATTTCAACTGGTGTATTGTTTAGCTTAGCTACTCATCCAAAACTTACTAACGTACGCTCTTCTTTGAATGTTAATTTTGATTTGTCAACTAACTTCGTTTGATTGTCGACTGACTAACCTTTATCCTCTGAACCCACAATTAATCGATCTCATCTAAAAGCGCACCGAATTTGCAGTCTTGCTTGCAACTTAAATTTGTTTAATGCTCTGATTAATTTCTATACATATAATTCTAGCAAATATTATTTCTATGAGTTAAAATTATTCAATTTAAATAAACTATTTTCTCCAAATTTTAAATGATAACGATTAAATTAGTTAATACAATTATACATCAAGACTTATAGCTCTTCCGGTTAATATGTAGTCGTCAATCAATTATAATATTATATTTTTTTAAATCACCATGTTATATAATTATAAATAAATAAATATTAACTTTGGTCCTTATAACCACATACTATTAATATAATTAATAATATAATATGTTAAATTATACTTTTAACTACCAGAAAAATGTTTTATTTTTCACCGTTACCAATCAGTTTTTTACATTTACAATAACATACTACTTAACGAGTATTTTACTTATATACTTCGAATCTTAGAATTTTAAGAATTAATCAAGTTAGAACTCAATATAAAAAATTATGCAATTATAATAACATGACAGTTGACTATTTACCAAAAATAAAATTTATTTATTAAAAAAAATCCTCATTGAAAAGTATAATTAAGTAACTCTACGTTAATCGAGTTCAAATGAATTATGCCAAATCATACCAAGGATCATATATTACAAAAAAACATACTAACTACTACATTTCTTTGGTTTATAAAAAGCATTATAGATTAAATAAATCAACAACATTATCGTTAATTTATTCGGTCAGTGAGCAATAAAAGCCGACACAACGAGAATATCGAATTGAAATCGATAGACATAATGACTATTGACTACTGGTTAGGAATTTTACCGATGGTTCTTTATAGCGGGGAAAAATCATATTTTTATTGAACTTTATCGAACAAATCGTAGAACGGAACGAGTGAATATATTCGTTAGACGGAATTCCACGGGGCATACAAGAATGTACACGTCTGTTGGGAGTGCCGTATAATTTCGCGACGGCATCCTATAACCAACCAGTAAAAGAATAAGAAAATGGAGATTGCCCAAGTTCTGGTAGACGGCTTATCTCGTGAAATTATAGACGTGCCGTAATGGAAAATGTCAATAATTCTATACGTCTATCTGTCCGTCTCCGTTTCTATATTTTGCGCGTTTCCCAATTTTTATTTTTGACTTTTAATGCATCAAGTATTGAATGCCATGGAACTTTTCAAAAAAAAAAAAAAAATTCACGAAATAATGACATTATATTATATGATATTATTATGGTGAGATGTAATAATAATAATATAACGTAATGATTTATTTTTATAGCCGTATTATCATGTCCGACATAAGACCGTATAATGATATAACATCGTATATTTTTTCTCTGCAGCGCAGATTTGACTAAATAACATTGTTATTACTGTATATATTATTAGGTAAAATATATATTTCACTGTATATAACTACGCATTCACAGTTGATATCGTTCTGATACTTTGAGAAGGGGGGGGGGGTCGATAAGAATCATAATATTTATATAACATACAACGAATACTATTTAAACTGATGTATTCGTAGGATATCTTATTTATTTATTATTTTTATTTTTTTGATATCCTGAGAACATTTAATAGTTTAAAGTAGATTCAGATCAGATCGTTCAGAATAACACTTGTAAAATTATGTACCATCACTACAATTATTATTGAAAAAAAAAAATTATCAGAATATATTTTGTTATTTATTATTACTCACACACGGAGGCACCACTGACTATTACAAAATAATTATTATATTTTTTTTACTTTGAAACCACCACGTGGGTTTTTAGAACAATCATAGGTTACCAAAAGGTGCTTTCGCAAAATATAAATCGTTCAGTAGAGACATTTTAAATTTCTAGCTGTGTTATTTTTTTTTTTTTTTTTGTAATGATTGATTTTAAATTATTGTTAAATTAAAAAATTAAAAAGCTTTATGTTAAGTCTTGAAATTTGTTTTTTTGTATAAAAACTTAAAGTAAAAAAAAAAACAATAGCATAAAAATTTTCAGTTAAGAACCAGAAAGTTTCATAGATATAACTTTTGGTCATTAATATATATTTTTTTTTTCGTTCTAAGTATTCGAAACGATAATAAAATTATTTTTTTTTACATCTATAAATTTACGCGTACCAACAATAATTTATTATATTTTGTTTATTGTATAATTGACACAAAAAATATGAAGTAATAATTTTTGGTTACTATTATAATCACTAAATAATTGTATCATATATATTATGTATATATGCAACCTGTAACCTTTTAAGTACTAGGCAATGTTGATACTAAATACATATGTATTAACAAAATATATATTTTCAAAAACATCGAATAAAACCTTTTTGATTCCGAGACCACTTATTGTCATGATAGTTATTCTTAATCGATGTAGGAAACTTCACGAGTTAAATGTTTTTATTGTATTTAACTTTTAAGATCTTAAATCAAAAAAAAAAAAAAAATTACAAAAAACTTATAATTATAAAATCTATAAATATGTACTTGTAGATATGTTATACCATCGTATTAATTATAAATCTAATAGGTATTTAAGGAAATTGGAAAGTAATTTTTTATCGTATCGTGTAATGAAACTATCATAAAATACAAGACTTTGGTATCGTCTTACTCTTATTCAAGCTTAATCTCACATTAAGTTATAACCTCTGTATAAGCAGATTGTCTAATTTCAAGTGAGGATCATTAGAGTTTATACATTTCGAATACTTTAAATATGTAAATACTCTTAAAACATTCTAAGCTCTGAGTATGTTTCAAAAGCTTCACCTTGTTGCTCGGATCATAGTCTTAACATTACCGTAACAAATAAATCATAATTTATAAACATTCCCGATATGAAGAACGGCTTAAATTCCAAACCAAGTACTACAATTTTGAAATACATAAGATGTAAATGTAAATACTTAACATTTTGATTATATTTAACTTATTTGGATAATAAGTGTACGGTTTATTTTGTGAGCATGTAAAATATGTACTTATTTCAAAAATATTGAAAGCGTTTTGTTTTAAGTGTTATTTTTATTTTATGATGGCAATTCAATTTTATATTGAATGCATAAAAACATAAATGATTTCATCAAATATAAGGATATTAAAATATTAAATGAACATTTTTGTATTATGTTCACAATTTGAGGGAACATAAAAATGAAAATGATATTCTTGACTGCGTTTGACATTAAAATAAAATAATTTATCTACTACAAGATAATCAATAATGATGGTGTAATCGTTGAAAATTATTATAGTAGCTGCTTAAAATTTATATCATATCAATATCTTTATTATTCGTTATCGTAACTGAAAATCTAGATACGACGAGCTACTGTGTGTATGTGTATGGGGAGAGTGAATTAGAGGCTCTTTCCTTTTATTAAATAGAACTCGGAGACAAAAAATAATATTGAAAGTTTAATTTATTTCAAATTTAATTTTATGACTATAAAAGAGACCTACGAGTATATATCGCATATTATCGTATCCGATCATAATAAATAAAAACAATAACTATAACTCTCAGATTCAAATGAAATTAAAAACAAAAACAATTTTTTCAAGTAATTCTCTAACGGATACACCAGCTATGACGTGTTTTTATGTATTTTTGGTAATAACCACAATTATTACGACTGACTATGTTATTATAATTTAATTTTAATCAATCGTTCATTAAAATTTCATATCGACATTATATTAAATAGTAGGAGTGTAGCTGAAAATTGAATTACATAATTAAATTACTAATTTAGTAATTTAATACAACACTGAATTCAAAAATCATTTAAAAAAATAAATAATATGAAAATAAAATAAATGAAACACTTAAATTTAGGTACTTCTAAAATTCAGAGACCTCTTAAATAACTAGCTAGGTAATTACCTAAATATTTAAAAATAATATAATAACATACAAAGATAAAATTTGCAAGATATAGTTTTATAAAAGTTGTCTAGAAGTAAACGTATTAGATTTCACCAAGAATATTGTGACACGTATATTGTGAAAATATTATCAAAATTTTGAAATAAAACAATGACATTAGGGAATACGAGTATACTCGATCTAGATAATTTTGCTCCAGGACACCAAAGAATACGAATGATTTCGATCATTCCAACCATTTTCCCCGGAGTAAACTAAACATAAAATGACATTCGTGATTTCAGATATTTATTATGATGATGACGAAAGCTAACACAATATTTCTTTTAAAGGAGAAAAAATTATAAATTCAATACTTAAAACAGGAATCCGAAGCATAAGTACTACTTGACATTTTTGCGCCAATGGGCGTTTATAATAAACCAAAGACACCAACTTTTATTCCATTCATATTATCTTACGGTAAAAACTACAAAGCAAAGGATCCATTCAAATATGCCTTTCGGTTTCGATGATAATAAAACTGAGGTTTATATCAAGTTGAATTCTATTCGTTTGTAAATATTAATAACTCACAATATTTTGCAAGTCACTACAACACTAATTTATATTTTATTTTAAATATTGAAGTTGAAAAGCATTTTTCTCGACGTCAGTAATTAATATATTGCTTAATAATAAAATTGGTGATGAAAAAAAATATAAAAATAAGTACACCTACATTAAAACGTTTAATTAAGACACTAAATGTATGGTTTTATTTATGTTTTTCTTAATTTGATATTGTAATTTGAAAGTTCTGTCACTGTAGTTGTGGTATGCAAAAAATTTAAAAAAAATAATACAAATATTAAATTTTTAATATACACAAAAATGGAAAAAAATATATTTATATAACGTTTTTATTTTACTTAAATATAACTAAAAACGTATTTGCTAAAAATATGCGATGAATTTTATTAATTTATTTTCTGCGTGTATCATAATGTTATACTCGTAGTTGTAAGCATAACGATGTATAAGTAAACTATAATTTTTTTATATAATTAAATTAAATGTATAATGTAAATATATAGTATATAAAAAATGTACGCAACTGATTCACTTATTAAATTTTGGTTTAACCTAAATCGTTTTTAAACAATAAATTCAATTTTATCATACACTATATTCTGTACTTACTACTATGGCCAATTCTTTTATACGAAAACGTGAGTAGAATTCTATTGATACGTGTTTTCAGTTTTTTTTTTTCATCTATCGATGAAATCATTTCAGTAGGAATAATTATTATTATCAAATCAAACAGTTAAGACTAGATGTGTAGGTATACAAAAAATAGAATACATTATGAACTTAATTAATATTATCTAGTCTATCGCATACTCAGAGTTTGGTAAACTTATTTGGAGGGACTGAAACCCCAGCTCAATTTTTTGATAAACTTTATTAATACTGTTTGGAAGTAATATTATGCATCAATATGACCATGATTTAAACAAAAAAATATTGACGATGTTGATAAAATTGTAAAACTGCTGAAGTACTAACCAGATTACGTATATTCAAAATAATTAGAGTTCAAAATGTTCACCAGAGTTATTTAGACGTGACAAAACATTATTGACCTGGAATAATAACCTGAGGCAGTAATATGTACGTTTTAATGAACAGTACACATTTTCCATAAAATCATTTCAATTTAATTATTAATTAATAATTGAATTATTTTATACATAAAAAAAAAAAAAAAAATGTTCAAGATAAGTACAATACGAGTAATGAGTTTTTTAGAAGAGAGGTGGAAGTTATTGGGGGTTATTTCATTGTTTAGAAGTGCTACCCCTTCCTAGATCCTTCAACGGGTCTTCGGTATTATATTATATTCGTAAAGTTTCAATACATATTATACGTACAAGCTATACGTATACGTAATTATTTATAACTGTGTGATCGGAGCTTTATATAATAACTTACGCATATGGGCGCTTACGCTCTTTATAGAACTGTACTCGCATTAATAAACGATACATTTTTCAACGTAACCGAAAACCCTATATGTATTTTATGAATGTACTTTTTCTATATAACATTAATGCCAAAAAGTCAATGAGTAAAAAATAAAAATTACGACAGCTTGATAAATAGATGAAGGAAACCCCATTCCTTATGTCTTACAGAATAATATAGTGGATATCAGAATCGCATTAAGAATACAAAAAGCCAAAGAGGTTATGTGACGTTAGTATAATATTATTTTATTTTGCATTACTCGTAGATGAGTATTGTACAGGACACCTTGATAAGAGTAATGGAATCCTATATTATATATATATTGTTTTAAAATTATGAAATCCGTCTTTACCATTGAAATTTAAACTTTCCGAGTTGGATTTAATTTCTTTGTGCTGTTTCTATAACAATAATAATAATCTGAAATCCCCGGCAAATAACTTTCTGAAGATTAAATTATTTAAATACTAATTTTGCCCATGAGCTTAAATGCGTACAAGGTATTCCTAACAAATGATGCAAGACAACTTTAACTTTAAAGTTTCTGACTGTTGTCATAAAAATTTTATAAATTGAATTTCTATTAATGTGTTTAAATATTTTAGATTGAGTTTAGATTTATTAAACAAAGTTTAAATAAGAAAAAATATGAATGTACTTATAATCTATAAAATTGGAAAAAAACACATTTATATTTAATTAATTTAAAAATGCTGAAAAATTATTTCTTCGAGATTTTCGAAGAAAACTACTTCAATCACACGTTCACTACAATAATCAAATTTAAATCACTTAATGTAATGAAAATAATATTAGACAGTTAGGTATAATTGAAAATTTTTACAGTAGCGATTTTGTACTATATATTTAACGTGTATTATGTGTACTCGATTAGTATACTAAAAGGATTCTTAAAAATTGTTCAACCTACCGTAATACTATTAAAGTAAAATAAATTACTATAATAGCTATATCACGAAATATACTTTGTGATACAGGCTAACAAATTGTCTCCACTCAGAACCGTTTTTCGTGTACAATGGTATATCATCGAAATCAAATTTAACACACCCTTTATAGTGACCCATTCGACACCAGTAGAGCGGTATTTCCGTGCCTATATTTATTTTACTTTATACCTATAACAAATTATTATAAATGTGCACACCAGTTTCAAATTGCATGCTATAAATTACCAACACAATACGCATAAATATATGCGTATAATAACCATACATCTTTATTTATTTATTTGTTTGTTAATTAACTATTGCTAATTAATGCAATAACTTTTTATTCAAATGTGAATATAATACTACTGTAGTAAATAACAATTCTAAAACTGATACATTTACATTAGTAAACTCGGTGCACATATGACGTCATAGATCCATCATTTATGTACATCTATCTAATAAAGTGATGTATTAGGGAGAGTATTATTGGATGAACATTCATTATATAGAACACGGTGTGCTCGTACAACGTACTGTGTCCATTATGGTATTCGAATATAATATTCAATAATTTATGTATTCCTATTAAGTATGATAAATTTAAATTTAATCTTTATTTAATAAACGAATAAAAACAATAAAATTATGATTGACAAGCGTTAGATTTCGTCGTAAAACAAAATATTATTGTTGATAAATAAATCTAATCAATTCGTTGATGATGATATTTTAGTTATATTGTTATATTATTATTATTATTATATTTTATTAATTATGTTATATAATATCACGACAAAACAATTATATAAATAGTCACATTTTATATTTTGATTGGATTGAGTGATGACAATTATTTTCTGTGATTATATATTTTTGGTAGAAGCAGTATCTACACTGAAAGACTTGTGTGAGAAATAAATGTATACCACACAAAGACGGCACAACAGAGTAGAATTTATTTTTTGATTTTTGAATAACTCATTCGATAGCGTAAATATTATTACTTAGGTAATAGCGAAAATATTTCTAAAACACGTCCATTGTTTGAATCGGGTTGATTTCAAAATGTATCATCGCACTATACAGTCAGAAAGTGAGTGGAGCGTGACCAGTAGCCAACATTGGATCTCGTATCATGTCCACCATTTTGTTTATCATTAATAACCGTAAATCAAACAGAACACCTGCTATGATATATATACAATTATATAATGCTGATAGTTTTTTTTTAATCAAAGTTTGAATGTTTAATAAAACAATTACACAAATTAAATTTATGCACAAACAACAACAACAACAACAACAACAACCTTTTCGTATAAAATTCGAACTTGCTACCTATAATTGAAATATACATTTTTTAAATACTATGGAATGTGATTGTTTATATATTATGTGTAGTGTGTACAATATACAGAAATACCTACATAATATCACATAATATGCAATATACAATGCTTACGATGGATTTTGATCAACAGCGCTGAAAAATTATAATATTTTTATTCATATACCTAGACCGAATTCTTAACATATCTATATATATAAGGAGAAATCTAAAATAAATTAACTCAGAATTTTTATTTATGGATCAACCACTCAACAATAAAAACCATAAACGAAACGCTAATAAATTTACTACAATAAATACACTTATTTATGGATTGATTATGTTCACACGTTCGTGTTCAATTAATTGTACTTACATAGAATGTTATGTTGATGAAGTCTAAACACGATTTTGCTGTGTAGGCACATATACGTATTTTATAACGACGGAAAATTTCTATGAAAATTAATTCGGTACCAAGGTAATACACGTGAGTTAGTTTAACCACTGCTGGTGTGAGTATGTTACATTAATGTTTGTAATACGATGGATTTGAAAATCATTGCGTTTGTTTAATATTTGAGTTTTAAGCCCTGATCGAATTGCACACGCTCTAATTTTTCGCAAAATTTTTGTAGTATTATGTTTAACATAAAAAAAATAAATAAAAGGAAATCGTTAAGTTTTACCTATAATTAGAATTCCAACTAAAAAGTACTTACTTTTTATCATTCAAACTATTATTCAATATCCATTAGGTACTAGAAAAAAACTTTGAACACAGAATTTGTAGTACACCAAATTGCATTGTTTGATTTGTTTAGAATTAAGATACCCATATGTACATTTTTTAAATTTGTTTCTAAGTTCACAATAGAATTAACTATCACCACAAATATAACAAATTAACAATGAGAAACTTTAAACATTTTGATTACATCGTGGAGAAATATTTCAATGTAATAATTAGTACAAAGGAATGGATAATAAACGTTTCAGATATTTGCAATAACCGAAGCATACGTTTTGAACCAAATTTTACTTTCAAGTGCAAACTTTAAGTTCATATTTTTCAAAGCTTACTGATAGAGTTTTAGTTAGTGATTTTGTTTAGAGAGTTGGACAGCTTAAAGACAATATTTCTGTACTATATGCAATATGTATATGGAGTTAAGACTTTAACTTTTACGATACATATTAATACACTTGTTTGTGTGTATGTGTGAACGGTTATAAATTATACACATTGAAATATAATCAAACGATAATAACAAAAATAATTTGAAAACCATTTTTGTATTCAAAAGTCACTATGTTAAATTATATTTTGATCTTAATTTTATCTTGTATTGTCGTATATTACTATATTAATATAGTTTTAAATAATTGATAATATTATGTTATTCAGTCTCTTGTAAATTAAATTATTATGTATAATATTTGGACAGAATAATACTAAATTTTACGAAAGCAGTATTTACAACCACTAAATTCTAGTACAAAGCACAACATGTATGTCCTTAACGACTTAACTGAATTTAAATTCTGGTAAAAAAAAAAATATATATATATATATAATAGAAGTGAACCTATTATGTATAATACATATATGATATTATGTCGTCATTTTGTATAATACAACGCGCGCGCACACCTGTGTGTCATATAATTAAAAAACTTTCCAACCAAAGAATGTTCAAACAATTAAGGTGTTATTACTTAGTAAGAATTAATGGTACATGAGAATACCATTCAAGGAAATATAAAAAAATAAATAAACGTGAAGTGCAGTTAAGAATATAAAAACCAAAAATAGGATAAAAAGTCTTTATTTAATACAAAACAATTTTGAATACAAATGAATACTTAAAGACTAATAGAACGTATAACATGTAAACGATAATATTATTTAAAAATCTTAATTAAAAACAAATTACTATATATGAATGTATAATTAATTATAATTCTTAAAGAAGATGATATATATATATATAATATAATTATCATAATTGCATTAAAATGATTACTTTTAACAAATAATAATATGTAATTTTTTTTTTTAATTTTTCATTTAATCGAAGTAATATATTACTATTTAAGTAATACCCATCATTCGTGTACCTACTATATGTTTGAAATAAGCATGCATGTTACATAATATAATATTATGCATAAACAGTAAAAATATACTACTAAATAGATTCGAAAAGATTAAAGACTATTTAAGTTATAAATATATTTATATAGATCACTTGATTTTTCTAGAAATATTGTTTTAAGTTGAAAACTTGAAACGTCGTTGTTCTTTCTATTTTCCTGATATAAAGACACTAATAATATAAAGTATTCTTAATTGACGCATTTCGTATCTTTCACTGAACGAGACTGTTTAATAAATTCTTGTATAGCCAGATAATATTTAAATAATTATTTTATGAATATCACTTTCTTCTATTTTAGCTAATCCGAAAACTTTTATCCATTAGCATGATATGCAAATAAAAGTTTTCCAAATTTGCTATATGGTATCTTTCAACTGATTTATTTGTACGTGGATTTTAGTTGAGTATTTGAACATAAATTAAATAGAAATAAATAAACATTCTGTGTTCTTTTGGACATCAGGGAGTAATGCACTATCGTCATATTTGAGTTTGAGATTTCTGAAGCAAATTTGAATAAGTACACTTTAATCAATTAAAAACCAATTCAATTATTTGTTTTTTATTTTCAAACTATTTAATCGTACTTTTTTTCGCAAACTTTAAAACACAATTAAAGTTAAACATCATAAACAGCTAAAAGAATTAAAACTCTTATACTGTTTATAACATAGAAGCACATGCAAATAATAAATAAATAATATATTACCATGAGCCTAAAGGTAGGTACAAAATATAAAATATGAAATGATCGAAATATTAAACGCCAACAAGTTTATTTTAGTTTAGTTTATTAAGTTATTTTATATTTACTTCAATAAAATATATTTTACTGTGAACGTAGGTAATAGTTAATAAATCTATTAGAAAATTTTTTCATATATTTCAGAATTTATTTGGTAGGTAAATTTAATCATATATCTAAAAATTTCAGACTTCAATGTTTTAAAATAATTAAGAAGTTTACTTCTAAAACAATTTTAAATCAATTACTCGCTATTAAAAGACGAAGCAACGTAATTAATTCTTTGAGAAAACTAATATTGCTTTCTGAACTTTTGAATTGTACATGACATACCTACAAACGTATATTAATTTAATAAACTATGAACTATGACAAGCACTGCTTTATAATTTATTAAGGTAACAGACAAATGTATTAAATTAATTATTAAATATATACATGTTGTGAAGTTTTAAAACCTGTGTTTTGACAGCCAAGAACAATTAGCCATTTCTTTGGATCCTAAGGTCGTATAGCACGTGCTCTGAAATTCCATGCTAACCGTTGTGGTTATCAATTATCACGAACACGATTTCCGTGTGTCTTATATAGTCGTTTGAAATCTTGTCGTAGTATTAAATTAAGCTTTTAAAGTTTAACTAAAAACTAATTTCGCTGACATTCACATCTTGTGGGAGTGGCATAGGTATGGCTGGGAGAAAATGCAATACAATAAATAAAAATACAGTAGGCAGCTATAATTTATAGTTCAAAAAGTAAACAATGACAGTGCAATACTTAATTTAAATTATAGAATATAAGTGGATATGACAAATGCACATGCGTTGTCCGTACAACTGATATTTTTCTGGATCGTTTTGATCACTCTCTCGATAAGTAGGTAGCGTAATAAAAGATAATCTTCGGAGTGCAAAGCAAATAGTTTAAACCGTAATGTATTTTATTAAGCAAAGTGATAAAATATCGTTAAATACTTTTGTATTTAAGTTTCAAAAAATTTAATTAATACATAAATATCAACAACAACGTGTTTACAACTGACTCAGTGAATATTAAAATAATACAATTTTATATTATACACATGTGGGTATATCAAGTGTCTTATTCGAGTATAATTTACAGATTTTTATTCATTTGCATTGGAATGGTTATGAACATTTAAGTAAACACTTGTGATAAACGCTTATACAAAATATTTATTCTAATGTTTTTATACGAGAATATTGTCTATAATAGACAATAGTGCACTGGTATACTTATTGATCGTTGCCTACATTTTGAATATCAGTCTTTCATCCATAAAATATTTTTTTCTTTTTAAATTATTTTAGTTTTTTCTGCTAACTCAGAATATTTATTATATATTATATTGTATTTCAATATTATTTAAAATATTAATTCAGAATTTGAACTACCGTGTTACGAAACCACGTTGCCTATATACTTCAGAAAGCTAAAATTAATCAATTTAATTAATATAAATTAGTAACGAATTTTGTTTAATTTAAAAAATAAATTACCTAGTGAAACATTATTTGACAAGAATTAAATTACAAAATTAACCAAAAATAAAAAAACAAGCTGAAAACTGTCAAGTTTAAATTAACTTTTTGCATTTTAGACATTGTTATAAATAGGAAAATTATATTAATTTAATTATTGATTACTTATTAATTTTAGAACATCAAATCTGATCTCATCAAAATTAAATTATTCAACGATTCTCATGTATTAAAACAACTATGTATATCAGTACTATTTTATTTAAGTAATTGAACTCATTGCATAAATTATTTTTAAGTACTTTTCTGTGCAAATTCGTTTATAAAATAGGACGTCAATATTCAAAATAATCTACACATACTTAATAATATATTTAAAATAATTTTTAATAAAGACAAACCTTTATAGGCATTTTAATTAATCATATTGTTTAAGCACTTTCTAGTAAATTAATAATTTAATTGACTTATGAAAAACAAATAATCACATCATTTACACGTCTATTTATATTTATATCACATAACACATACATCCAAATTTTATGTTATTAATTCTATTGTCATTTAAAAATAACCTTAATTTTAGTGTATGGTACGTTTCTTAATGAATTAAATATTATAATACAAAGTTTATCAGGATGATTCATATAATTTTTTTTTCAGTATTTTTTTCAGTTCATAAGTCAAAACAAATAATTTCATGAATTTAAACAACTGCATCAATGTTTACAGACAAATAACCAGTCTGATATTAATGCATTACTTTAATTGAAATACATAACTATTTGATAACTTCCTATATAATGATAGTTTTTACACATATTTGATAAAAGTTATATTATTTATTTTTATTGAATCTAAACATTTAGAAGATACTTAATCATACATTTTAATTAACGCCTAATTATTTTCTTTTATGGATTTATAATCAGTGTCTTAAACTCTCGTCCAAACTTAATGAAATAATTAAAACTAAATATCAAAATTATTCTATAAACACTAGTGTCTGAAAAAATATTTTAAAATTAAAATGAAAACAAAAATATTACTGCAGTTTCTATCGAAAGAATAATTCTTTAAAAATACTTAAGTCATTCCAATTAGCAAATCCTTTTAAGACATTATATAATGTATAGATGAAATTTTACACAAATTATAAATGTATATAATTTGATTATTTTCACTTTTTACGTAAAAATATTTATTTGATGTCACTTAGTAATAAAGGGCACATACCAACATTGAGTTTATGAATTGGATATCTTAGTGACTTCTTCTAAATTAGTGCGGAATTTCCAAATTCTCTAATTATGTATTTTAAAGCATTAAACTGTTATGTTTTTCAATTATAAAGTTTATATTGAAAATATATTTAAATTGAATACCTATTCTCATAAATCTATTACCTATCAATTATATTTTTAAAATATCAACATTATTGTTATTAAATATATTCAATTATAGAAATAATGCATAAATATTATGTGTAGGTACAATAGTTTTTTAAGAATAAAATATAATATAATTACTATATGCTTTGTGTATATTTTAATATGAAAAAATTTTGTAACATAATTAAAATTTTTTTTTTTTTTGATAAAAAAATTATATTTAATTCGAATAATATAATGTAGTTTTTAATATTTTATTTTCATTATAATTGACCTCTTTTTAAATATTGATTGGTTAGTTTCATTTATAACCTTGATTCAGTAATCCAATTGCATTATTTGAGTACAAAATGACAACGTTTTATTAACAGTGGTTATTTCCTTTTTTTATTTGAAAATCTGTAATGTCAGAATATGAGAAAAAATATAATAAAACTTATTTTCTTTGTTGTAATTTAAAAATTAAAATGAGCATTTTTTTTTTTTTTTTTTATTATACGTATAATTGTAATAATTTTATAATAAAATCAATATTACTTTTAATTGAATAAAATAATTCATTCATATTAAATAATTTAAGGTATATAATACACAAGACTTAAACATATTTTAATTGTCGGTTCAGTTTCAACATAATATCATTATCATCGAATAATAACACCCAGTAAACACATTCTTATATTGAATTAGTTCTTATAATTCATCACTATCGAAACCAACTGCTACATACTATTTTAAACTATTAAAATTCAATTAAGTCTTTCAAGCACGATTTTTTGGTTTTGGTTTTATTCTTATTCGTAATTTGGTAGTCAAAACGCATGTCGCAAACTTCGTTAAAACCAATTACTTTACGATTGTATACTCAGCTAAATAAACGAGTTTTACGTTGTAGATCAATTAAACATCTCAAATTACAGTTAAAATTAATAATTATTATAATTAAACGTTCATCTTTCAACAAACAATAAAATCATATTAAACTACACACGTCCACCTAATTCGTTGAATGTATGTTGATTTTTTGTATAAAAATAAATTTAAAACTTTAAAATACACACCGTAAATTATAAAGCCATTTGATATATATGTTTGATCCAAAATAATTTTTTTAATATTGAAATGATTAATGTAATATGTCTTCTATGTACTGGCATTAATAATTAAAAATAATCTCTGATAGTATTTATTAGTAAATGTTTTAACAATTAATTATAAATATTTAATAAAATTAAATAATAGAAAACAAAAAAAAATGTTTGTAGCACAAAAAAAACAATACAAACATAAATTAGCAATGTATAATAATGAAACATAATGTGATATTTACACTATACAAATAACATTGGTCGTTGGTAGTGTTACATTCCAGGATTATATTATAATATACAAGTATTATGTATTATGCTTATTGTGTTGTTAATGGGATTTTTTAGTTTATTTTTTCTATACTGAAAATGTCAGCAGTTAAAGTAGCCGTGTTGCGCTAATACGTACTTACCCGTACTTACCTATAATAAGTAAAGGGATGTATTCAACACACATAATTTTTGTTTTACATTTTCCTTAAAATTCCTATTACAGATTCCGCATAAAACATTTTGAGCTTTTTTATTCGAGGACTAGTTAAAAATCATATTGTTTAGGTGAATATATTAAACATAAAATTAAATCTTTGAGAATACTAGGTACATAATATTTTGAATGAATCATTTCATAAAAAAAAAAATATTATTGTTGGATATTTAGTATATAAGCAATCGGTTTATTTTAAATAATACTATATTATCATAATATTAATAACCCTAATACCCAATAAAAAATTAAAGTACTATTTTGGATTATCAAAAAAAAAATTCTCCATCAATTAGAATAGTATTACGTTGCAATGTTGTTATAATATTATCCTTTTATTCATAGCCTTTCAAAGTCTATAGTAACACGCAGAGTTTAGCATTATTATTATTATTATGACCTGATACTATACGTACACATTGTCTAGATATACTGAAACTCAGAAACCCCGTCATCGACGTAAATGATTAACCGTCGTCAAACGGGTAAGCGCAGCGAGTTTCAGCTAATGAGTCTAAAACTGAACACGAAACGATTTTTTCCCCTCGGCCTAGGTTAACTTGGACAACAATAGAAGTTTTAGCGGTGTTGATAGTGAAAGAGTGGAAAAGGTCCGAAACAATTACTCAGAGTAGAAATCAGAACGAAAGAGAAGTAATAGCAACTATTTTCTTATTAAAAGTTATCGGCACGAAAAGGATTATACAGAATAGAAAATGATTTGGAAAGATCTTAGCTAAAATGAAATTTCCTTAGGTAAACTAATATAAAAATTACATTTTAATCGTTTTAAAATAGAATTTTTTTTTCACAAGAAATATTTATTTTATCTGTTTGTCCGTCTATGTGTTTTGGTTATTAACATAGTTATTATATTCTCTAATCGTTGGGTGTGCCAGAATTAATAGATACAAGCTTGTCTTTTGATATAATAACACTGTTAGGAAAATAAAATCATTTTAATAATTGTAAATTTCACCCTAATTTATGTAAATTTCAATGCTATTTAAACCACGATTTCAATGTTACTATAAAATGTTTCAGCAATAATTACATATTTTTAATTTACTTTACCTAATAAAAGAAAAAGAATTATGTTCATTAGAATTTAAAAATATATTAATGTGATCTGAGTAAAGGCACAACATATAATATTCATTAAATTATATTGAAATTAAACATAAGTATTGTAGTTTACTATCAAACAACAAATCGGTGGCTTATCATGATTATATTTAATATACATTACATATATGTCGCTGGTGAACGGAATCAAACTTTCATAAATTAGTATTGACTTTATGCAAATACAATCGCACATTTTTTAATGTTTACATTAATACCAACTAAAATCGATAATACCTATCTCTAAGGTTTATACAATATTGATATAACTATATAATAATATAGTAATATACATTTTCATTTACATCCAAAATTAAAACTATTGTAAATAGATATATCGATGTTATGTGACAGTTCTAAATGTACACATTTTTCCATATATTAAGAATAAATAAAATTAATAAAATGTTTTATCAATTTTTCTTCCCTTTAGTTTGAAAATAAATAATTACAAACCTAACACGCGTGTACCTTTGTAAAATTTAAACATTTTATGTATATTTGTAAAAGAAAAAAATAGTACCTAACTCAATTTAAATTATAAAATCTTCCTAACATCGAGGCCGTATCTCACTTAAATGTAGATTCCCTTGTTTTCAGTATTGTGTAAGAAAAAATTATTTCTCTGAACTACAAAAAAGTACCTTTAGTAATATTTTTCTGTGATTATGAATAAAATCCATTAAAAATGACCATAATGTTATGCAGACATTGCAGGATTCCATTATTTCTGAAAGCGGAAGGTGCACGAAACGTTAACAAATATGATAGACGCCTGTGTCAGGAATATATCCCAAATCGCATTCCGTTCTGCTGCACAATTAATATTTACTGTCAAGAAAATACACAGATTAATTACACTTTTTTTCATTAAATTAAAAATTTAATTATTAAAATTAAATATAATTATGTTTGTAATAGCCAACAGAGTTTTAGCGTTTTTTTCAGCTTGCATAACATATTTTCAGTAGCCAGTTGGCAGTTATCCTTTTTTTAAATAATTATATTTTATTAAATAATATTACAGATATTTGAATATTTACATTAATTTTATTTTTAAATGGTTTGAATAATCCCAATTATTTATAGGTAATTTAAGCATAACACATTTGTAGGTATATACCTTATACACGTTTATTATTTTTAAACTAAATCTATTTAACTTAGCTTTATTTTCAAAGTCATATTAAATAATAAATATGAAAATTCAAATAACCAAACTACACTATTGATTGAATAAGGGTGTGTTTTGTATTATATTTCCTACTAGTAGAAGATAACTGTTTATTAAAATGTATTTTTGTCTATTAACATTAATAATTGTGTTTACTGCATTAAATTTAAAATTTAAACACAAATAATTTACAGTAAAATGCATTTTATAAGCCAGATAATAAATATCTGGTATTTTATTTTAAAATAAAAATAACTTATTGATTATTTTGTAATATAATTAATAAACGCAAACATAAAATTACCATACACAGTACACACTTGCCTATATTAATAAAAACTATCGTCTAATTCGCATTATTAAAATTTCACTTGAAAATTAAAACAAATTATTTTATTAAAAACTATATAGAGAAGTTCAATAGATGAAGTGTACGTTTGATAAATTATTCAAGTACGTATAATAGATCGTACCAGGTACTATTATATACAATTTACAATACACTAATAATTTACTATATGTCTATATATGAAAATCGTTAAAACTTTACCATTTTTTATACAAAATCAATTTGTATTTGATCACCTTAATTAATTTTTTTAAGGGAAATTAAACTCTTCAAATCAGGATTCTTTTTTATTATCAGTGTTCATTAATGAATCTAAAGTTAAATACCTATATAACATATCATAGATACTTAAAAAAAAGTAAAGAAATAATCTATAGTTTATTCGATTTGTCATAATGAAATATTATAAAATTATTATTGTATTTTCTTAAATTACTGAGAATAGTTAGATATAGTAAAATTTTAATACTTTAGCAAAAATAGATTTTTGAAATACAAAATATTGAACACGTTAATGATAACCTTTACTAATAACATTACATGACGGTATATTCCCCAACATAAATCTATAATATTATACTTCGATGAACAACATCCCTTCAGTATTAATTGGTCTTGTAGAATATACCCCAGTGCCTGCTAATGAACCATAAGAAATTTAACTAAGATAATTAAGTTGCGATATATTAAATATTAATTTGACCAGATATTTTTTTAACTGTTACTTATTTAATGAAATTAAAAAAGACCTCAACTTCCCATTACCTAATTATTGTTCTTTGAAAAACTTGAAATTTCGCCAAGTTAATTAGGACTAAGTATAATAAAATCTATTCTTCTACTCATAAAAAACTTAAAAATAACCAAATAATATCTTGAAAGAATTTGTGGCGTTAAATTCATAAACAATTAACATGTAATATCCAGTATATTATACACGATTAATACGATGAATTATTTATAAAAATTATAATATTGAATAGAATTAGTATTGTATAATGGGTATAGATCATCTGTATGAAAGTCATGCGTTTGAATAAGTATCTTTCAATATTGTCATAAACTTTTAAGTCGGAAATAATGATTAATACGTCCTAAAATATAATAAAACCCATCCACATACAAATGAAAATAAAATTTTTAATTCTACCATTATTATAAACACTAGAAAAATTTAAACCCATGTAGGTATAAAATAAATAAATAAAAAAGCAAATGTTAATAAAGTTAAACTATGCAAACCATGATTCAGATGGTCAGCTACTGGCCACATTTCTGAAAAAAACATTAGTAGATTACACATGGTTTGTTTTATTGGATTCTCCCTCAAATGCATACTAGATTTTTCCAAACATACATTTCCTAGAAATTGTATGATAAATATTGTTCTGATTTGGTTAAACAAAGGTTTCAATCAAACCGACGCATCCACAATTTTAAGCAACGTAAGTTTTAATGCAAATCACAATTTAAAATAATTGCAAAATAATAATTACATACTAACTAAATAAGCTAATAAAATTTCCAAGGCAAGTATTTAATTTACTCATAAATTAAACTGCCAAATATGTTGCGAGAGGATACTTATCATTTAATGCATTAATTGCATCTTTTCCAAAATCAGTGACAATTTATAAATCTTTTCTTTATTATCACAGCAAAATTAAATTAAAAGTTTAAATATTTTTATATAAAGTTCTCCTGTTTTTGAAGTCATTAAAGTGTTAATAAGTGGAACAAAAATTATGTGATTTCCAAACTTAATTAAATTCTGCAAGTAAAAAATATTTAGACATACTTTGAAAGCTCCATCTGCTATTCGACAATTCGATTCTTGTAACAATGCACTATTTTCATTAGTTATAAGCAAGCAACAAAACTTTTTTGGTTTTTTTAAACTCATTTCTGATAACGTTACACACGTGGTAGGTCAGTTATATCTGCTGTTTGTGGTTCCAAATATTTAGTTTTTCATCATATTTAAGTACTTGTCAATTAACTTATTTTTTCACTTGACACTTGATTGTTTGAGACGTTTCTGAAATTGCTGAGTTGTATATTTTTATCGGTTTATTTTGATTTTATCGGTCATTTTTTAAAATTGTTTTTCTTGCCCCTTATTAGATCAACTCAGTGATAATTTTCAAAAAAAATACAATTTTTAACAACATGTTATTCATTGTTTTCATAAAAAATCTGAATTTTCACACCACAATGTGTTACACACAAGTCCAATAAAAAAACATGTTTATCGTCTATTTTTCTAATTCCATTTTTATTTTTATGTATATATAATTATTATTACCTATTTATTGCTTAAGACAACACTACCACGAATACTATTTAAACTATCAATGTTTATTTTTAAAAGAGCGTAATTCTCAGTAACATAATCAATTTCATACATCATACTATACAGGTTGCACCTACTACGAACATAGGTAGCTTATTTTAGATGAAAACATTTTCATTAAAAAATGTTAATACTGCCATATTATATGGTTTTATATTGCATGGGTTTTTGCAAAACGTATATTGTTGTAATTATCGATTACTTATTGATAACAATCAAACAATAACCAAATTATTTATCTATACATGAAAAACCTATTTTCTATGTAAGAAATCATATTATATCTGATCACATTCTAAATCTAATTAGTTTACCAGTTTTATTTTTAAGTTTTAACAGATAGCTTTTCAAAGATTTGGTTTTTTGGAGACATTAAATTTCGCATATAAATTTTCAGACACATGACCATTGAATAAGCGACCTATGCACCCTAATTATGTATATAATGTATAACGTACCTATTATAGTAATCAAAAAGCAATAATCTGCCATAAGATCAATTAAGTTTCATTACCTAACAATCATCCTTCAGAAATTGATGTTCATAATAATTCAAGTTACTACTTCCATAAAGATAGAAGTACTTCAGATGACAGATTTACTCAAATACTTTGTGGCTATAAAGTTATCATATTATTAATTTATATCGGTTACGGTTAAGTTTAAAATTGTTTTGATAAAAGTTATTGCGTGCTACGAGCCAAATAGCAAGTGTATTGATTTAAAGGTAAAATCCTAATGAATTCCTTTTTTGTTTCTCCACAAATAACATTATATGAAGAGGAAATTGAAGATTTTCAACGGCTAAAAAAATCGGATTCAAGATTTTTTTCCAAAATATATAACAACCGTTCAAAGCTATTAAAAAGAAAATCTAACAAAGGGACCTTAGGCACCAATCATTAAACGACGTCAAAGGTATTTTTCGTTTGTTTCGGACATTTTTACACTTAAAATGATTGTTCTCAACAAATTGAACTGAAAGCGCTTTAACGTGTCGAGTACCTATTAAAAAAAAAAAGTAAATTGATACCTCACAGAAAAAAAATATTAGAAGTATACACTTTAAGAAATAGTTAAGATATTGGTGATATATATTTCTCAAGAATGGAATAGTAAAATATTTTTAAATGATATAGGTAATAAATTAACTAGTTTTGTAAAACATAAAAAATATATTATAAGTACAATTAATTTAAATTATGCTTATTATTATTGTCATGAATATAGAATTTAATAATTTAAAATATATACTTTATTATAATTTCTTAAATATTTTTTATTTTGAAATTTAGAGTACATATCTTGCAGTGCAAGTTTTAAAAAACACATAGATACCATAACTCAATAATTATTATTAAAAGTTCATAATATTATAAAGTATAAATTTAAAATTTAACACATCTATGCATTACCATGATACTACCATGATAATACTACTAACTAGTATACAATTTCATTTTTTAATTAATTTTTTTCCTACATCATTTTCGTTGACTTGCTAGTTTAGTTTACATACAAAACTACGAGAGCCGTTATTATGTCCATTGTAATAATTGGACTCACCGGGTAAGTGCCAAAACTCCCTAAGAAATATATACATCGCGAACTAAGGTCCACTCGAAACGATGCATTTCACCTGTCATCTACTCACCTCCTCTGTTTCTTTTCCGAGATATTTATCATTTACACTGAGGGTCAATTAGTGAAGGTATGCATTTTTCATAAATATACTCTACCGCACAAGAAAAAACCTGTTATCATTTTATTTTGTCCGTCGCAAATGAGATACATTTTCCTCACAATCAACTGAAAATATATTTTATTATCTTTTAACAATGTAACAATGACAATATATTATTATAGAAATTGAATAATACGCGACAAAAGGGTTTTTTTTTCATTAATAACCAATAATTCGTTCATGACATATATCAAAAAAAAAATTTCACTGATCAATTATTTTATATTTTTAAAAATGATTTTTCTTTTGTATTCATGCGATATTTTTTAGTAAATTACATATATATTACTGAATATAATATTTTTATAATAATTGTTGTAGTAATAAGTCAAGCTCGTAAATGGTTAAAAATAATTGATATATAATATGCATCTATTAAAAAACATTCATTATTTATATTACGTTTTATATTCAATAAAAATAAAATTAATATTAAAATAATAACATAAAATTTGAAAAATATTTATTATTTACTATAGTTATTTGAATATTTTGAAAACCATTAAATATTTTAAAACGTATGTTGAACCATGACCATGATTGATAGTGCTAAATAGTGAAAATTAACACAAATGTTAATAATTTGCCTAGAAATAAAAATAGTAGGTAGTTATAAAATTATTTTGTAAGTACTTAAATACCTAATAAGAAAAGAAATATTAACCTCAAGACATTTTTAATCTTGTATAATCCAAAAAAAAAAAAAAATGAATGCATCGCTATCCATTGATTCCGATTGACAAAAATAAAACTGCGTACTTCATTATTTTAAACCAACATTGTTAATTTTATTATAGTTAAATTTGTTGGTGCATAAAATATATAACTGTAAAAAATAATACCTACTTGCAGCACATAATCTTTACACCTTTTTACACAGTCATTCACAGAAATATATTTATCAAAACACTTATTACAGTTTATTATACAACTTTAAATCTCTATCTAGCACAAACCATTTCAATAAAATCATTTTTAACAACTAAGCCGGTACCTATCGTTCATCATTAGTGGTCGGATCAATACTTCGAAAATTAATTTTCCTTATTTTATGTGTAGACAAGAGTGGCACGGTTATTATCGCGCTGTATTTTTTTCTTTTTTTTTTACGAAACGTTCGATTGATATATTTGCGGAATAAAGAATTCATTAGACTTGAAACAATCAATTTATAATTAAAACGTCAAAGGAAACAGAGAAACTCCGTAGCCATACGCGATTCGTCTAAATATGTTGCATAAATATGCCATATAAACCCCAACTGTTCACTAAAACATCACTCGTTTAAGAGAAGCAAAATAAAAAAAATACAAAACTGGCAGGTAGACGCTGTCGTTGTATGTATAAGCCAACAATATTGATTATGCACACCGCCGAATCACTACACGATTTGCAAAGGCCTTGTGCCAACGATGTGTTGCGATAGCGGACGGATCGAGTCGCGTTGTAATTGAATTTGCGGGCGATAAAACATATTATTATATCGGTGGTAAAAAACGATTTCGCGCAAAAATCTGTTCGTCGCAATACACAATACGACATGAAAACATAAAGTTACAATATATGCGCATGCTATTGTACTTACATGGCAATACGTATAAACATTAAGCAATATATTTCTAGGTTTTTCGAAAACAATAAGATCTAAATTCCGACAACCATTATACATAAAAGGGCTTAACCTTTAATCGTTATAACTATACCCTGGTCATTATGGCACGTATAAAGTACAAAGTTTAAACGTTTCAAATGGTTAATAATAGTATGCTGGAAAGTTTTGTACTTCTGTGCGACTAAAATTTGAGTTTTAACGAAATATTACACTTGAATACGTTTTTGTTTTACATTTTAATTTGGTATTAAAGATTTTTATAAATAAAATATATTTTTAAAAATCCAATTTTTACATGAATGAACAAATCAGATAAAAATGATCTACTATAATAAGCCGTTTATTGCTATCTATCCCATTAATATTATATCTTACAGAATGTCTATACAAAAATATATGAAAATGTTATATTTTGAATATATTCTGGTAAAATAAAAAATGGCACACTTAGAATGTTGGATAAAATGAATACTGTAATTTCACTACATCGTCTATTTTAAATCTTTAACTTTTAGTTTTCAGTAAAAGTTTTTGGGATGTACATAAACAGTAAACATTATATTATATATAAGTAAACAATTGTCAGCCAATGGCTCAGATGCCGCGGCTTATCTTAATAAAAAAAAAAGAAAGAAAAGTAGATGAAACTTTTACAAATTAAATCCTTCAAAACTATTTTCAGACAAATATCTAATAACAAACACGTGTATTATACTGTTTATTCATATAGAAGAATAATTAATGTAAATTAGGACCTTACTTTTATATCTTGTGGAGAAAAAAATAAATTGGGTAAAGTATTATAGCTTTTTTTAGTTTTAGTTTCTTAATGCTTCTAGTCAGAGTTAAAAATTATTTATTATAGTTTATTACAGCTAAAAAATTTAAAAATAAACCTACAATTTCAACAAAAATAATGATGAGTTATTATCCTTCACTCGATACTTTTTATTTATTTCGCAAATGTTATTTTTGTTACTTATAAAATAGTATTTAAACAACAAATTAATCAAAATATTAATTAATAAATTAAATTAATAGTATAAATTTATTATTAATTAAAATGTATCTATGTACAACTTTCAACATTCCAAGAAAAACTTTACTAATATAATACCTATATGAAACTACCTGTGGATTTTAATTGCAATAAATTTTCAATACACGTACCACGCCCGTTTCGTAACATCATTATTTGCTTCTTGGAAATTTAAAAACAATATAAATAATTTACTATTTTAAAATTCACTAAAATATAAATTAAAACAAAACCTGTTAAAATATTGTTTAAATATTGTTCAATACTCAACTTATATTTGCAACACAATAAAAAAAATCTTCTTCTTTATTAACTACCTATATTTAAAATTAAATACTATACAATAAAATGTTGTTTTAATTAATAATATTATTTTGGCATTATTGATAAAAGTTTATGGCATTTTAAATTAAATTATTAGTTGTTTTTTTCGTGAACGCTTAAAATACTTCTATTATTAATATTGCATTCTTATTAAATATCGACTGACTATATTTCATTTTATAACTCATTTTGATGACTGTAAAGTGTGGACCAAAAAATTTGTCATAAATTGTGATATTATGAAAATACCTAACATTTTATAATATATAATTATAAAGAATATGAACAAATATTCACAAAATATTTTAACTCATAAGCACATACTTAATAATATATAATATAATTTAATGAATGTGTTTTGCTAGTTACAGTTGTTTAACAATCATTATGTTAAGATAAACAACCTTTGTGTGGCCTTAAAGATAATAATATTAAACATAAACGTAGCTGTTTTTATTAAAATTATAACCTTAGCCAAAACAAACTACATTGATTAATTTTAAGCTAATATACCAAACATAAGGTTGTGTTACCATTGTATTCAAAAAAAAAAAAAATTTAAAGATCCCTAGAAATATTTATATTTCTAAATAATATTTGTTACTTTCAGACTAAACTTTTGACAATTAAAAATTATTTATAGGAAATATCAATTTGAAAAAATAAGTATTTCTTCATTTAAATAAATCATTAAAATAAGACGATATTTTGTTATATAAGTTATAATGACTAAATATATATTTTTAAATTGAAAAAAAAAACATTTTCGCGCTTCAATAAATAATATATTTGCATTTGTTTAACCAAAATAAAAATAGCATGAGATTATATCCAAACTATGATATATCTTATAATATGTACCTATACATAGTAGATTAGCAATAATTAGCTTATTATACTGATTAACATATTTAAGTATTACAACTTAATTATTTAACTTATATTAAATATATAAGTTACCACATTATATGATGAGAATCGTATGAAGAATCGTTTTGTATAAAATCGTTATGAAAATATCTGAAACCGTAAAATGAAAATCTAATCTAATATACGTGCCCTATATGATATAAGCTCCGTATTTCATTAAATTTAAACTTAACGGGTGTTAAATTATTTTCCGTGGATACTGTAGTGAAAGTATATGTAATTGCTGCTCGCTTAAACTGTCTGTTTGTATTTTATAGAGTTTCTTCCACAGTCTAGGCCATAGAATGAAGCTTATAAGTGTTCCCGACGTTTTATTTTGGGATTTAAAGTGTAAAATGGGGTAATTTATTTATTTTTTATTTATTTATTTATTTGATGAGCTATAAATCCCGGTGCGTGGTATAAATAAAACAAATTCTAACTCAATAATTCAAAAATAATGATAATACACAATTTTTCAAGTATAAAACAACTTCAACTGTTCAAAATATTGTACCTATATAAAAGCCATCACTCAAAAATTATAAAATAGGGCTACACGTTTTTATATGGCAGGTGAAAAATAACTCACCAGTAGAAATACATCACATAAATAAAAATATCCTTTCTAAATGTATCAATGCGTTGTGTTTTTCGTAAACATAATACTAAAAATCCAACAATAGATTTGAGTGCAACAAAACTAGCACAGTTAGTGTTTTACGTTGAAGACGATTGACCTAAAAAAAAATGTACAATACGTTAGTTATATACGTCATATTGTGTGAAGTATGTGTGAAAACCCACAGTTTTTGTTTATCGTGGGACCTAATTATCCCATACTTTCACGATAAACAGAAGAAGACCTTTTGATTTTCGAAGCATCAAGAGGGCGCGCAATCCCGAAGAGAGCGCCGATCAAGTGCCCGACAAGTGAAATCACTAACGTGCCAAAAAGGTTGACTTTGCTGATTGACGATAATCGAAATTCTAGTTGTACTTTTTCACGAAACAAGAATGAAAATAAAAGTAATTCGTGATGTATTCATAGGACCATGTATTTTAAAATGGAACGCTACATTTTAAGGAATAGAAATATGAAACTTAAACACCACTAAAAAAAAATACTCAATAAATAATAAAATTAATACTATTATTCAAGAATCTTTTACGTTCAACTATACGTGAATATAAAATAAAATTTGAAAAAAAACTTTTAATATTTCAAAATGGTATTAAGCAATTGATAATTACTATACTCAAATATATAACCTATTACTTAAATTCATATGAAAAAAGATGTACAAATCATAATTAACTTTTATGTATATATATAATATATATTATTATTATCTTTTTTAGACATTTTTTATTATGAAGTTTTAGTAAATTAATATATTATTTTTTTTTATACTAAACAATTTAAGTTTAATGGATTTATAATATTATATAATTATAATTATTATTAGTCATAAGGAATGTATTACTTACCATTTACTAGACAAAATTTTTGCAAACTAAGTACTTACTTGACTTAGGTTTTAATACATTTTGAAATACATTAAGTCAGGGCCGGATTTAAGGGAGAGCAACCGGAGCGACAGCCCCTGTGCCTTCACAAAAGAGGGGACTCCACAATAGTGACTTCGAAAAAAAAATCTTTCAAATTACAAATGTACTGTCACCCCGCCGTCCCGTCGAAAGTGACCAATAGGATTAAAATAAATTTAACACTGATTCCCAATGGGCGATTCCGTGAATTTTATGTAGCATGTTTGTATATAACCTTGAATTTACTTTGAAAAAAAATTGTTCATTTTATTTGGAAAATAATTTGGGACACGAAGGCCCCCACTCCTTTGATGCCCCTGGGCCTCCACTCCTCTAAATCCGGCCCTGCATTCAGTAATTACTATAGACGTTTATTTAGAATTCAAACCTATTTTATACACTATGTAAAAATATTATAAGTAAATAAAAGTATAAAACCTTTCTCATTTCTTAAATAAATTGTATCATAATAAATTCCCATGCATACATACTTTTACTTTTTCACACAATTTACAATAATAATAATAAATGTACTTCAATATTTTTAAATGTTTACCTACAAATCAACACGCCATTATAATTATTAACAAAAACAGTTAACTAAAAACAAATATACCATCACCAAACTTTGACTTGTGGGGTTCATTGACCATCCTGTCATCGCCAAAATACTGGTCTGGTAATTAATTATTCACTAGGAAACCGTGATTAATTCCTATTCAAAAAATATGATAATATTCAATAGCTCGTGTTTTACAGGGAACTGCGTAGTTCGTACTATAATATTACATCTATTTATTAAAATTTAGTGACTTCACTTGAAAAAACAACACCTGTTGTAGGTACTTTGTTAATTATTACTTAGATGCGCTTAATAAGTATTTGTATAGGTACTTATTTATTGTACACATAATTAACTATTTCTGAGATCTATAACACGGATATCTCGACAAATAGGAAGATATCTTATGACTCGCATCATGGAGTTATTACTTGATACGAGGAAGCATAAAACACTATAATAAGCACGTTATTAAAAACCGTTTTTGCCGGTTTTCTGGGTTTTCAGTCATATATTGAACGTGTTAATTTATTATAACGGTATGACATCAGTCTACATAGTCTACAAGTAAGCATCTTATCGTTATTTCCGTGTCGTTAAATCGTACGGATCGGTTTGTGTTGTGAATATAAACGATTTTTCTTCAGTCTGATAGGCGTTCAAATATCTGACACATGATTAGAATGGAAACTAAGCGGATTTTGCCATTTTTCAATTTACTTATGGTAATTTTGAATTCAAGTGGAACGAAAACATGTCACCGATAATAACATATAGTGCACTGTAAATAAACTGCCAGTGTAGTCGTCTTCTGAAATAAAAAGCGAGTTTGTAATATTTAATATACAAATACGAAATATATATGTACTTAGCCACATAGGTATAGTTCTATAAAGTAATGAATAATTTAACTGTGACGCGGTTTTTATACTTTCCTACCATATTACCTTCTCTGTCAGTACTCACATACGCCACTGATCTCGTTTATATACTGTTCAGTGTTCATGCATCCACTATAACAATACATCATTTATAGGTACCTACCTATATATTCATATTTATACGAGTAAAAAAGTAATAATCTAAACTTACCTATAATATTACATTACTAAAGTCGATCGTCAAAATACATAAATATTTAAATAAACTAATATATTATCAACGTAAAAAAACTAAGAATTTTTTATAATGAACTTAACCTATTATGTTTATTAATTTAACATTTTTGCGATATTTCATTACTTGAAAACCAATTTGATAAATTTGCTTTAATTACGGTTCGTTTCATATTTTCTCTTAGTAATTTTAAAAGGGGTTTGTTTTCAAAAATATAATTATACTCTACCATAATCAAAAACCCCGGGTTTTGCTGTCAAGTCACAGAATGAAAACGTACTTCAATTTTTAATAACCCTATTTTGTTGAATATTTATAAAATGCGACATTGCAGAT
This sequence comes from Aphis gossypii, assembly GCF_020184175.1. NCBI lineage: Eukaryota > Metazoa > Arthropoda > Insecta > Hemiptera > Aphididae > Aphis > Aphis gossypii. The sequence continues at coordinate 74,302,183 of NC_065530.1, forward strand.
TCTAGAATTAATTAGGTGTATATTTATAAGACCATCTATTTAAGCACTTGAAGGCTTAATTCTTAAAATAGCATTATTAGTTTGTTTAAATTCCATTATTATATTGTATATTTATGAAAAATTCAAAATGTAATAAAAGTAACAGACATTGTTTTATTCTTTTGAAAATATTATACACACAACAAACTAATAACATTCATGGTTTACAACTGATTTAATTTGTTTTATTCTTAACCTATTTTTCAGTTATATTCTACTCTTGATTATAGTCACTGTCGCGAAATTGTTGTTAACCAACTTTAACAAGGTACATTATATAGTAATCTTTTGAACAAATAAAAAAAGTAATTTATTTTTCTTTATATATTTTTAAAATAATTTTGCAGTGTTACCAGTATTATTTACGAAAGATAGATATGGTATCCTATCATACTATATTTATAGAAATGTATAGAACTAGGATGATTTTGCTGACCTATATAAGTAATTCAAATTCAATAAATTCTCAAAAAAATAATGGGTAACTATTTACGGTTAATCCATAATAAATTGTTAAATAAAATTTCGTTTTTTTCTAGCATTATACCTGATCAATAATTTATAACTCTATGCTAACAAGATTAATTTTCATTAATATTTTAAACATATAAATCGTCATTAAAAAAAAAAAAGGTATGCGTTTTTGACTTTAAAATTAAAACTTTAAATATACATTAATCATATTTAAGTTTTCATTTCATAAACTTTTAATATATATCATATCTAACAAAATTAAAATTATTATAAAATTTCAAATTTTGAGGACCAGAAAACTTAAAAAAAATTTATATCATTATAAAGAATCTAACAACAGTTATTTGTTTCATTAGATCTGTGTATATTATTATTATTATTTTTATCATTATTTTTTATTTTTTATTTTTGAGTTAAAGGGAAATTAAATTTGTATTGTAGGTAGAAATATAATTTATTACATTGATAAATAGAATGCATATTAAATATGAACATTTATCTTTATTTTATTTTAAATAATTTATATTAAACACACAAAATAATATAATTGAATAATAAATCAAAGCGAAACCTAAAAAGTACTATTTGGTCGTCACAAAAACTAATAAAGTACCCAATGTATCTAAAATATAGTTCTCTATTTTCTTATCACTTTAACAGCTATTTAAACCATTATAAAAGCTATATACTTAAATGTTAGTACTTGCCAATAATTTATCATTATCTTTTCATTTTAATTTTGATTTATAGTGCATGTCTGGGAATATAGATTCTTCTAGATAAACTATTAATACATTTTCCCATCTTTGAGTTTGAAAAGCATTGATGTGTTTACATTCTGTTTAGCTTAAATATTGACCGAATTAAGCAAAATCCACTTAAACTGTGTTTGGCTAATAAATTTGAAACTTTCTAAAAGTATTTTATTGCGTCCATAACTAATAAGCACACGTACCAACGGATACACGATATTTCAGCCTCTGCCATTATAATTTAAACAACTTATGTAATACTAAATGTGTATATTAATCAACTAATTAATTATTAAATTTAAAATAGTCTGATTCTTATTAAATAATAATATTTAATAAAATATTAATTGAGACATTGGAGATATTTTATCATTTAAATATTATACTGTCACTATTTATTGAAAATTATTTTGCTTCTGCAAGTAATAAAGACACATAAACAATAATTTACAAAATTATTTTAATCATTTTACTTGTACAAATCGTAGAGTATTAAAATTTGTGACTTGACATTCAGATTAAAGATTTATATATCATTAAGCTATATGTTATTATATAATATTTTGAATCTCATTAAAAATTCGTAGGCATTCAACCATATCATAACCTTATACATTAACTTTTTAAATTTATTGAGTTTTTTCTTTTATAAAATGGACACTTATTTATTGCCTCGGAATAATACTGTAAATAAATATCACAAATAATTCTTACAAATAGCTTTTATACTTACAAAATTATTAAATTTTATCAAAGAGTGTAATGCAATGTCTTAATATTTATTTAAGAATTATTTTATATTCGATATTAACTGTCTAAAAATTTTTATTTTTTATAATAACAATTTTGTATAATATAATAATCACAATTATTTTACATTAACTATAACTATAATTTACAGAGTTATAAATCACGTTAATAATTATTTATCATATCATTTATATTAATTTTTATCTGGAAATATAAACTACAATGCATTTTATATTACTTTAAATATATTTAATACTCTGTGTTCACTAATTTCTTTATACAAATGTATAAACCTATTTTAAATATCAATAAATAAAACTGTTTTAATTTAAATGTTATTAAAAAAATTCAAAGAAATTAATAATACATATTTAAAGGGCTTATGAAATAATTCTACACTAAATCTTTATTGTAATCATAATACTCCAAAAAAAAAAGAGTTATAATTCTACATTTATTATTTCTTAAATAATTACTCAAATGTATTTTAAATAGAATTAAAATCTCCATGATACATTAGTAACAAAAATCCTCACGAAAATCTCAAAATTCCTATTCTTTGTACTTGCTTCCACTTACTATAAAAAATTTTACTCGAACACTTTAACCCACCTAAATCCCCTAATATCAAATCTCTCTTCCTGGTAATTCTTCTCGTCGCTTAAAACGTAATTTGCCACGAGTTCTCTTAAACATATAATTGGAGAAAAAAATAGATAATAGAATAATAAATATTTTACAACTAAACAATCGTATGTGTATAATATACATTATATTTAATTCTGGTTTGTATTAAAACCCTATCGAAAAAATACTTCTTCATATTCTTTTTTCTCATAAATTATATTCTATATTAATAATTTAATCAACTTAAGGCAATTTTATATTTTATCGATTTGAGTCTTAACGGTCGATTACCTATGTCTTTCCGAAATAGGTATTAAATAATTAAAAAAAAAAATACAGTATTGGTATTCACCACAAATATTAGCTTGTAATATTTGAAAAAGTTTAAATCAAGATTAATTACTGCATAACTCTAAAATTACTGTGGAGTAACATAAAAATAAATGTATTGAATTTGTGTCATTCGCTTCAATTTTTATATGGTTAGGAAAAAAACTAAAAAAAATCTGTATTTTAATATTATTATTTATAGATAAGATTGATTACATTATATCGTTGTACCATTACTAGTTAGAACAATTATTTTATTAACAAAAGTTAAAAAAACTTAAAAATGTTAATTCGATCCGATATAAATGCTCTTAATCATATTTTTCCCCGGGTCAATATTTATTTATATTCAGCCTTGATTGGAAGCATTGTTGTTACAATAACCAATCTCCTTCTATATTTTATTATATATAGGTATTGGTATTTTTATTTAATTTTATATATGTTTGTAGAAAGATATTTTTCTCATGCATATAAATTGTAGTGGTGACTAATTTCATATACGTACCTACGCGTAGGTGCTTCTAAATATTTATATTTTCATAAATTGAATAATATTGTTTGACAAAAATATTATTTTTGTGAGCTATCTAGTCAATATTCAAAACTATATTTTAATGTTCAATATTTTTGTTTCAAAAATATTATCAAAAGTGTTTTTATAAAACGTGTTAAATTGTTTGTTCGCATAATTGAATTAAATATGCTTATATTTTTGAATTATAAAATTATTGAGAATCGATTACAGTCAAAATGTAGTCAAAAAATGTTTGGTTTAAACATTTACTTTATTCACTATTTTTCATAAATATTGAAATATACGTGTACTTTAAGATAAATTTTCTAATAATTTTAAAATATCTAGGAAAAATGTATTCTTTGTTATATTTGTATAAACATATTATTATAAAATATTTAATTGTTGATAAAAGTTATATAAATAAAGTTTGTTTTTCAAAAATTATTTTAATTTATATTTAATATGAGAAATAGCTTACAAAAGAAAAGCCAGAGGAGAGCATTGTACACGGGTCTATAAAAGGAAATAATGAATATTTAACAAAACCGTTTACAAATATATTTTTAAATTTTAAAAATCTATGATTACAATATGTATCATAGGTAGTTATTTTAAATTCTAATACATGCCAATCGTAATTTTATAAAGGTAATGACTGATAATAGTTATCTTAATAATAAAAATTGCAAAATTATTCATAGGTATGTATTCTTAGTAGAGAGACTGTCAGGATTTTTTTTCGCGTTGCTGTAGATTATTTGAAATTTTACTATTAATATTCATAATACTTTTTAAAAATATGTCTGCATCAAGTACAAGTTTACTGTACTCTTGTTTCACTCGAAAAAATAGAACAAAAGTAGACAGTGAAAATAATTTACACAGGATAAAATAATATAGATTTCTTTTTTTCCTCTTTCTTTTGAAGGACTAAAGTACAGAGTTTTTCCTCACAATAAAATTATGTTAGAAAAAAATATCTAACACAAAAGAAAACCATTTGTGTATTTTTCATAAATAACTATATCTTTTCTCAGTACTATACTAAACGGTATGTTTTAACATTCATGATATTTCCGGACAAATATAACATGTTTGTTTACAATTTATTTCAAACATATTTTCAACATTTATTTGATTTTTCATCATTATTTGGTTTGTTTTAATTAAAACAAACAATAATTACGTATAATATAATATGAACTAATGTTAATAATACACTCTTTTTCGTGTACATTAAACTAAATATGGATAAGATTATATTATAGTGTATTTTAGTAATTCAAATAATACAAATAATATCAATAAATACAGATTTTATATTTAAAAAGAATACAAAATCATAAATGAATGTTATAAGTAACATTATTAATAATGAATTATAATGGAATAAATAAACAAGTAGAGTCTTTTCGTAAATAGGAAAATATCATATTGATGCATTCCATCTATATAGAAGTTTCCGAGTAGTTAATCTTAAATAAACCTACTCTGCGTACGAAAACATAAAAACTAATTTTCATTATACTTCTTCCGTACCTGAAATTCAAAAAATTAACATTTTAAATAATTTACAATGTTTCTGATTTATTCGATCACAATGTTCACTTAAAATTATAATTAGTATATCTATCAGTGGGCGTCTTTACATTACTAGTACTTTTAATAATTAATTATTAATAAATAAAAATAAATTATTAGGTATATTATATATTTCAATGAGTTGAATTTCATTCATAAATTAATTACAAAATGTCTTATAATATTATGATATTAATGATTCATTTTACTGAGATAAGTTTTATCCATTCAGGTTAAAAAGGGTTCAAAATATATACTTTTAATTAAAGTAGGTATAGAAATATAATATAATATAATATGATATACGATGTATGAGTAGCGATATATAAGTAGCTGATGAATCAAAAAATATACAACGGAAGCTAATTTACAGTAGGTAGCTAATAATTTAAATCATTAAGCATTTAATACATTATTTGTTTTGAGTTCTTTGGTATATTTACATGGTATTAAATGTAAAAATGTGTATATTATTTTAGAATCTCTCTATCTTTTTAACATAAACCATAAATCAGACACTATTCGTGCGCCGGTACACAAATCAAGTAAAAGTACCTAAATGAAAAAAGGGAAAATTTAAACCCCTACAAACATAATATAATTTAACATTACCATTATGATCATCTGTAAAATGTTCGCTACCTACCCGTTTTAGATTAATATAATATAGCTAATCAAGAAGGTCTGCAAAATTAATGCGAACCTTTTCAATATAAAATCGTACACTGTGGCACTAACACTGAATATAATTTGTCCCCGTTACACTTAAGAACTCATTTTAACGTCATGGCAATTTATATCGAACGCCATGACGTCATCACGTTTCTATGTCGATATTTTGTTCAATCACTTTGACGAAACAGCCAACAGGCATAAAACAAATTTAATCTCCACTATATAATATCTTTTACAATTTTCTCTGCGAAACGGCAAACTGCACGGCTACGATTTTTGCGTGGTGAAGATAGTTTTATACTATCATAATAATATTGTGTTTTTCTATTGTTTACGCATCGATAACAATATTTATGTGAACCACACATTGTATCTGGACCCTGTGTATAGCAATATAATAGTGCAGTAAATGATACTGAAGGGACTGCAGCGTACATCCCTCCCCAAAATTCCAAGAAAATTTAAAAATACTTTCATAATTCTATAAACGTATTGCGTGAAAAGTAACGATTTGATAAAATTGGAATTTGCATGAAGATCTGAAAATTCTGAAACGTTCTATACTAGCGACATCAGTAGTTTTTATAGGTACTAAATGTATGAGTGATCTTAATCGAATTTTCTTTATACAACAACTTATCAGATTTTCACTATAAAAAAAGCGACTTCCTGACTATACCACGACCTATGATCCGAATACGTTAGTTTGTGTAATTTATGTTGTATTTTATTTTCTATGTTTTCAGGAGCAAAGTGGCCGCGGCACTACTAAACAAGCACCTACAGATCAACGGCATAAGCGCACTCGGGGCGCTGTCGAATTCAGATGCTGTGAAGGACGTCGATGTGGAAACGGATCCGGATTCGGGAGCTTTCCGACCAGCGGCCTCGAGTAACAAAATGAAACGGGAACGGAAAGCGGCCCGTACCTTGGGCATCATTATGTCCGCATTCTTGGCATGTTGGCTACCTTTTTTTACATGGTGAACATTATTATTTGATAATATGTACTATAATATATACATTTTTTTCACATAAAACGTTACCTCTTTAGCTTTGTTCTGGGTTTTTTTTTTTTTTAATAACTTGTACCGGTACCCGACGTATGGTGACGTACGTCCTTCGTGCTTTCAGGAACCATCGGGTACATCTGCGCTTTTTTTTACCATATTTGGAAAAAATATTTAATATTACAAGTCCAGGCAGGTGTTTCCGATATTGGCTGTATATTTCACACTGCGGGAGACGGTGATACACAGTTACGATGAAACTGTTTTCACTCATAAGCAACAACTAACAACAAAATCCATTGAACATCCGTAAAAAAAAACTGTTATATATTGGTGCGTGAACGAAATTAATGAAAAAAGTTGTGTAGGTACGCTAATATAGTATCGACCATACTGTATTTTCCATTATAATGGTTTTTTTTTATATACCAGCATTCTGACATAAATAATATTATTTACTAGACGTCATCTAATAATTACAAATATATAAAATTATAAAAATAGAGTTTTATCAGTATTCAAACCAGGACATGTATGTACTTCCTATATCATAATAGCTTAAAGTTGGGTAACGAAAACTTTTTGTTTTTAATTTAAAATATAAAATTTCATCTCGATTAGTTCAGAACACTCGAAGCACTTTTTATGCAAAAACTATTGAAATACAACATTTGAGTTTCGGATCCCGCATTAAAAAATATTATATCCTCCTTCACCACCTCTTAGAGCTATATTAAGTTGGCCACCCAACCCGTAACTCATCATACCGAACGTCATCGTACCTTACATGCCACTCCACATAATAGTATGTGATATTATCTGCATATTAATTTCGTTAAACCCTAGACATCATTTTTTAAGTCTACCTCGTCAAAAATATTATAAACGTACATGTATAAGTACAAAATCTTCAGATTCGTATTTTTAATAAAGTTTTTACTATTATAAAAAAAATATATTATATCATATATGTAAATAAGAAACAGTGAATAAAAATATCTAAGTATAGATGGATACATCAAAAAATTTATATATTTATATTTTCTAAACCACTTTTCAATACATTTATTAAAAAAAATTTTATTATTTTACGAAAAAATATTATATGAAGTTTTAAGAACCATTCGATAATCTCCAACAGTCTTCTAAAACTTAATCTATTTAAGCGTGACAATTCCATTTCTGTAACCATTGAATTGAATATTATAAACTTCGAAGCAATGATAAATCATTTAATCAAGAAATCATTTTGAATCGAGATAAGTTAACCCAAAAACAGTTATAAGTTTTTTTTTTTTTTTAATAACTTGTACCGGTACCCGACGTATGGTGACGTACGTCCTTCGTGCTTTCAGGAACCATCGGGTACATCTGCGCTTTTTTTTACCATATTTGGAAAAAATATTTAATATTACAAGTCCAGGCAGGTGTTTCCGATATTGGCTGTATATTTCACACTGCGGGAGACGGTGATACACAGTTACGATGAAACTGTTTTCACTCATAAGCAACAACTAACAACAAAATCCATTGAACATCCGTAAAAAAAAACTGTTATATATTGGTGCGTGAACGAAATTAATGAAAAAAGTTGTGTAGGTACGCTAATATAGTATCGACCATACTGTATTTTCCATTATAATGGTTTTTTTTTATATACCAGCATTCTGACATAAATAATATTATTTACTAGACGTCATCTAATAATTACAAATATATAAAATTATAAAAATAGAGTTTTATCAGTATTCAAACCAGGACATGTATGTACTTCCTATATCATAATAGCTTAAAGTTGGGTAACGAAAACTTTTTGTTTTTAATTTAAAATATAAAATTTCATCTCGATTAGTTCAGAACACTCGAAGCACTTTTTATGCAAAAACTATTGAAATACAACATTTGAGTTTCGGATCCCGCATTAAAAAATATTATATCCTCCTTCACCACCTCTTAGAGCTATATTAAGTTGGCCACCCAACCCGTAACTCATCATACCGAACGTCATCGTACCTTACATGCCACTCCACATAATAGTATGTGATATTATCTGCATATTAATTTCGTTAAACCCTAGACATCATTTTTTAAGTCTACCTCGTCAAAAATATTATAAACGTACATGTATAAGTACAAAATCTTCAGATTCGTATTTTTAATAAAGTTTTTACTATTATAAAAAAAATATATTATATCATATATGTAAATAAGAAACAGTGAATAAAAATATCTAAGTATAGATGGATACATCAAAAAATTTATATATTTATATTTTCTAAACCACTTTTCAATACATTTATTAAAAAAAATTTTATTATTTTACGAAAAAATATTATATGAAGTTTTAAGAACCATTCGATAATCTCCAACAGTCTTCTAAAACTTAATCTATTTAAGCGTGACAATTCCATTTCTGTAACCATTGAATTGAATATTATAAACTTCGAAGCAATGATAAATCATTTAATCAAGAAATCATTTTGAATCGAGATAAGTTAACCCAAAAACAGTTATAAGTTTTTTTTTTTTTTAATGAGGGTGTTTATTTTACAGTTTTTTGTCATTTCCATTACAACACGGAAACTTATGCAATCTTCAGCGGTCAATATTATTAACTTTATAGTTTTGAGGCTTGTACGTTTTTCAGCTAAAAATTAATTACCAACAAGAACCAGTGACACTAATTTTTCCCGTTAGATATCATAAAATCAATAACTACTCGCAGCCTACGTCACACGTAACTATTCAGTTATTTTAAAAATAAATGTTATCGATTTTTAGTGGTTTTTTTTTATTATTATTATTATTATTATTATTCACCTCTGCTATTTACCTTCATCACTGCACATCACTGCAAAAACGATTTCCCATGTTCAATGTTGATTCGTCGTTTCACATCAATGAACTTGGTATCGAATTTGTTTAACATCAATGCGCGTATATCCGTTCTTGACAACTTATTCTAGGCCAACATTGATAAAACTATACGAAAAAAAAACATCAACCAACACATAAAATGTACATAAAAGTAGAATCACATTTTTTTATAGTATCCTATTTTATTTACTCATGTTATATACATTTATAAGCAAAATATAATATAATATATATATATATATTAATATTTCTAAATAGTTTTCATTTTTTTCCAAGTCCATTTCTCAAAAGTTGAGCATTGAAAACGAAAATATAATGTGTTATATTTTGTATTATATACAACATAGCTTTCTCTAAATTCTTATCGATCACAAATGTAAACTTTAACTTCTAGTTAAAAGTTAAACAGCCGATTAGTAGTGTACCATTTATTTTATGTACCCTCTAGATAACACGCTTGACATTAACATTAATAACCTGACCCTTACGCAGCCAGTGCAGTTATCTATATGATTAAAGCAAGTAAACCAAATGAAAAATCTTTTCTTTGTTTTTTAAGTTTATTTATTTATTTATTTAGAGACTTGCTTTCTATTTCATATATATTATAATGTGTATACATAATACACAATATATTTGTATTACATATAAATTACTTGTAGTACTAATATTATTAAAAATAAGCTCATTTGATGGAAATATTTGAAAACGTCTAACGAAAACCGAGGAAATTTTAATTAAAAAAATGTAACAATAAAATGTCCAGGTGTTCGAAACCGTTTACATAAAAATACCCAGTACTTAATGAAGTATTGTACAAAGATTATTCCAACTGATTTCTGTTATTAACAATAAGTTTCGGTATCAGATATATCAGTCTTGTATGTAGGTATAAAAATTATTTATACATTCTACTTTTTCAAGAAATATTTAAAAAGCTATATGCCTACACAACACTACTCTAAAGTAATGTTTCCGCCGCATGGATAGAAACGGAATAAAAACATAGACATCATATTAATTATGCATCATTAATAATAATAATAATATTGTTCTAAAAGCTATCGCTGCCACGTTTTTCTTTGAAAATCCCCCTTCGCTGCAACACTTTACAAGATGTTTGGTTGCAAAGGTTTGAATATTATGATGATGAATAATAACTCACTTAAATAACGTCTTATATTCCATATACGTGACTTTTGATGTTCAGATACTATTATTGATCTCTTTTTACCAAATAATCCAGCGAAAAAATAAATGGAAAAAACGTCTATGACGCGATAATAATTTATCAAGCACCGCAATCATTATAGTGTGTGTGTGTGTGTGTGTGTGTGTGTGTGTGTGTGTGTGTGTGTGTGTGTGTGTTATTATATTTTTTTCATACTTTACAACTTGAGCGGAGCTTTTTGCATTCAAGTTACAGTCGCCCACGCTTTCACTTGTATTTTCTTCAATGGATCGCAACATCGTATCCTAATGGTAAAAAATTTTTTTTTCGTGGTTTGCGTAATGCGCAAAACAAGTTTCTAATAAAAAAACATATATTTCATGACTAACTCAATGACAAAAGAGTAAAAAAGAAAATCAATAATTTATATTCATTATTTTATCGATACTTATTTTCATCAAATAATTTATTTTTCTCCTTAAACTATGTTATTAGATTAATGTAATATTTCAGTTTACTTTCCATTTACTACGTAAACGTTTTAAAATACATTTGAATTGTTTTGCTTACTATAGGTAGTAAATATAAATAATACAAAGTACAAAACCGTTACCTACTGACGTTTCAAAAGTTCACTTGTTATAAATTATAATATTTCAAATAATCGCCTTTGAACGTTGAGTATATTTTTAAGATTAAATCGATTTACTCATTTCACAGTTTAAGTGATTTTGAAAGTCTTTCCCAATTACATTTGCTGTAGAAAAAACTTTCCATTTCTTCGGAATACAAATATTTAAATATTGTTAATACAATTTGGTACCTATTCCTTCATTTGATATTTATACACGTATAGACGTTTATCAAAATATACATGTCTTGAAAATGAATTCAGCAATGAATTTGAACTGTATTGCAATAACACAATAGTACAATACTATAAAGAACTAATGACGTGTATACAATAATATTAATAACCAAACTGTTAGTCTTATAAAAAAAAAACTCACACTTTAAGTTTTTTCATACATACATAGTATTAATATATACCAATGATGTTAACGTCCTGGTTAATAATTAAACATACGAAAAAAAATGACTTATTTTCAAGTTTTGCTCAGTCGTAGTCATTATAATATCACGGTAATAATATCGTTGGTTTTGACGTTTACGAGTTATCCAGTACCGTGTTTCGGGATCGCATGTTTTACACGGAAGCACGGTGTCGGTATAGACCACATTTTTCAAAATACTCTCCCGACCCTCGCTTTCTCGTATAACACAATATACAAATCATTTTTATTATAAAACTTATATATTATAATGCATTATTTGATATTACCGTCGATATCGTATATAATTCGTCAACTCGTGTACGCAGGTACATGATGAGCTCGCTGCTGGAAGCCGGCCCGTGGATGCCTCGGTGGGTGACGGTGCTCGTGTTCTGGGTGGGCTACTTCAACTCGGCCCTCAACCCGCTCATCTACGCGTACTTCAACCGGGAGTTCCGGGTGGCGTTCCAGAAGACGCTGCAGAGCTGCTGGCCCAGGTCGCCGCCGTGGTGTCCGCCTTGCCTGCGCCGCCGGTACGAGCAATCGCGCAACGACACGGCCACGCCGACCGCGGCTTTCGGCCAGCAGAACATGTACAACTACAGCAACGCTTCCGAAGTGCATTACATGAACCCGGCTACCATAGGTCTGCTCCAGAACAACGGCGGCAGTGGCGGAAACGGATGTCGTATCGAACAGAACGTCCTGTAGAAAGACACGCAAAAAATAAAAACAACGCAACACGTATGCGTACGTATAGCTAATTTTCCTCTCCACCCCTCACCCCCCCCCCCCCCCCCGAAGATCTACTCCACGACGATGTACACCCGAGCACACTAACGACAGAGGGGTTTTGTGGTGGGGGTGGGCTGTCTGCTTATACAATTAGAGCGGTTCAAAGGTGCGAACGCACGGACCTAGTCGGTTAGGGTTGAACGCAGACAACCTATATAAAATATTTAGTGAGAAATTCGTTCTTTTCGGTGAGCGCTGATGCAGGTGGTTTGACCTGCTGTGTCGTTTAAAAATGCGCTAAACCCTCCCAAGTCCTGACAAACACTAAAACTCCTGGCAGACCCCTAAACACTGCTGTGTGTGCGTCACTGGCGACTATTATTATTTGTTTACACATTATATTATGTCTACCTGCATAATATTATACGTACCCATTACACATAACATTAATACCGTACAGTCCCTAAGATAAAATAATAGTTATAATAGTGTCGATGAAACGTTTCACGTTATGACCGTAACGCGAATTCAAAACCGAAATACCGAAAATTGTGTACAGCGCCATAGCACAATCGAATAATATATTATTGGCGGTAGTGACTTTATATTATGTTTTTATTGATGACTCGGAGAAATATCGTGATTCTATCTTGTATTATTATTATATAATATCAGTCGACGATATTTCATTATTGGACTGTGCGAGATGACACATGCAGTGTATTTGTGACCTTAGCCCTAAATGATTAAACAAATCCCTGACTATTGTCGAATCTCCTCGTCGTCGCCAATCCAAATCGTTGTTTATAAAAATATTATAATAACATAATAATATTATAGTGCAGGATATACACACATTATAATTACAATTATTAATCCCATTTTTCACGCACAGCCCGATTGATATTCAGACTCGTTCACGTATTTCAGTCATAACTTAAAAGTACAGTATAATAATATGACCATAGAATCCAATAAAAACACAATTTAAAAAAAAAAAAAAGATTGCGTATAATATTAATGTAGGTAATCTTGTTATTAAAATAAAACCAAAGGTTATGATAACAGTTAAAATAAAAAATCCAAAAAAAAAAAAATGAAAACAAAAGAAAAACTATTTTTATTATTTTAAGTAACTTCTTATTGTCGTAAATAATTAATAAAGAAAAAGATCTACATTTACTAATTTGGCACTTGGTGACCTATTTTTCAAATTCAAAAAGTTTAGTATAAAATAATTAAATATTTAATCAGAGATACACTTGTTTCAACTTTACTCTTTTATAACGTAAAGTGGTTAAACAGCACAATAGTATATAGGTAGTTAATCTATATATCTACCTACAGACATTTTAAGTTTATAAAAATAAAAATAAATATTTTTATGAACTCTGATTTTATGTCAAAAGTCTTTTAAATAAATTACAATTATGACTTTAATTTATGTATGTATATTAAATCTGTTTACCTATATTTATATCAAATCATATATTCATATGACTTCTTTTAGTCAATGTTATTCACTTTACAATCATAATCGTCGAAGTTTTAAAAAATAGACACTATTGTTCACTCACAAATTATTTAATCAAATAATCAATAGATATTTATGTATGTATGCATTCAACTAAAAATAAATGTGTAAAATGAAAAAAAAATATAAAAGTTAATTTATCTATCAATACAAACAAAAAAAATATCAACTAATTATAATATTACCTACACACAATGGTGTATTATACTAGTGGTTAAGGGGGTTACAGCCCCCTCTCCTAAAATTTCTTCAAAATTAAAAAAAATTCTAAATGACTATTTTCTATATTATTGCCTACAACTGCACATTTTTTTTTTCAATAACCAGTTATTATTTTTTTTTACGCCACTAGCTACACAAACATTTTATTTAAATAAATTATAGGTATACATCTTTATTTTTATTTTACAAATTTAATTCAACTTATTTTTTTAAACATTTTGTAAAAAGTAACTTCAAACCCAAACCTTGTGTGGTTAATGTCGTATATTGTAATCGCATCTGAATGGCGAATAGTGAATATATTATCTTTTGTTTATCTATATAATATAGATAGGTATTTTACACATAATTAATTTACCTCTTTATATTAACTGGAATTAAATGCAGTTTAAATCATTTTTGACAAACCAAACAACTATAATTTTTAATAATTCCTAGGAGAATGCAATAAAATAGTTTATTATTCTGTGTCTGTTACCTGTCCATCTCATATTATCTATGTAACTATAAAAATGTCTTTCGAATTTTTAAATTGTGAATCTATAAATTAAAATAATTAATCTAAAAGTTTATACTATACCTAATTATAAAATAAATATTAATGTATATATATATATATATAAGTGCGTGTGTATATGAATTGTTATATTATGTTATGTTTATCCATTCGTTAACAAATATATTAAAATTAAAAGTTCTTATTTCACGTAATAATTTTACTATGTTTCGAAGTTCGAATATATGTTCATATTAATATATTATTAAGTATTTGAATGATTAGAAACATAGAAAAATAATTTTAACAATAATTTTTATGGAAAGTCAATTGTTTTCAGTTTTTAAGTTATTAAAGAAAAATATTTACTTTTTTTAATCTATAAGAGTAAATGTTTTAAATGTAGTATGTTAATATATACCAAACTCAAAATATCGATAAATACTTTTTATAATACATTAATCTATACTGCATGTGGAAATGTGCTCACGAATTTTGTTTTATGTAGGTATACGATTATATAATATCATAAATTCAAATGTAAAGGTATACATTATTTTTTATTTTTTATTATTATACAATACCTATGTCTTGTAGAATTTTAAAATTTTAAATAAAAAAATTGCTATTGAAACTCACAGCTTTTGATACTTAGTGAGAAAGGATAAACGATAGTAAATATCGCAAGTAAAAGTAAAATAATACTTAACAATGGAGTGATGATGCTTAGTTAAACCTGTACTCCAATTCAAACTATATCATTTTAGACCTAGAAAAACTTCAAGACATATAGATATTTTATAAATTACCTGATCAAATAATAATATGTTTATAAAGATTTTTTGTGAAATAAACCTAAGATAAGTCATAAAAAAATCGTCTGAAATTTCGTATAATATTACATTATGATGTAAAAAGTACTTCGTACAATATAACACAAGTGTGATTATCATCATATTATATCATAGTATGCTTGAAAGTCGGTAGTAATTAAACGCACTTAATAATTATATCTTTAATTTGATGTCTTATTGGCCATCATATCTCCATATTGGTTATAGTAGTGTGTGTTTTGTGTGTTTATAATGAATCTTTGTTATTCGGAAGCTGAATTTATGTTGGGTAAGGATGTTAGTTAATAATTATTTACTGTTTAGGGAAAAGCGTTTTGGTTTACCATGCGCTAGTACCATATTACATAATCGTTTGTCTATATGTGTTTCCGTATAATGTAGGTAGGCACTGCATCGCTTATACCGCTGGTGTGGGTGAGAGGTCCTATTTAAGAGAATCTGGAAAACGGAGAGTAAATGTTGTTTGTACAGATTTTGTTTCGTTAACTTAAATTCTCCAAGACAGAGTGAGTTACACCAATAAGAGGGCGCAAGTGGGTTAATGTGTTCCTGTACCTACCTACAGATTAGATGAAGTATTTAATGGATTTTCATCGTGAGGTACTGTACATATATATATTGCTCTTTCATCTGCCGAATCTGCTTAAATAATCTTATCATTGATGAGTTGATCTGCACATCTGCTGCAGGTACCATAATACATAACATGTGTGTACATTGATTGAGTATAATGTAAAGACGAGACTTCACGTTGTTGCAACGACAGCATTAGTATACATTATGTATACAACTGTAGTTGTAGTATCCAGTAAAGTTGAGTATGTAAATATTTTGTCAATAATTACATCGCGTACAAAACGAACCCTGATCGAAACATAGGTTTACATTTTAGTCGTCCGAAGATAACTTAACACACAATTATCAAAATTTATTAAAACACATAAAATGACATAAAATAATTAATTCATCATGGCAAATTCAAAGACAAAGTACAAAATATACCTAACATACAATAACATTCCGTCTTTTATTGTATCTTTTATTTTATATGTAATGTATAATCAAAAAAATATGGTTTATCAAATTTACAAAATATCATATTATATTATACTATCTGTTTAGCAATAAATCTGGTGTACAGTTTGATTGATGTAACATTGTTTTATCATATTATTACCTATACACTATAAAACATTGTATACTACTGAAATTATTAGAATATGTCCATAGTATAATATTATTATGTATTTAACCATTAAATAGTAATTCTAACAGACCATCTCGTGTTTATCAAATTGTACGATTGAAACGTGTTTATAGTTTTTAAGTTAATAATATTGTATAATACGCGACCGTCCTGTAGAATATGTGTATTTAGTATAATATTATTATAAAACATCTTACACAATACACATGTTATAACATCCTATACTAATGTAATTTGTATTTTTTATATAATTTTCCATATAAATACCTACCTATCTAATTATTACTTACTTTAAGCTTTCACTAGATATAGTTTTTTTTTTTGTATGTACCTACCTACCTATTAAAAATTAAAAAATATTATTAGTAATTCATAAATGTTAAATTATTATATGTGTTAAAAAAAACTAATTGGACCAAAGCAATATGTAACTAAATAAGTAATGTAATAAAAGTTCTTAACTTTTTACATTATAATTTTTCAAGAATAAATAATCGAAAAAAATCTAAAAAATATGTACAAATTATCATAAAGATATAATATTTTAAAATGTAAGGGTAATGTTTACATGTAAATTATAATATTATAATCTATTTACACATTCAATTCTTCGACAACTCATTACACATAAACTGAAATATGACTTCCGCATCTTGTTTATACGTTAATTTATTATTATAACAGTAAAATAAAAAGTGTATCGTCATACATTGATTGTATGTAATATACGTTACGATATATGGCTATAAATGTATTTGTTTTATAAATGTATTATGATTATAAATTTACATTTCGACATTTATTAGTAAGATACCTTATAAGTTATAAGTTTATAACCATTAGAATATTTATGTGTTTGTTATTTGTGTCACATTAATGGTTGTTATTAAATTTAATTAATATTTAAAAATATATATAATTCATGATGTGATACCTACTGATATTAACAATTTATTTAAAGTCAATCAACTATATGCAAAACTTTATGAAAGATATTATAATTATAATCAATTTGCTGAAAAGTAAAATTAAACTAGTTTATATACGTACCTTATCATATCGAGTAATCAAAAAATATGTAAACTATAAAAACATGGACACATCACATTCTCATTATGATTATTCTGTAAATTCTCCAACGCTTTTTATAGATTCTAATCGGAGCGATAAATGTATTGATTTTACAATGTGTGGGTTTTTTCTGTCTACTATCGCCTTTTGGGAGAGAGAAAATGATTCAATTTTCAAAAATAAGAGTGGTTTTTGATAGCAAAGTAAATCTATTTGCTTTAAAAGGGTCAAAGGAAAAAAATTACAAAATACTTTTTTTATAATCGAAAAACGAAAATAAAATTTATTAAAAACTGGAATTTTTACGCATAATATCCAATTTTTTTGACAAATTTTCATTTTTTTCATATTATGTATAAGTAGATAAGAAATTATTCACTAAGTAAAGGTTCTTAAAAATTGAATACTAGATCCCATATAAGGTTTTCTTGTCTCTATAAAAATGTTTAGGTAGGTACTATTATTTTATGCTCACATTTTAAGTTAAAATTTTGACGAAACTCATCAAAAACGCAAAAAATATTCTAACTATTTTGTAGTTAGAAATTCATAAAAACTTTTCTTTTTATAAACAACTTTTGAAATTTTAACTCAAGATTTCTCATAAGCATTTCATACTAAAACCATAAAATCTAAGAAATATATAAAGACAATTATTTTTTAACAAAAATAAGACATTCAAACTTACGACGAAATTACTCATTTGATTTTTACTAAGCATAACATTTTTTATTTATTTTAAGATATTATCTATTGACCCTATGAATCTATTTTTATCGTTTTACGGTATTTACAGAAAGGTGTTATTAAATTTATAAAAGTTGAATTTTTAGGTAAATTATAATAGTAGGTACTATTATATTATAATATTATTATATTATTATTATATTATTATACTATTATATTTATAATATAATAAATGCTATATTTTAAGAAAAAATCAAATTAGGTACCTACCATAGCATCAAAAGTAAAATACATGACTGTAAATAGCAATTTATCAAAAGACATGGTGAAATATTCCTATAGTTTTTGATACGGACTGACAGATCGTCTCTACTTAGAAATGTCTTTCGTATACAATGATAGATCATTGAATTTAAATTGTATGCACCCATAATAGTATATTAGTATCCCATCGACACCTAATGTACCTACAAGAAAGCAGTACCTACTGACCTACCTTTATGTAATATGAATTTGACCTGTCCACCTGTATAAGAACAAATAACAATAATAATATAATTGCAGCAACAATACGCAAGAAAAGTAATAATAAAGCACACAGTTCAAACCATAAAAAATAAATGCGTGAATTCGCAAAAAGTAATATCAAATTGCGTTATTTATATGTTATATCTAAACTAATATATAAAATATGTATTTATGTTTATGATCATAAAATACGCAGATTTATTAATATTGTTTTCAATGTTAAAATGTTTGACAAACATATGATTGTGTATACAATTTCTAATATTTAAATGGAATTTTCTATTTGCGTTCTAGTTTTTGTTATTTTCTGAGTATAAATTTCGTTAGACGTAAATTATTACTTTTGAAATGAATTTCTTTAAGTCAGTGGACGAGTTGAGAATAATATTTGTATTTATATTAATTGTGTAATATGTGTATTTTTCTATCGCATTCTCAAAAACGTGTATCACGTGAACTATATTAGTAAAATTATTATTCATTGAGAAACCTGATCAATAGTTACATTTTTACTTCAGTAGAGTATTAAAACCAAGTTTCAAAATTAAATTATTTATCAAAAGTTTATTTTTTCATCCATTCCATTTACAGTTTGATTAAAAGTAAATCAAAGAAGATTGTATTTCTTATAAACCCTAATCATAATTTAGAGGCAGTGGTTTTCAATATTTGTCCAACATAACATGCACTATGTGCATTTAGAGATGTTTTATTTAATTGTTGTTAATGTTTTAATTGTATATAATATATGATATATTTAAATATTTTTAGACCGAACTTGTGAATTTGTCAACAAGTCTATTTAAAATTTTAAGATTAATTTACTCACATTTTTTATAACTTCTTAAAAAAAATGAATTATGAAAATGTTTCAAGATCTACTATTTTAATATAGGTAACATTTTTAGAGTTTGTGTGGAACAGTTGGTAGCGTAGGTACATTTTTTTCAAAACAGTACCTAGAATAATATGTTTTGATGTAATTAATACAATATGAAATATTTTAATATTTGACACGCTTAGTTAAAGATATAATATTATACTTCAATATTTATGTCCTGACTGTGCGTGGAGTATTGTCTATGTATAATTTATATATTATTATCTCAAAAAATATGATCAAAACCTAAAAATATAAGTATGGTGAATTGTTAGATTAGCCTTAAAAGCCATTTGTTCATAATATACTAAACGATCCTTTAAAGGAATAATGTACAATGTGATCAAATTTGAAATAGAATTTTAAAAACTCATATCTCTAATAAATGTAAGAAAAACTTCACTAAATAGTATGTTAATGCCAAATACCGAAAAGATAATTATAAAATAGCAATGCTCATACCATTGTTTAATAATCGAATTACCCAGTTGTGTTCAAGCTTTGATAAATGACTAGAAATAATTATAACGCTAGAAGGATTTTTTGAGGGAGGATTAATTTGACACATTTTGATGACCTAACAATTTAAACTGTTGCTTCTGTTTATACTGAGAATGACTTTTTAATTAGTATGAATGTATAACTGTAAACGGGGTCATTCTTATAGAGAGAGCAATGGGAATTAAAATAAAATCTATACAGAATACTGCTATAGGAGCAATTGAACATTTCACAAAGCTTTTTCCAAATATAAAGAAGATTCTTCAACTATTTGCTAATCTTTCTGTAATTCCACCACTTTAGAATACACACAGACTACATTTTCTGTTCCAAAAAAACTAAAAATATATTAAAGAACTGCTATATGAATGAAGAAAAGTTGAATGGCTCAGCCCAGCTGCAATAAATAAATACATGTAATTTAGAATAAGGTTCCACGAATAAAAATATTGACCGCTTTTATAAAAAAAAAAATCTCATAGAAAAATGACAATTTTAAACCAATTTTAAACCTAACCTAGTTCTTTTTGATTTAAGTAATTTATCTGTAAATAAATCTATAAATCCTCTTGTTACCTGTGACATTTATCATCCGGGCTTATTAATTTCTTTTCCCATAGTTATTAAGTGAACCAATTTAATATAATTTATGCGTGTATAACTTTTTTAATTGTAATTACGCTAATATAACATTTAGCTTAGCATCGATATACTGGAATAAATTATTTAAAGGTCTTAGTATTAATGAAGCTAAGGACTTGTTCTATTTTACTATTTATGATATTATTGATATTTCTGTACCTAAAATTATTAAACGTCAGTCTTTCTATCTTCCGTGGTATAGTAAAAATTTAAAAGAAACAATATGAAAAAAAATGCTCATAAAGTGTTTAAGAGTTCAGGTTTAGTGAGTGATTACAATAATTTTTCAAATCTTCGTGCAAGATGTAAATTTCTTTCTAAAAAAAAGATTATCGAAATTATATAAATATAATTCAAACTAATTTAAAAATCAGTCCTAATAAACTTTGGAAATTCATTAACAGTAAACGAAAAAATAATATTTTACCTAATTTTATGCATTAAAACCCAGATGAATTTAATACTTCGAATGATATTATCAATACTTTTGCTTATTACTTCTCTAGTGTTTATGAAAACAACAATTATTTTAATGTTAATAACAAGCAGCAAAATCCAACCTAAGTTCTTTCTTCTTCACTTCACTCCTACTCAATTGATTTACTTGAGGTATTTGAATCACTTGGCTCATTAAGTTCCAATTCCAGTCCTGGTCCTGATTTAATTCCAAACATATTCATAAGAAAATGTAAATTTATCATTTACTCTCCTTTACATTACCTATTTAATTTATCACTCTCTTTCAGCATTTTTCCTGATAATTGGAAAACTAGTTTTTTTCGACCAATTCCTAAGTCTTCATCTAATCTATCCAACATTGCGAATTACCGTCCAATATCCTTGCGTTCTCTTATACCTAAAATATTTAAATCGATAGTTGTAAATAAGGTTTTATCTGTTTAAAATTATGTAATCATAGATGATCAGCATGGTTTTCGACGAAATAAAAGTACGATTACTATTTTACTCAACTTTCGAAATTTTATATCTGACGCCTTTTTTCGTTTATCGAATGTTGATGTCATATGCATTGACTTTACTAAGGCTTTCGATAAAATTAACTATCAAATCGTATTTACGAAATTGAAACAGATTGATGTTTGTGGTTTTTTTTTATCCTGGATTATCTCCTTTATTAAAGATCATCAGCAAATCGTAGCTAAAGAGCATTGGTCTATTCCAATAGGTACGTGTAACATCGGGGGTTTCTCGAGGGTCCCATTTAACACCAATATTATTCCTTATATTTATTAATGACATTAATTTTCATAATTGCACTAAATTATTGAATACTGATGATGTAAAGATTTTCGTATAGTTATAATACCTAATCAAAATGAGGGTGAGTTACTTCAGCTAGATTTAAATACTCTACAGTCTATATGAGTGGTGCACTGTCAATAATTTTATTCTTAATATTAAGAAATGCCAGATAATGACATTTTCCACAGCTCGATTAGTTACTTAATTTGATTACAAAGTCAATGGTGAACCACTTCTTCGGACTATGGGATCTATTAAAGACCTTGGTATTTATTTTGACCCGAAACTTAAATTTGACGGTCATACTACCAACATTGTTAATAAATCAAATAAAATACTCGGTTTTATCCGTCGAAATTGTACTGATTTTGATGATTCATTAGCTTTAAAGTTCATTTACTACAGCTTGGTTCGTTCTATTTGTGAATACAGCTCAATAATATGGTCTCCACATCAATTGAGTCATAAGCATATCATTGAAAAAATTCAACATAAGTTCTTACGTTTCCTCTCCTTTAAATGTTCTATAGTTAGAGAACCCCATTTTTCGTACACTCCACTCCTAACGATGCTTAACCTCGAAACATTAGAAAAACGTCGTTTGCGGTTAGATTTGTACTTTTCGTATAAACTCTTTACAGGAAATATTGACTGTCTTGAGTTCCTAATTATGTGAGCAATACTACCCATCATAGAATCATGAAAACTATAAATGAATAAAATATCGATATGTTCATATCACCAAACTTGAACTCATTCAAAAATTATTGTAATTTCTTACTTGTTAATTCATAGCTATAGTATATTATATTATAATTTATATTGTACACCATTGTTTTTTCTCTTTTATTTTTTTTCTTTTTGTATATTAATGTTAAGGCCGAATGTTGTTATTATTATGTATGTAATTAGGCCTGGCCCATTTAAAACGTAATAAATAAATAAATATAAATAAATAAAATTCCTTTTCATGTCCCTCTCATTTCAACTAATTGCATATCTAATGAGCCAATAAATCGCATAATTAAAGGACCCCCACTTCTTTAGTATATAAGTTAATTTAGTCGTATATTTTTTGTTTTAATATCCGCCAATAATAATTTTTTATATAGTATACAATATTGTTATGTAATATGTACCATTTTAACTGGCGCAAGTCCGTTTGTATATAAAAATAAAATAAAATAGGTATATATTATGAAAATACAATTCAGAATACATCATTTTTTACTTATATCTTTAATTCATTTTATCATAGTGGATATAATAATTTAATGACCACTTCAAATGTAAAATATTATAAAGAAATCATTTATTCTAATGCACTTCAATCTAGATCGGCTAAAAAAAAAAACTTGAAACGATTTTGTAGTTTGGACAATAAAAGTTGATGGACAAATAACAATATCAGATCAATATTATTTTTTAATAAATTATATCAGTGTAATGGTTGATAATCATAAAATGTTCCAAAATATAGCGATCGCTCATTACACAAGACTGATCAAAGAAAAACTCATAACATGGATTAAAAACACTAGTAACATGTATGTTATTCAATATTTATCGTACACATACAACCAAAAGACATTTAATCGTATTAGAATTATTAGATTATCAGTATTAAAATATATATTTTATAATTTTTATCTACCTATTTAAAATTTTAGTCAACATATAATACGGTAGTATTGTTAAAACTTTATAGAATATGTTATGTGGTTTAATTGAATTCCCGGAACTTTTCTTCTTCCGTTTTTTTTTTTTCTTTTTCTTTTTTTTCTCTTTATCTTCTTTCTCTTCATCTTTCTCTTTCTCTTTCTCTTTCTCTTTCTCTTTCTCTTTCTCTTTCTCTTTCTTTTTCTCATTCTCTTTCTCTTTCTCATCTTTATCTTTCTTTTTCTTCTTTTCCTCATTTTCGTCTTCTATTCCTTTCATTTTATCTTTTATCCAATCTCCAAAATAATTTGCGAACACGTGCACACTCTGCATATTAGTAACATTACATACAAGATTTTCGTTATTTACATAGTCGTAAGTAAAACTGCATACTCCATAAAGCAAGTTGTTGCAAATCATTGGACCACCGCTATCTCCTGGACATGTCGATTTTAAGAACTTTGGTGTCGTCGGTTCTGAACACAATAACTGTTGCCATATCTTTCTTATGAAATCACTATATAAATAAATCATAAATTCTATAAATATTAACTAAATATGATCTCATCTATATTTATCACTCACATGTTATAATCTCTACATGCAGTTCTACCATATCTAACATTAGTCATAATCATATATCCTTTATTGTCCATAAAAAAATCTTTATTCTGGACACCAAATCCAATTTCTATACATTTCAAGGCTTTGTTATTAGCAAAATCTGCAGGCTTGCCACCAATTCGTATAAATTTCTTTACGTTCGGAAATGGTCTTTCTATCTATATAAATATATAATTATAATTATGATTTTATATGTATTATTTTATTCTTTATAATAGAAAATTTCATAATTTTACTGTAAATAATAAATACTTACAAAAATACAAAAATAAAAATATAACACTTTCTTTAATTTATAACAATAACTCTATTACTGGAAATGAGGCATTCAAGAATTAGTGTGAGGGTGTAAACAGAAATTATCAAAAGATAGGAGGTTTACATGTCAAGTTTATGTAAATGTTAGTGATTACAACTGTTACTAGTACCACTGTAGCAATGGTCAAACAAACCAGAAAAAGACCAACCAAATTCAGCTATTGAAGCATACATTAAATGTAAGTTTGAATATTTCTAAACATATCTTTTCTTTTGAAACTATAAGTTACTTTGCCAGTCTCGACTTCTACACCAGAACGTACATTCTCAACTACGAAAAGATTGAAAAACTATTTACGCAACTCATAAGCCCAAGAACGACTTACAGGTTTAGCCCTTTTAAGTCTTCACGATCAAATTGATATAGATTCGGCTGAAGTAATCGATCATTTCGCCAAAGAAAAAAAACAACAACTAGATTTTGTGCTATTAAATACTCTTTAAATTAATAATTATATAATACAATATAAATTTACTTTAAAATATTTTAAAATAATTATGATGCATTAACAAAATAAAATGTGAGTTTTTTTTGTGTAAAAAAATAAGTTTAAAATAAATGTTATTTGTTTTTTTTTTCATGAACTAAAATGAAAATAATTGTAGATTCAACCCCCCCCTCTCCCCCGTAAATTTGTTACATCTACGACCTTGCTACTTCCTATATGAGTAATATATTTAATTTCCTATAAAATAATTATTATTATAAAACAAGGAGGAGGGGTTGTACTGATTATATAATAATCTAAAAGGTGAAATACATATAGCAGTATAAATTATAAAAAATTAATAAAGGTAGTGATAAACTATCATTCATAAAAGAGCACTAATTTATCCCTAAAGTAACAACGTCGGATCCTTATGTTCGCTTTAGATACTCATCATTCATAAAATAAGAAGTAATTTTAAATTAAATTATTCATAGAACAAAAAAGGAAATTAAAGGAAAAACACTAAGTGAATTAAAAACCGTGATTCTAAAATTAAATTTGTTTAAAAGAAAAAAGAGTTTATTCGACAATAAATGATCAAGTTCCATAGCTTTATAAAAAATGTTGTCTAAGTGAGCATTAAACTTAAAGCAGTTATCTAACATATTATAATATATGCGATATATATGTAAATGGCCAAGTAAAATTGAACAGTAATATTTAAAGTTCAACAAATGGAAAATTCTTTTACTTTTAACACAGTAAGGTCTCCTTGCATAATTCTTGATTCGGGATCAAAATCTTTGTGTATATGCATCTCAACACTACGTCGAAAATCTGTATTATTAATACTTGATCCTTGATATACCTTGAAATTTTAGTTATCAAGTATTTAAAGTGTTTTTTTTTTTTTTTTTTTTTGTAGCTGATATATCTAATACAGTCAATTACATTGGAAATACTCAAATACTTCATAAATATACTTACTTTAATAACTTTTATGTCTTTACCATAACAACAGTGAGCAGCGGTCAAAACATACAACTTGTGAAGTAATGAGCCAGTACATGTAGCATCCCCTATCTCTATATAAACTATGTATGGATATTTGGAAGCATCATACTCAGTACCATTAGCTACAAGTCTTTTATTGATGTTAATATTTGAATTAAGTTCAAATAATGCTTTTTTAACTGTCAGTAATAAAATGATTATAACTTTCATGATGTTTTCAACGAACATTGTTTGTATACCTACCAAGTACCAACACAATAGTATTATTAATATTATTGTTTAAAACTAATATTTTTATACAGATATTATGCACTATATACACTTTTATTATCATGACAACATTATTCTTTTTAATATACATAAATATAAATATATAATTATAATTATGATTGTATATGTATTATTTTATTATTATACAGTAAATAATAAATACTTACAAAAATATAACACTTTCCTTAATTTATAATAATAAGTCTATTACTGCAAATGAGGCATTCAAGAATTAGTGTGAGGGTGTAAACTGAAATTATCAAAAGATAGGAGGTTTACGTGTCAAGTTTATATAAATGTAAGTGATTACTACTGTTACAGGTATTACTGTAGCAGTGGTCTAACACAGTAGAGCGCAACCTTTTTTGATCCACGACCCCTAAAATTATTTATTTTGATAATACAACGCCCGCCCTTCTTACCAACTTTATGTAAGAGTATAATATAAGTATATTTACTTAATAATCCTAATGTATACAAACATTACAAACCTATTATTCATATAAATTAAATCATTAATTTTAATATTTCTTTAAATTAATTTATCCAAAACATGAAAAAAAATACAAGATAAGTTGTATAAAATATAAGATTAAAAAAAATATCCATAGTGTATAACTTTTTAATTTGGCATAAAATTATTGGCGTACCCCTAATAAAATTTCACGACACCATTAGGGGTCGAGACCCCCAGGTTGCGCACCACTGCCACTCCAACAAGGTTATTTCAACCATGGGTATAGCGGAGAGTAATGATAATATTCGTACCTGTTACTACCTGTCATAACGTATTGTCAATTGTCATATAATTATAATTAATTGGACTAATATTACTACTATAAATATTAAATACTATTATTAGGTACTATTCAATGTGGATATAATATATATATTTATCATATTATCTACAACCGAGTTCAAGATTAAACTGTTAACATTGATAACAATTATCATTTTTTCTTTTGAATTAGATAATAAATTTACAAATTCTGTACTATTATAATAGGTATTATATTATACTCAACAATAATTTCAGATTTATGGAGAGTCATTAGAATAAAATTATGAAGAAAAGAGTCGTAATAACTGGTATGGGTGTCGTTTGTCCAGCTGGTGCCAATAGACATATATCTTGGAAAAATATTTTGTTGGGAAAATCGTTTGTAAGAAAATTGGACAGTGACCTTTACAAAAACGTTCCTTCCAAAATCGCAGCGACTTTGGATGGACTTGAGGATCTACCAGATACAGTACCCAAGAGCAAAGTACGTACCATGGCTCCTTCGACTCGTCTAGCTTTAATTGCTGCCCAAGAAGCAGTCGACGATTCAAAAATATTTTTATCTACAGTTGATAAAGAAAATATTGGAGTCAGTGTAGGAGTAGGAATGGTGGACTTAGAGGATGTGTGTCAAACAGCCAAGGCTTTAGAAATTAGTTACAGTAAAGTTAGCCCATACTTTGTGCCACGCATTCTACTCAATATGGCTGCTGGCCAAATAAGCATGGCTTACGGTATACAAGGGCCCAATCATGCTGTGTCTACTGCTTGTGCAACCGGAGCCCATGCAATTGGTGATGGTTTTCGTTTTATTCAATATGGACAAGCAAAAGCAATGATTTGTGGTGCTGCCGAGTCATGTATAAGCCCATTATCACTAGCGTCTTTTTGTAGAATACGAGCACTATCTACTCAAAACGATAAACCAGAATTGGCATCAAGACCGTTTGATGTAAATCGAGATGGTTTTGTCATTGGTGAAGGGTCTGCTATGATTATACTAGAAGAATTAGAACATGCTATTAATAGAAATGCTCATATTTATGGAGAAGTTCTAGGTTATGGCCTATCTGGTGATGCTTCACACTTAACAGCACCACCAGAAAATGGCCAAGGAGCTTTACTAGCCATGACTAGAGCCATTCTGGATGCCAAGGTAGACAAGAACAAAATCACCTATGTAAATGCACATGCCACTTCAACTCCAGTAGGAGATGCAATTGAATTAACAGCAATTAAAAGACTTTTCGATGAGCATTGCAATAATGTACATGTTTCATCCACAAAAGGTAGTCATGGCCATTTACTTGGGTCTGCGGGTAATTTAGAAAGTATTTTTACAATTCTTGCTTGTCATGAAGGTATCATCCCACCAACAGCAAATCTAAACAATATTTGCAAAGAAGCTGAAAATTTAATTTGTGTTTCTAAAGGTCCAATAGAATGGAAACAAGAAAAAAGAATAGCAATAAAAAATGCATTTGGTTTTGGAGGTACAAATGCGAGCCTTTGTTTTTCCAATTTTATTTTCTAATTATTTAACTATATGGATCACAAAATGCTAAAGCTGTAAGTGCTTTTTGATGTCCTTCATATTCACGTTCTATATTGCCACTTTCCACGTTCCATAATCTTGCCACGAAATCTGATGAAGCTAAAAATAAGAAAAAATCATGAAGTATAATATCTAGTAATTTTACAAAATTGAGCAATGCCAAATAATGTAGGAAAAAAATTATGTATTTAAACCTGTAAATAAAATATAAAATGTATTATTTTACTAAAATAAATATCCATGTAGTTGAGTTGATACTTTACTAGTTAGCTGAATTAAAACATTAACCTAAATTAACTGTTAAATGTGTATTCTTACAAAAATTGAATTACAATTATCATATTAATTTAAAGAAAATAACTTAGTTGATGATTGCCAATGAGTAATGAGTTCACACAAAAATTACATTTGTAAATTTAAAAATTTAAGATTAAGTTATAGAGTAATAACTTTTGTCTTTTTCTTGAATAACATTCAAATTATGAAATTAATAATAAAATAAAATCTTTAATTATTGTATTGGTTTATACTGGAAAAAACCAATACCCTATAATTAAGTTACAACCAATAAAAAACTCAATGATATTAAATAACATCATTAATTAAATAATGATTGACTGGACACCTAACTTTAATTCAATTTTACAATACTGCATTATTGCCTACTAATATTAAGAGTAATTCTCAGTGATAAACTAATAACCAATTTACCTGTTAATAAATGTTCCGAATCATTACTAAATGCTGTATCCCATACCCATCTCTGCTTTTCATTTTTTAGTTCTTGTTTCAAAGAAAAATCGCTTGTTTTCCAAATTAAAGCGGTATGATCAGCCGAAGATGTTACCAACAATCTATTTAAATTAAAGATAATAATTAGATTAATATAATTATAAGTCAAAACTATTTTCATTCTTACGTCGAATCAGGGCTGAATTTACAATGAAGAGCATACTTCCTGTGAGCATTAATTTTATGCTCTGGACTTAGTTTAGTACCATTGCCGTTATATCTCCATAGGTAACAATTCCCTTTATTATTTACAGAAGCAACATAATTTGCACTAGAATCAATAGCCACACATTGTATAGAAGCATCAACTTCAGGTATCTAAACTTATAGAAAGTTAAAACAGGAAAACAGTTTAAACTAAAGAACTGCATTGATGTAGTACACTTACAAGTTGTTCATTATGATCAGTTTTCAAATCCCATATATGAAGCAAACCAGACTGATCACCCAATATTAACTCACATTGATTAGGATGAAGACATATACTAGTAATAGGTGCAGTTGTTTGAAATATACGCTGACATAGCAAGTTTCTAGACCTACATTTTAAAATCATTTAAACTTAATGTAATTGTGTGTAATTTAAAAACTTATTTTATACCTTAAGTCCCATACACGAGCACTACAGTCTTCACCACACGTAAACATCCATTTACCATCTTCGTGGAATCCAACACCAGTTATATTTTTTGAAATCCCTTCATAGTTTAAAATTGGGTTTGGATTGCTTGAATTTAAGTCATACATACGAATATGTTGAAACCCTATGTGTCACAATACCACAGTTAAATAGATAAGTATGAGATTTAATTACTACAAAAATTACCTGCAGCAGCCAAAAGTTGTCTGTCTGGTGTTATTTCTAATGCATTTACTTGCTAAATAATTTAGTCAAGGATTCTATTCACAAAAATAATTTGAAAATAAAAATAAAAATAATCATGATGGCACATACCTATTCCTAAAAAATTTTCACACATAAAACACTAATCAAATATACAGTATTTGCACAAAGAAACAACATAATTATGTGAAAAAGTATAAATAAAAAATAACAAGTATATTCCAAAATGTTTAGAAATCCAAGTAACTTTTACATTGATCAGATTTAAAACAAGATAAAATGTTTGTTATTACGCATTAAAGGATACAGAATCTAAATGTGTTAAACTTCTATTGCAAACTCCAGTGTTCGCATGCCATAACTTAATTGTATGATCATATCCTCCAGTAGCCAACAGTACCTTTTCAGTTAATGCGTTGTCTACCATTATTATTTAAAATCAATACATTGAAAGAGAAGCTGATCTGAATGAATAATTCAAAACTGTGATTTTCTTTATCGGCCAAACTAATCAATCGAATGTCAATAGAATATTTAGCTGTTCAAATAAATTTTTAACAATATGAAAATATAAAATATTAATGATATTCAATAATTGTAAATAATAATTTATTAATTGAAATATTGGAAATAGTTATCCAAATAAGAATTTATATTAGGTACCTATGTACTTATTTTTATTATTTTCATTCATATCTTATATTTTCATATTATTATTCTTATCAATTTAACAGTTTCTCAACTTACACAATAAAATAGACGCGCGTCAGGATGAAGCAACACTGAAAAATTCCTTTCTCTCTCACACTCATTGACGTACCGCAGACTGATAAGCGGAGCATAGGACGACTCTATTATTATGATTATATTTTATATTATATTTTAGTTAGTGATAGAGTCAAGTACTGGAGTAGACCTTCTCTATCGTTTTATCGTTTTATCGTTTTAATGCCATTTTTACATTTAGAGTTTATATGACTTTCGACTGATCGACGAGTGCCGACTGTGTGTCTGTCTGTGTTAACTCAAGTGTTTACATAAGTCGAAAATTGTCTTAAATAAATCTAATGAAGAATTAATTAAACCGAAATGGCTAACAAAGGTAAATGATAAATATAAACTAACTATACTTACATCTTGATCTTATAATTAGTGATTTATACTATTTTGTGTAAGTTGATACAGACGATATTGTGTTATTATCTAATTAATAAAAATATTTCTAGATACAATTTAGATATAAATTACATTTGGAGATATTTATTTTTAAATTAAAATTGTTACTCGTTGTATACATTTGTAGAAATAATATGTGTCTTAGTGATTAATGATTGATATTACTAAAAATAATAAATATTCATATAAATAGAATTTGATTTCTAGAATACTACTCATAGATTACCATCAGATGTTAAAGTTACTGTTAGTTGTTACTTATTTTATTAATTTAATTTTTCTTTTATAGGCGGTCCTGAAACGGAAGAACAAACCAGATTAAGGTTTCAAGTAGAACTAGAATTTGTTCAATGCTTAGCTAATCCAAATTATTTAAATTGTAAGTTTTTAATATTGTTAATTACAAACAATTTTACTAATGTATTTTTTATTTTTAAACTATTCAGTTTTAGCTCAACGTGGATACTTCAAGGATCAGTCTTTTATTAATTATTTAAAATATTTATTGTATTGGAAAGAACCAGATTATGCAAAGTTTATTAAGTAAGTATTAATTATACTTTATACTTTATTAGAGGTAAACATTATACCTCTAAATAGATTACTGATTAATTGAACATATCTATGAATAATTGATTTGTTAATAATATATAAGATTTATATTTATTAAAGTAGAACTCCTCTCGGCTGGTCAGCCATTCCGATCGTTCCAACCATGGTATTATTGATATGAATGCTTCTAAAATGTATTTGGATTTTTCAATTTATAGTTGATTATATAAATTATATTATATAAAGTTAGTTGCCAGTTAACTATGAAAAATACTTGAAATTAAAAAAGCTTTAATATCTGTTAGATAATGTACCATTAAATCACATTCATCTAAGGGATTAGTGAAAGGGGTCATAAAAGCTGTCTTCTTTCTAAAATTAATGTGCTATACAAAAACCTATAACTAACTGTTTTTGCTAAGTAATTTGTTACTACCTATATTTTTATACTTACATACATCTGTTTAATGCTGAGATTCAAATTTTTAATATTACTTATGTGATTACAACTTTTCTGTACATCCTGATAATCCAACCTTTTCTGCATTTCGACCATAACCCCAGTCTTACAAGTGACCGATTAGAGGGATATAATATTACTGTAGTTATAACTTATAATTTATTAGTTTTGTCACTTACCTAACTAATGTATTATGTAATTAAATCAATCTTGTATAAAATAACAAAATAATGGTTTATAAATTTCTTTAAATTTTTTACTTATATTTTGTTATTATATTATCATTTTATACTTTATATTTATAAATATTTATTATGACCTACAATCAAATAATAAGTTCTTCATACTTATTTAACAATTTAATATAGGTTAAAAGAAATTACGTTTAAATTAATTTATTCTAAAAAATATTGATATTTCAAGAGATTTTTTAGAATAAGCTACTTGGTTTAAATAAAATATGTTTCTAAAAATTAGATTAATAAATTGGCTGTTTTGAATTTTTCCCCAAAAATATGCAATCTAATTTTAAACTAAAAAATTTGAAAGACGTGTACATCATTTTTTAATTTCAAGAACTTAAGAGCATTAGTTTTGTAATATTATAGTACATTTTATTTATTTCTGTATGTAGTTAAATCATCAAACATTATAAAAATTGATTTAACGAAAAAAAAAATTTACTTAATATAAAATATAACTCGATGATATAAAATTAATATCTATAACAATTATTAAATTACTTAAGTATACTCATAAATATTTTTTTGATTTTTACAGGTATCCCATGTGTTTATATTTTTTAGATCTCTTACAACACGAACCATTTAGAAAAGAAATAGCTACTGCTATTTGTTCTAAATTTATTGATGATCAGTTATTATTGATTTGGCAACATTACACTAGACGGAGAACAAAATTGATTCATACTGCATATGAGCACAACATGAATATGATGAATAAATCTGGTGCATCAAACATTGGACAAGCACAAACTAATGGCACAAATGGAATCATGCCAGCTTCAATGCCCATTCCTAAAGTTATGCCTCCTTAACTTATAATCATTTATAATAATTTAAGATTATTTTATAAAACTTATAATTGTATGTTGTATCTTTCTACATATTAAATGTTCATTAACTTTGTACTTTAATAACACTGTGAAAATGTAATTATAAGTGGTTTATCTAAAATTAACTTAAGTATTATGTAAGAACTATTTGCAATTATATATTTTTACGTTACCCAAATTGATTTGATTTAAAAAAAAAAAAAAAAAAACAGACTTAAAACCATACAGTTGTGCAATTGATTGTATTTTAGAAAATAAAAAAAAAAATATTATGTTTGATAAAATAAAAAACATAATTTATTAAATTAAATTCTGATTGAAATTATAATAAAGGTGTTTCTAATAATTAATTTCATTATCATAGTTTTTAATTTTATATTTTTACACTTGCATAGTGAAATACAATATAAGAGATTCTAAAATGTTCTATTTGTGACTGTGAGTGAAGAACACGCACACCATTATTCAAATACAAGTCACTAAATAAATATCAAGTTAGTATTTAAGAATAAATATTGTAATGTTTCTCTTTTTACGATTATTTGTAACAATATTGATATTGGTTATATCCACTTGTTCTGTTCTGTTAACTATTAACGTTGTGACAAAACAAGTTATAACCTCAACATTTAAAAAAATTGAGAACAAATAGATTAAAAAGATGTGTTATTTTTTTTAATTTATTTATTTAAATGTATGTAATCACATTTTTGAGATTTAAAAATGGTTAGATTTTTATGTTTAAGGGTGGTTTTATGTAATTAGTTTCATTAAAGCAATCTGTACTTGGAAGAGTACAATGTAAAATTTCTCAGTACTTATTTTCAAAATAACAAGAATATAATCACATAAAAAAATATTTTCAAAAATTTTAATAGTTTTTGAAATAATAAATATTGTTTGATAAAATAATCACCAATAACATTTTTTATCTGCTAGTCAAAAATTTCGAAAATTGAATACACTTTCCTCATAAATTCATAAATAAAAATAACGAGTTTTGAGTTTTTGGCGTCCTCATATTTTAAAGATAATGGACATTGAGAAGTATAACAGCAATTTATTAAAATTTATTTATTCATATGCAGTGATTTATTACATCTTAATGAATATAGATATATTATAATCAGTAATCTGATCAATGAGCCACACCCGTAACTTAAACTGTACAACAGAGTGACTTCTTTTATATAAAAAAAATTTTTTTTATATAAATATATAAAACCTGTGAAATGGTGTTAAAGTCACCCTTATTTTCTCAATAAATTACGAAAGTGCCAATTTCCAATTTGAAGGCGTTGATCATCCCCCTAAAAGCCTAAACCATGCTTGAAATTTCGTATATGTATAAATTAAACGATATACAATTTATAATTATTTATTTATTATTAAAATAACGGCTATACATTGCCTATCCAAAACGCCGCCAAAGAGATTTAAAATATTATTAATTATTATTATGAAGTATTCGAATATCGAAAACGTAGATAGTGTAGACAACTGTTCGTTGATTGCCATACTTTTGATCATAGACCTATAAAAGAATTATAGGTCTATGCTTTTGATCTACTGATACTATTATCAGACAATTTCTGATAGAATTTCAAAAGCCGGCAACGCAGTTGCCCTTGTGAGGGAAAGCCGACGATAATATTTCATCCGAATTTGTGTAATTGTGTTATAGTTATAACTTATAAATCTCCATTCTAAAGAATATTAACCGTTATTTTTTTGATTTAAGATTGTCACATACCACCATAGGCCTTATACTAGTATTAGGTCTATGGATGCCACAAATAGAGGAAATTTTAAGTTTGAGATAAGACGAAGAGCAAATTTTTGAACTTGTTATATTATGGGAGTATATATAATACATATACTATACCTATAGGAGTATATAATACATTTATACAGACTCAGATAAAAGAACATTTGAAAATATTGCACACCTTAAATAATCTTTTAGAAAATCTTTTTAATTTAATTTAAATTTTAAGTCATGAAGTAGGTATGCAATGTAAAATAATTTCGTTTTGTTTTTTTTTTGCTAAACTATAATTATAATATTTTTTAAATTATATTTTTTTGAGACTATTACTATATGTTAGTACCTAATAGAGAAAGAGAATCACCACATTTGTTATTATATTTAATTTAATTGTAAGTATGCTCGTACTTACTCAACTTAAACCATCCAGCAGGGACACTAATTATTGTTATGAAAAATATTTGCATTTTTGTAATTTTATTATAATTTTTTTTTCACTTATCTTTAGTTGTTATCATATCGACGGTCATTAGTATTTCTCAAAAATAATCTACGCTTTAGACTATTTTTTGAGTAGTTAATGAATTTAAATAAAAACAATTTTGTGAACGTATTAATTTATTTGTTATTTATACTGCTTGTATAAATATGTATTTTTATTAGTAAATTCAAATAGATAAAACAATAAAACGTAATAATATTTTATAAATTTACGTTAATCACAACATATTAGGGCTGATGTAAAATGTACAACGCGCAACTTTTCCTTTAATAGACGATAGCGGGCCCACTGGAAAGTTAAATAAAAATAATTTAACTTCATTCGTTTTTAATGTAAATTATAGTCTTTTAATTTTTTTTAATTAATACTAATATTATACCAAATTTAAAATAATAACTTTATATTCAAGCGTATCAGTATAGACAAATAGTAACGATATTTTATACAAATAAACAGCTGGAAATGACAATTAACAACTTAACTATGTAATAACTTTAATACTTACCTTTTTTATAATTTATGGTTATTGATAATAATATATTATAGAAAAAAATATGTATAATATACTTAGATAAGGACCGAAGTTTTTGTGTATGTAGACATGTAGTTATATACCTAGGTATTTTAATTCCGTTTAACAACGATTTCTGAAGTTTTACCTAGTAATACTTTATACTAATTTCAACAGTATTATAATTCTAAATGATAATAACGAGAAGAGTTTTTAATTAATTTTTATTTCTCGAATGACGTATAATAATTGTGTACAATAATTGAACGCGCCCAAAATACAGATAATTTATAATATGTTATGCGATACGCTTATTAGACTAGTTTTGATTATGGCTACCTCATAATATAGTTTATAACGCACAATTATATAATATTGAATAAATTAATATCAAATCATGTGTTATAGAAATTATGGAATGAAGGTAAATTTCTCGACCTCGAGTTATCTTTAAAAATGTTTTAAAGGACGTATTTTATTAATCGGATCCCAAAGGTAAATGAATTGCAATAAATAATGGTGTTACATTATATATATATATAATGTATAATTGTATCTTATGGATTACATTCCAGGGTTATTGAAACAACTATCCGATTTCTGTTCGCCGTTGATTAAAATATATCTGTGGAGATTTAGTATTTTATTATACCTAATCAACATAATAATGCGTGTTAATACATATTATGGTACATCATAAATCATAACTCGTTAAAAGACAATTATTTTTACTTCGTTTATACATTACACGTATTATAATAATATTATCCAAACTCATATACCTATACAAATGTAATAATAATGTATAAGTGTTCAATGTTCATGTATAAGAACAAAACTAAGCCGGTATGCCTACATTTCAGGTATCTGTCTGTTGTCTGAATAAATCAAAATCAGAATTTCCCATAAAATAATTGTAAGTGAACGTTATGATTTCAAATCACACGCGAAAGTATAAACCAAATGCGATGTTTTGTCCACGAATATGACCACATTCAAGTTATATCAGAGCATTAGAGCTGAGCTAACTCCAAATCAGTAAAAATATTTTGAAACTGTTCAAAAATGCTAATTATAGTAGGTGGGTTGACACTTCGTGTAGTATTGGCTCTCAAAACCAGCGGATATCAATTATAAAATATTGGCACCGATATGGAATAGTCACAATAACTGGATGGAGCAAATTTTACAGATGTTGAGATAATATAATTATCTATCTACATTTATTCAATTCGCAAGAGTTTTAATGTTTTAAATGCTTTTATGCTAGGTGATCCGTTTATAGAACAACACTCTTTATTTCAACATCTATCAAAATGGTTGAAAATATACATTTTTAATTTCATACTAGAAGCAGAATATTTTTCCGAAGTATTTCGGTACACATGAATCGAAATTCTAACCAGTAGTTTATGAGTTATACACATTTAAATCTTATAGATTATAACGGAGTAGTAGATCAACATTTTGCAAGGTATCCCCGGACCACTTCACTCAGCTCTTATAAAATTAAAATACGTTAAAATATATAACTCATAAACTATTTGTCTACAATATATACATCAAACCATAATTGAATATACTATCACTGAAAATGTTATTTTAATATCTTATAAACAACTTCTCAGAAAAATATATTCTTTTTCGGAATGTAAAATTAATTATGTATGATATCATTTAAAAATTTAAATAATAATAAGTATATAGTTTTTGAAAAAAAATAACATATCTTAATGAATTTTCCGAATTGTGTAAAATAATTATTTTCAATAACATATAGGTATTAATAATTGTCTAGGTAATATTATAACGAGTGTGTTACTGTAAAAAACCACCATACGATTTATTATACATTTTAATTATAGGTATGGTGAGATGTGATTTAATTTTTCATTTTTGTAGATGTATCTATAAGAATTTGAATTAATTTCTAAAGCAAAAACTAAAATTTGATTTCTTATTTCAGGTGGGTGCCTACACTGAGGTCTGAGATTATAGTATAGGTTGTTTGTATTTTGTGCTATACTGCCCTAAAAAAATATAACTATATTATATAACTCAACAACACAATATTTCCTTACTCAATTTTTTCCTGTGAATTGTCATCCATTATTGACTACTGAATCAAGTTAACAAAGTGATAAAATAGAGCAATTTGCAGTACACAATACGCGCATAATAATCAAATATAATAAATATGAGAAAAAACATATTCTCGCCATGTCTTTATTATACACAAGCTATTTACATATGCCCTATAATATAAGTAATAAAAACACGGAATCGTATAGTGTACACAACACGAAAACTGTTTCGATAGAAACATAATAGACATGATAATTGATACATTAATTAAATTCGTTTTCATTATTCGAAGTTTGTTTATACGAAAAATGGAATATAATAATATGTAGGCCCGAGGCCACTGAGTAAATATAATTTGCTAAGCTGAAAAAATAAAATGCTAATTTGTCAGAACTGACGGAATAATCGAATCATTCTTCCAATTACTCTCTTGATAAAATATTTATTGACAAAATAAAGACAATCAAACTTAATAACTTGTATTTTTTCTCGTATATTATACCGAAGTAATAAATTCTCCAACAAAGTTACGCCTACATTAATAATATAGATAAATATGATTATTTCAATTATATATTTACATGGTCAATATTTTTATTGTTACAAAAATTACACATAAACATACCCGTATAGTGTGACACTGTGAGAAATAGTCATATACATTTACTATTCATGAAATTTAAATTAGAACCTTGCAAATGGTCAAAAAGATGAGATATTGACATATGAAATCTACACATATACATTTTTTTCTAATCAAAATGTATTATAAGCAAATTCTATTAATATTTTAAATTTAACATATGAATTTACGGGTCATGTCATTTTGTTTGGTCACAACAAATGGTTTTAATACTCCCATGGTAAAAGACCTATAAGTTTAAGCCGCATGACTGTAATATCATAAAATACCGAATATTTCAATTGAAACTTATGCATCTAATTCTTTTTATGACTACATCGTTCAGTATACTTATTTTTTATTAAAAATGTCGATCGCGACTAAAGATTTCTACGAAGATATAAGATCAACTTTGATGCTGTACAAAATTATGGGGCTAACGAGCCTCAAAAATGTATTTTATGGTCGAATAGACTTTCAATGGGGAATAAATCTTATATGGCCATTGGTATGTACTATAAAACACGTAACTAATAGGTATATCTTAGCTAATACTATTGTACGTATAATAATTATTAATTTAAAATATAACTATTAAATAAAAATTGTAAAATTATTAGAATCTCTGGAACCATTAAAAAGAGTAGGCATCAATATTTTGTATTAATTTTTTGTGTTAAAGGTTTCGATGTTTCTTAAATCCTAAAATAAATCTCATTAGAAACCTAATACTAATTAATAACTTTTATTATACTTATTATCATATAGTAGGTAACCTACCTTTACATCTCATTTAATATATACATAAAAACTAAATTGTTATTAAGTTAACCTTTACAATATACCTACTACTTAAATATTAAAATAAAATTATACAAACACATTCTTCCTCAACTATATTTACTTCTTATAATAAATTAAAAGTAATTAATATAAAATATAATCAATTCAAATGCTTGTTATTTTTATCTAACTAATTACAATTTAATTTAATTCTTTATTATTTTGTTTTAAGTTTTACCTATAATATAACATTTAATTAATTTCTTAAACATAGTTTCTAAATAATAGTTTGTAATACCTAATACCTAATTATTTATTGTAATCCTAATTCAAATAACTTTGAATTGTTCATAGTTGTTATTAATAGAAATTATGTAATTATAAATGGCATTTTTTCTTGTCAAGCAATATAAATTTTTTTGGACATTTTCAAGATTGGACTAGTAAATATTATTATAATTATTACTATCAATCATTCAATATACTTGCTTGTTTGTATATTATAGAGATATGTTTTTAATGTTTTATATATAAATATATAGTATATTTGTGCATTATATAATATTTTATCAAAAATATGTCATTTTAATTTTCTACATAAAGTTATAAGTGAAGAAAATCATTAATTATAAAAATTAAAAACATAAATAAACTAAATAAAAGTATCTTGTTGATACAAGTAAACAAAGGTGATGGACTAATTGGTCTTACTAGATTTGACCACTGTAGTAGATATCGAATGAATGAGTACTATTCAGTATTGTCATAATAACTTCTACAAATGCATATATAATGAAGTCATACAACAAGTTAATCTTTCATAGTGAACAGTAAATCAGTTAAATTAAACTATAAAGTTAAAGAACCACTGTGATGGTCCAATAAATGTCCCGACATAAAAAAATTCGAATATTATCAGTTCAAAATTTGTAATAAATTTATCTATATTTTAATTTTAGATTCTTAGCGGAGTGAATAACGTATTGATTTTATAATGTTTAATATGTTTGATATTTTTTTTAGTTTTGTGTCTTAACTCTAAATTCAGAATATTTTTTTCTAATAGAAAAAATATTCTAACCATCAAAATCTTTAGTAAAAAATTGGATCTAGTTGGTACTTCTTTTGGGTGATTAAAAATTGAAAATTCTCAGTACTTTTTAAAACAGCTAGGAGGGAGGAGTTACAAATGTTTGTTAGCATATTAGTATTAATATTAAAATAGTTATTATCAAATAACTTAACCTAATCTTAATTACCAAAATGTTCGACAGTTTTCGCTTAGATAATTTTTTCATCTTGTAGGTAGGTATAATGATTTATCATTGAATTCAAATTAGACTCATTTATAACAGAGTTTACTCAAAAACCAAGTAAACTTTAGTCTCGATATCTATACTGTACAGCAGAGCG
The DNA here is from genome assembly GCF_020184175.1 of Aphis gossypii. Classification (NCBI taxonomy): domain Eukaryota; kingdom Metazoa; phylum Arthropoda; class Insecta; order Hemiptera; family Aphididae; genus Aphis; species Aphis gossypii. Next base: position 74,343,899 of record NC_065530.1, read on the forward strand.
ATTACCAACAGTACAGCGTTTTATAATATTCATATTAGTATAGCATACAGTGGAACAATATTATATTAATCTTTAACGTGATAAATATATTAATTAATATTATTCTAATTTGATGACAAGCCGCTTATATGCTTATACTCACAATTTTTAATTTTATAATCAAATTAAAATTTACAAAACATCGTTATTTCTGATCTGAAATCCATAAGCCGAACAACTTAAAAATGTTTTCTAGCTTATTGAAAACCTAAAAAAGCAAACATCGCGATATTGTAAAGTCATAATAACATAATATTTCAACATGTATTTTTATGTTTGACTATGGATATTTTTTAATCTCACCGTGTTTCAACGTGTTTGTTAATCAAGATAATGTACGTAACGCCATGCTATTTGTTGATGTTGAAAGCCATAAGAAATCCGACGGCCACCCTATGGTTTTGGACGGTTAATTTTATATTGAGGGAATTTCTAAGCCAACTGACATCCATCTACGTCGACATACGTTTGCCAAAAATCATTGAGAACACAAATCGGTTCGACTCTAAATATGGTCGGCCCACGGAGCAAAGAACGGGTCCTCGTTACTACGTGATTGCCTATCTGGGATGTACGTTGACGTTGCTTACATGCGGTTGCATTGATATTTTGCTTAACAAAATGTCGGCAAAAGTGTTCTATGAGTCGATTTTGAGGTATTGCGTTTTAATCACTTAACGAATATAATATTAAATCTACTGTAAACTCACTCGCAGACGTGGGTCTAGAAATACGAGTTAATAAGTCTGAAAGAACGTTATACACGGTTTTGATTTTGAAAGACAAGTATACCTAGTTTTAGTGCCCAAATATTAGATAATTTAATTTTTTCATATAACTATAAGTTTGACAGTTACAAAAAATAAATGTAAGCCAATATATCGATCCGTCAATTTTTTTGATTACGGGAAAATTGCTATCTATATGTAAGCATTAAGCAGACAATAAATTTCTCCCCATAATTTATTATAATAAGCGTAATGTGTTTTCACATACAAATTTTTTTTTAAAATATTTTCTTAAAATTAAGTTGAGGAATCTTGTATTGCATTTTTAAGCTCGAGCTATTAAATTTAAACATTTTATGAATTTTGAATATCTTAATTTATTAGCGTTAGAACATGCTAATATAGACATTTTAAAACACCTTACGCTATACAGGGTGAAAAATGTCCTATTCTTCATGCAGCAATTAACCGAAACCAACAAAATGGACGTATAATTATAATTGAGAAATTAAATAGGTATTTATTTATCTTAAACACAATATTATTTAACACATTTAAAGGAGTCAGAAATATGGTCACTTATCCCCCTCCTCATTAGATCCACGCCTGCAGTTGCACACGTACGCATCGTACATGTTATTATCATCTGGGCACACAGCACTGTTGAAACAACAGTTTAGGTGTTAAGTCGAACACTTGTGTTTAAATAATATGCACTGCAACAGGTACATTCGTAATCACGTGTTTATGAACTGTAGTAAAGAAAGTGGTTTATATATTTTTTTTCGCACGTAGGGAAATTGACTAACAGAGACAATAATATAAGTACATAAGTGACGTGGGTGTATAGTATTTTCTTATAATTAACGTTATACACTATTGCATAACATCGTAACATTATTACAAATTCTATTCCATATATATTATTATACTCAACTACCTATTTGTTACAATATTATTTTTATTTCAATATATCAAAACATACTACAAAAGTAAATTGGTGCCGTACGGGTTGTATCAGTGCATTTAGATATGATACAATTTATAGTACCTACATACCTATATAATAACCAGTGATATGGTGAAAGGGATTTTATGACGCTTAGTCGATTATTCTTTCGGTAGATACATAGGTGGGTAGGTGGTTGTATACATTATGCTAACCAATAATATAACACAACAATTTATTTATTCAATCATAACAATCATATCTATTATATTAAAGAAATTTAGGGGAGTAAGGGTGTGCACTGGGTAGATACTAAAATATAATATATTGTGTATTATTGCTTATAATGCACGTTTACCATACAATTACTTATGACTAAACAAGAACAGGAAATGTAGATACGAAATAATGTATTAATTCTTAATAAAAACTATAACTTTTAAGTTATAACACATGACCTATTTTCACTGATGATACTGCGGCGGAGTAGATTCGTCAAGCGAAATGTCGTCGTCCGGTATTCCGCTTATCTATACAAACAAATAAAACGCAATAGTTAGTTTAAAATAATAATTCATCGAACGAATTTCGACGTATCTCCGTCAACCTACAACAAATATAATAATTATATTATTATATTGACTTTTGTTGGTGTTTTTTTTTTATTCATTTTAAATATTTTCCCATCGTTTAATAATTATTAAAATATGGCATACCTTTACTCGTTCTGAGACATACCTACAGCGTGTAAATTCGTCGGTAGAAATCAAACAATTATTCTGTAACCTACACTTACGAATCTCCTCTCCATTCAATCCTACAGATCTATACAATACCGACATCAAATATCGAATAAGATAAATGCCAAAGAGAATTTTAATTGATTTGGCGGCTGTGCGTTCCATGTATATGTTAGTGTATGATTTACTGAGATTAAGCATTTGCATTTTTTAAAAGTTTCAAATGCGTGCTTATACCTACATTCTGGTATAATACACGGAACCTATTATTTGCCGATGGTTGTTGATGATTAGTTGATAGATATGACCAGAATTGGTTAACTCGGCAGTCCTTACATCTATCGTATTATTGTCATTGCACATTATTCTAAATACGAACCATCCTGCATACAGTGTGTCACAAAACTAGTACAGTATCATTACTGTAATTACTGTATTTACGTAATTACTTGCGTGGAAAATCAATACACCTAAATGCACGGCTTTTCAACAATTTTTAATAATATCAGATTATTTTATTTCGCGAGTACGGCAATTTCGGTACTATATACCTACTGCTTAAACTGCTAAAATCAATGATGTCACTATTTACCACATCGATGCAGGTACATGACTTCGATATTTCCACTGCTGTACTTGCTGTTCTGCGACGAGATGTGCATCCGTTTCCGGTCGTTGAGGACGCGGTGGCGCATGGAGGTGGCCAAGGTGCTCGCGTCCATGCCGCGGACTACGTGTCAAGTACTGGAGTCAGAGCGGCTGGCGCACGCTCAGCTCTGCGATCTCGTCGAGGAGGTGCGCGTAGCGTTCGGACCCCGACTCACCACCTACCTGCTTTTCGTGTTCCTCGAACATCTGGCCCGGTTCTACTTTGACACGTACGTGATGCCCACTTACAGGTACAAGCACTCAGCGCTGGAGAACAAGGGCGTCAGTATGCTGGAATCATTAATGTTCCTGGGGCATGCTTGGATCGGTACATACCTGGTCGCCTATCTGTCAGATACGCTCACCGAATCTGTAATTAGACACATAATATTACGTAGTACGTTACTGCAGCCATTAGATACAATAACGGCAGAAATAGATAGTAGTGGACCATGAGAAAAAAAAGTCCTGAAAAATCTATTTTACCAACCCACGAAGTTGTTTTGTCTGTGATATTATATTTAGTGATTTTTTTAGAGTATAAATACATGCTTACTCCGAAGTTGCGTAGATTCTACACTGTAGAATATTTCCCCCTCAAATTATTCATTACTATACAAAGTAAATCATAGGTACTAAACATTTTTAAAAAGACCCGTAGATAATATTGAATTTAAAAAAAAAATACACAATTTCTTTGTAACTAATGAATTTACTTTATTTATAACAATTATAACAATAATTCCAATAAAATCTTCAACATAAATAATATTCATTATATTTTTTACTGCAGCAATATGAATAATGCCTTTAATTTTTATTTGTGTGAATTCTGATATCTCACAGGATATCTCTAGATAAAAATTCCCTACTGGAAATAGATAAAAATATAAGTATAGAACGATGATGAAAGTGAAAGGGATGTACACGGTCTAATAAACTCGAAGAACGACAAGTAAATAGAATGTATTGATTTCTTGAAATTATCGATTTTTATTACACCTTTCATGAAATAAAAAAATGCACTTTTTCAGAGTACGTTTGTTCACTCTATACAAATAAAAATAAAATTATAAAATATTATGTTGTATATTACTCAAAATTCTTATTTGTCCATTCACCGTACAACATCATTATCATTTAAACATTTTAAATATTATACACGAATGTGTTACAATTATAAATATTTTAACACAAACAGAATTTATAAAATATACCTTTTACGGTTTATCATCCATTCACCATTATTATGGAATATTTGCTCGTCATGACACGCACAATTACATAACAAATAATTGTGATTGTACTTGTAACTATACAGGGCACATGCCGTATTAAAGTTGTTTGATAGGTAGGTACCTATTATATTCGAAATAATAATAAATTGTTGGTTTTTTTTAGGTGTTTCATATAATATGTTTTATATAATCTCTGTATAGTTATATTATTTACGATGATATTAAACATGACTCGACACTGATATTTAAAAAAAAATGTATTCAAAGCATATAAAAAGATCACGATATCATAAAAGAATTCTAAGCATTTATATTTAGTGCAAAAACCTCTTTTTTAATCAAAATATGCATCTATCATTGTCCAGTTCGCAAAAAAGGCATAACCTAACCTGCACGTACTATATGAATTGTTTTACAGTCAACGACGATTGTGGAACTTATTTAAATTTTGAGTTGTTGTGAGGACGTGAGGTTTTGGGTAAAGACAGTTTGATAATTAATGTTCACAAGACAACAAATGTGTTCAATATTTTATAAATCGTGACATACACTTTAGTGGAAACAAATAAATTATTTTCTAAATCAGTATTTTCTAACCACGAGAAGAGAAACGCTTTACAGTGTAGGTGCTCTGCATTTTTGTGAGTGTTGCAAATCTAAAAATGAAATATATTATAGTAAAAAAAATAGTTGGAAATCCTTGGTCCAATCCGATTCTATGGTAATTCTAGATCACCGATACTATAATATACATAATGTGTACCTATAGTATATACCACCACAATCACGTTGTACACACATGTTTGATGGTCATTGTTGTTTGATATCATATTACCCATCATGCTATAGAAATATTTTCATCTCGGCCAAACACGGAAATTATTTAAGATGTTAACAACTCTGGTATTGGAGACAAAATTTAATTTTATCATGCGTAGGTACCTTCCCAAAGCTATCTTCTTACTAAATAATATAACTAGCCTAACGGAGTTTTTATAAATTTAACTATAATTACCTTAAAAATCATAATGATATTAAAATAATAGAATATACTTTTTTCTATAGAGCAAAGAAATAATAACAGACTTAAGAAATATACCGATATGGAAATTACCTCAAGACTGCTCTGAACAGGTATATAATTATTAGTTTTGAATTTATTTTAATTTTAAATATTATCTGCTTAATTTAAATCTAAAACAATATGAGTTATGTTATAGATATAATTTAAAAAATAGAAATCTAAATAATAATATAATAATATTTATGTGATATATAATCTATATTATAGAATCGTATTTAAAATTGCAATCATAACAGGTATACAATTTTTTTTTCTAGCTTCCGAGTGACGTTGAAAATATAAAAATAAATATTTTTTTTTGAGTATATGTAAAAAACCTCTTTTATTTAAATTTCAAATGTATTTCATATACCTAAATTGACATTTTCATTTATTTTGACCATCTAATAATTTAATATTTATCTATTGGAATTCCAAATATCTACAGCCTACAGGTTAAATATGTAAAATATTATCAATCAGATTAATTCCAGATGATTATTCAACTTTCTAGAAATTTCTGATATCAATGGATATTTTCATACACTATAACTCAACAAAAAATGTAAAAAATTATTTTAGTCTTGTGATTCATGATGAAAAAATATTGTCTTTCACTTTAATGAAAGATAAAATAATATGTTTACGTCGCTCACATTAAAATGAATTATTGAAATAATATATAACAACATATTATTTTTTTATTCAATACATAAAATAACTGTTGTCCATCTGTGTTTAACATTAAATATTTCACAATTAGAACGTCTATACTTAAATGAATATTTATATTTATATCGAACACGCATAATATATTATATTATTTTGGATTTTTTTAAGTTATTGTAGTATGTATATAAAACGTAAGTACGTATTTTAATGAATGTATTGAACACTTTGCAGGTTACTTTCTTCATGTCTCAAGTACAAAATTCCCAAACCGTTATAACAGCTTCTGGTCTATTCACGGTCAATAAAACTATTCTATCATCTGTAAGTGTAATAGTAGCAAAACATCATAATTCGTTTAATGGTGTTTATAAAATACTAGTTAAATTTATTTTAGAATTGTATTGGTGCAGCAAATAAATTGCATCTGACTCTATTCAGTGTTTAATAATCATTTGTATTAATGAATAATATTACACAAAAGTATATTATGCTAAAATGTATACCAAGCCAAATATTATTTTAAAAAACATTCAAATAAAAATGAAATACACATACCTATCTTATTATTCCAAAAATAAATAAATTATCAATACTGTGCTATAATAAATAATATTTTTTTCTATTTCTCTATTTTGGTTGATAATTACTTAAAAATTTAAAATCCATCGCAATAATAAAATTAGTGTTGCGTGTACTGCAGATCATATATCTTACTATAGAAAAAAAAATATAATATATAAACAACATGAACTTGAAGTCTTGTTCATCGTAAGTGATAAATAAATTCTAAGAATATATGAACATACTATTAAGTATTAGGACGAATGGACGTGTAGTAGTCCACTCCACGCTTTGAATAAACTACTATAGGGAGAAGTGTTATATTATAGACACGTTTTATTACAGTATACTTATAATAATATATAAAACGAGCCATTATTATCGCGCTTAAACAACAATATAGAATATTCTGAAGGGAGATGTTTTTTTTATATTCGATTTTTAGAATTCTTTGAAATGCAAAGTACATATTCGTGTACTATACAATACAACACTTAAACTTATACTTATACACAACGCTTTTATATTACTTATTGGTACCTACTATAAAAAGTGTTTTTCTAGACAGTATTACATATAAAACATCGCTATAAATCCAATAGCTGCGAATATAAAAATAAGCATCAGTAATTATGATATGGCTGTTTTTTTTTTTCAACCATAGAAAAGCGAATGTTGTCAGCATACGTTTTAGTATATCAATAGAGATAGGTACTTTATATATAAACTTTAAATAGTTAAATGTGTTAACAATCGTAAATAACGCCTACGCGGTTGTGAATACTTTGCGTGGCATTATTATAGTACTTATACAACAATGGTTATTTATACCAACGTCTAGGTACATACCTATTATTATTAAATTATTTGATTATTATACAAGTTTTATTATTTTATAATGACATATAATATTATATTGTCATATAATACATATAATAGTATATTAAATAACAATTAAACAAACGAATCCAAATATTTTTTTGCTTACCATCTATGTAACCTATTTGTAAGATGATAAAATACTTAATATAAAATTTGTAAAATATTATTATTTAATATGTGATATTTACTCGTAGATATTATATGTACCTATCATTATTTATTACTTATTAGTATTATTAATATAATATAATACTAATACATATAACTACCCATATTATTTAACGCTCTGTAATTTATTCTCGTCTAATTATATTATCAAGGTCCGTTCAAATTATACTAATACATTTAGAATGCAAACATATTTTTTGACATTCTAATATATAATAGTGATAAAATATTAAAATTAATACTAAAAAATAAAACCTCCTAAATTATTGGTATACGTCATATTATTCTGTATTGTAAATGTTTGTATCTTTATGATATTATACACCGCCAATATTTAGAGATATCATTACATCAGTAAACTTTTTCATAATTTAATACTATGAATTTCAAGTTCCCAAGTCTGGTAAATTAAATTATTGGCACATTCTTATTTATTGGAATTAAATAAAATGATATAATGATGGTGGATTATTGTTAAATAATAACCATTAAAAAAAATATACCCGTATGAGTCGTATGACATATAAAAATATAAAATCGTATAAATAAAATTATAGTTAATACCTATTATATACAACCAACAAAATATTATTATATAGCTTATGTTAAATTTTTTTTGTGAATAAATTAATACACTCAACTATCGATAATTTTTTAAATATTTTAAGAACTTTTTTTTTGGCGAAGTCTTATTGTTAAGAATAGTATAAAATAAATATATATTACTACCTAATTGTTAATATTTTTAGCTTTTTTTGAAGTTAATTTAATGTAAAGGTTTACGAATCCACAAAATTATAAAATAAGTACATGTTATATGATCATTATAATATACTATATAGTTAACCTAACATGTATAATTAAAAACGAACACGATAATATTGAAATAGTTTAAAAAGTTCTAAGTCATCGTAATTATACTTATCTATAAATAAACGTAAGCACAATTTGCGATGTTAATAAAAGTATTTTTAATTAGCCGTAAATAAATTGGAACAATAAAACTTTTACAGTTTACGATTATAAAGTTGATTTACTGCATTTACTTGTATACAAATAAACAATAAGTTGTACAATTTCAAATCTATAGTAATAACTATTAATATAAGTAATAATTTACTTAAAATTTTTAAACTTTCACTGTCATTGAATCGTAAATAGCTTATATTTATTTTTTATTTAATTTTATATTTGTATAGGAATTATCGTAGATGTATAGATATTTAAGATAAAATCATTTTACATTTTTGTGTTTTTTTGTTGTTTATTTAGATAATTATATCATTGGCTACGTACATTATTGTACTCATTCAATTGGCGCCGGACTTAGGACGCGTATTTATCGAATAAATTATAAAATATCAATACCTAATAATAATCATAAGTTACGAATACATTTAGAAATGTAATTTTACTAAACAATAACACACTCGCTTACTTCCCACGCACACGGTGGCAACTCAGCCGATGCACTCTTTGGGGCACGCCCATGAAATAATGAAAAATAAAAACACGTCTCGAGGAATTTTTCGTACACTTCAGGCATTCATTGCCCTTCAGAAAATTCATATTAACAATCACCATCACATATTTATCCGTTTGGATTGATCTCGTTTTGGTCAGGTTAAGCATAATTTCGCCCAGGAAGTCTAACACTACGTAAATGGAACGATAGGATTTTTTTTATATGATTATTATTATTTAATTTTACATCGATACTGTTTCCCTCCATTATCTTCGGTTCCTTAGGGCGTATCCATTAACCTTGCTCGCAATGCAAGGCAATCAGGACTCGGGCGACGATCTTTTATAAATACGCTATCCACAGACACCAAGCAGTACAGTTCTCGTTTACTAGTTGCCGTAGCACAAGACAATATTGAAGAAATCATGAGCCGATTTGTCGTAAGTACACTTTATAACACAATAATACTTTACTATATACTATTATACATTATATACACTCGCGCGGTGTCTGTATATAATAGATACGTTTGTAGAGAGACTTTGTTAGATCGATAAAACTGTTAAGTTATATTTTACGGTGCAAGGCGTTTAAGTTGTTGTAAAAATATTCTAAGTTTAATTTTGAAAACGACCGATCGTATTTTAACTATAATTTAATTCACCTGACGTATGCGTTCATTTTTATATAAGTACAAATTATTCTCGTTTTCTATGGTTTAAGCACATGAAATCTAGTTTAAAAAGTTTGAACGTTGTGTTAAAATATATCTTAAGGTTTCACACGAAACACAACTAATCCGAAACAATTTTTTTTTTTTGCATACGATAAGCTATTAAATTAATAAACTGTATTCGATTTCATGGTGGTGCGCATTTTTAAAGTTTCGACTCAGGTTTTAAATATTTTTTCGTTGAAGTCTGATGTTTTAAAGACGTGGAAATCGATGTGGTCGCAGACCTTCAAAATATTTTGAAAGTATCTTACACCACATATTATGGCAATTTCAGGTATTTGTCTCGATGGCGTTGACGTCGGTGGCGTTGGCCGCCGCCCAGCAAAACGCTGCCATTCTGACTGACGCCAGATACTTGTCCAACAACGGTCAGTTTGGCGCCGCTTACACGCAGGGCGACGGTGTGCAGTTCAAGGAGGAAGCGGACGCTGAGGGTAACAGGCGCGGCTCGTACAGTTACGTAGACCCCAACGGCCAAAGGCGCACAGTCAGCTACACCGCCGGCAAGGACGGTTTCAAGGCCACCGGCGACCACTTGCCGGTAGCCCCGACTCCGGTTCCGGTACCCGCTGCCCACGCCGTACCCGCACCTGCACCTAAGTCGGCTCCATGGCAAGACCAATGGTGAGTACACCCAAAGTATTAATACTTATAAATATATAGACTGCGCATCCCTATATACTCCTAATTTGGTCTAGACAAGGGTCGCAGTAGACATTTACGTAGTTTTTTTTTTAATTCGAAACACATAGAGGGCTGCATTTGCAAACTACCGATTTTAATTTAATTTTTATACCATGCTTTGGGTCGTGTCGATCAATTATGAGCGACGTCTATCTTGGCCCGACAATCGACCTCACCACGAGTCGATCGCGGCACAGCTCCAAAAAGTACCTATATAATATCGACGACGTTCGTACGCGAGATCGTTAAAATCGGATACGTATGTATTTGGGTATACATTTCGGTGATATAATAATACTGGTGATACTTGGGAAGGATGTATTTTTTGAAAAAAAAAAACTATACAATATCGGTTCAAAGAAATGTTAAATAACACAATATTATAACATATATTCCACATTCACTTTTATTCGCGCTTTTCGTTCGTTATGATTGCGACGCGCGCGTTCAAATACCTTTATTATATATAATGATTGTCAACCACATAGGTACGATTTTCAATTAATTTGCAACCGGATATAAAACAATATAATACTATGTTATAATTATGACTGAACGCGGTATGTGTTATAATACTTTTTTACTTCACTAAATACTGTTTTAGTATTTATAACAGTAAACGATGATCTTGACATATATTATATGAATATTATGCTAAACGAAGGACTCAATTTGGTTGTTGGAAATTAATTATCAATTGTTCGCCACAATTATAATGTTTTAAGCTGTAGGTCCTCGTTTTATATATAGGCTGTGTCCTATGAACAATGACAACCACATAGGTTTTTAATGTTCGTTTTTCATTATATTTTCGTATTATTTTACCTATATTATGCTGTCCTACTATTAGTAAACAAGTAAACAATAAGCCAAAACTTGATTTCCTGTTTTTAAACTTATTACGATTATATTTTAGGTCTCAACCACCAGCGGTCCCGAACCAATGGAACCAATGGAACTCAGCGCCCACACCTAAGTATGACGATGGTCAATGGAACCAATGGGCCTCAGATGACGGATCGAAGTCTGATGATGGTCAATGGAACCAATGGAGCTCAGAAGGTGCATCATCGAAATCCGATGATGGCCAATGGAACCAATGGAGCTCAGAATCATCTAACGACGGTCAATGGAACCAATGGAACTCCGCTCCATCAACTGTGGCTCCAAGACACAGTCAATGGAACCAATGGAACTCCATTCCAACCACTGCCAAATGGAATCAATGGAACTCTGCCCCGACACCACCACCCACGTCATACAACGTCAACCATGCTTCCGGCAAATTCAACTTGAACAGATCTCCAGACGGTTTCAGCTACACGTTCAGTCAAAACTGATGCGCACCTATAGCTAAGCCTCAAGCAAACCACTAAATGTAAAATATTGTTCTTCAATCGATTTGTTTTTATATTGTATTAAAGACTAGTCCACGTTAAAAAAAAAATAAATAAAATAACTATATAAAATATATAACAAAGTTTAATTATTTCTGTCGTTCCAACTACATACATATAATAATATTTATTGCACATAGAATATGTTTTTCGGTAAAAATCGTCATAAAGTCAAATTTAATTACCACGCACGACAAATGGTTTCCGATTGAGCATTTTTGGAACAGTTTTCGACGTCGATTTTGACAAGTAATGCTCCGAAACATAAAAAATATTCTATGTTAAGATAGAAAAAAAAACACGAAATATAACCCAACGACAATATATCGAATTTTCATTTGGCATCAACGTACGCCGCAAGCGATGAAGAAGGACCAGCAACGTACACGATGGTAACAGAACGGCCTGCCTTGTCCGTGTACACGTAGTGTCCTTTGGTAGTGTCGTCCTGTCCGGCGATCCGTTCGATATAAGCCACTAAATTTTTCAAAGTTATGTCGCTCTGGGTCGCGTCAGTAATATTATCTGCATGGTAATACCAAGTATAATCATCCGTTTCCTCGTCCGATTCGGTCGGAGTAGTTGTATACGACTCATCATCGGTCTCGGTGAGTTCTGGAAGATATTGATCGATAGTACCTAGTCTTCCTGGAGCACAGCTCGATATCGTAAATAGTAGAAAATATAGTACGACGAGTTTCATCTATAAACGATAGTGATGTAATATAATTAATACTATCTAATGAAATAGTTCATATAATATTATGTCACGTGCATTTTACGAACAATCGTATTAACAATATAAAATACATACAATCAATTTGCTCTTTTGACAGTTGATACTTACGAACAAAAATTTCATGGTAACAGCGAGTGCGAGGAATATAATTTGAGCTTGAAATCAGTTGCCTCCGGGCTTTTATATGAGAACGAATAAAACAAACAACAAGAGCGCTCCAGATCACGTTCAATGTCAACTGGTCCATATGTATCTAAATAATTGACATTGGGCGTATTCGTTGTTGTTTATATATTTTAATATTTTATTCACAGTAAATAAGTGCTTTGGCTTCATTGGCTTTTAAACATTTTATGATTATTTTATGTTACATAATAATATTAATTTTTTTTCATTTTTAAAATTCTAATCCTGCAAGATCAAAAAACTATTATTACATACATAATGACTTATAATTATTCAAATATTAAGTTAACACGTATAGCTATTGCCATTTAGGTGTATTACACGTCTTATATTTCAGTATAGTTTAATATGTAATTTATTATGTATTTCCATTTGTATTATTTCATTGATCTTATTTTAAAACAACCAAGTTACATAAGTAATCACAATTCAATATTTTTAATATTCGTTTTATTTCTCCCATACTAAAATAATACAGTCGCTAGCTACGTTTCATTTTAATTTAAAACTACTGTTCAACTATTTATTACAGTTTAAACGTCCTACTAAGCTAAATAAAAATACTATGAGTGAGATCTTAAAAACAATAATTTATGACAATGTTATTGAAAACACAAACATTTTTATACTATAAAAATTATCTTCATAAAAATGTGCTCAATATATTATATCAAACTGTATATACCTAATGCTTTTGTTTACTTATAATACAAAAATAGTTTTGCAGTTAATTTAACACCGACTAATAATTTTTTAATACTTAACTATAACTAATAATTATATTTTCAAAAACTTTTATCAAAACTTATATTTAAAATAATATTCTTACAACTCACAAATGGTAAATTTAAAACATTTCGAATACTTCTTTATTTCTTGTATATTTTATCAATTTTGTAAGAGATGGAGCTGAAAAATAAATTAAGATCTTATACGTATAATAGTATAAGAACTATAAAGTTAATTTGTAAACAACGCGATTTACATTTTTACCACATAAATATACATAGTTATGTCTTGATACGAATATTTATTTTTATAACTTAACATATATTATATTAATTTACATTAGCAATAATATTAACACATTAATGTCAAACCAATATATTTTTTTAAACATATGACATACATAAACGACATACGTAGGTATCAATATACAATTTCTTATTTTGTTGTATTTAATAACTTTACCTACAAGTGTTTGCAATAACTACTACTTTAGCATTCAGAAAAGAAAATGGCATTCACAGTATCCACCTTTTTAAATATTTGTATTATTATTATGTATATGAAATCCGTACATGCTTAAGCAAAGAAAAGTTTTTAGTTTAATGTTATGTTTATAAAAATAACTAAAGTAATGAATAAATCATATTTTTTGTAACACTGTACAAACAAATAAGAACCCACAACTGCTCTCTCATTGAAATATAAGTAATTAATCGACTTTAATAAATAATTTTTTGATAAACAAAAATAATATTGGTGGATTAAATATTTCTCGTATTGATATAATATAGTAAATTACACATAGGTGTATCCGAAGTGTATAAAAACAATATATAATAGTTAAAAAATAATAAAAACAAAAATTATTTATTATAATAAATGAATAATAATATATTAAAAACTTAGTAATTGTATTTGAAGATGTATATTTAATCATTATACATTGGAAATTAAGAAACAACAATTCGGCTAACGAATCATAATTAATTTCTAAGATCAACTGATAGCCTATAGTCGGTAACAAGTTTGAAAGGAAAAAAATCGAAATAATTATAACACAAAAATAAAATCAAAATTAGCCTATTTTAGTCATACAACTAAAACTAACATACAAATCAGTAAAACTAAACCATTTTACTAAATAACAACGATCGTATAATTTATAATTATTTTAACTAAGATTTTAATGTCTTAAAAAATTCCCATATCCTAGATTTTTTAATACAACAAAATATTTAAATCTATTTTGACTAAAACAAGTTTGACATACATTATATTTCCAATTACTTTTGTTAGTTTTTCGATATGGAATGACTGATGAGTGATGAAAGAACACAAAACACCTAAAACACACACATACGTCTCTATATTAAACCAATACGTTCCTCGCTCTACTCAGCAATCAGAATCTAACATATTGTGAGATAATCATAAATAAATAAATGTAAAAAATAACGAATTTCATAAAAAAAAAAAATTTTTTTTTTCTCTTTAATGTTTTGGTGAAAAAATCACCTTGCATACAACAAGTTTGTTAGGTACATTTTTTCGTGGTAGAGTATACAGACATTGGCCTTTGCTCCTTCTTATAATTCAATTTTACTTTAGCTTATTTATTGGTTTATGATATGAAATATAATTTATTAATATTTAAGTTATTTGTATCTACTGACTACAATTCTCGTTTATTGTACGCGATTGATTATTATGTTTATGGTATAGAGATGTTCGTAAAATTTTGATAATCGAGAAGTACTATCGTATAAATATTAATTTTAACATATTAAATCAATGTATTAACTATAAGTACAACTGATGAATCGACAAAAATTAAATTAACACGCTATGGTTCTAATAAAATGCATAGACTTATCAATAATCTAATGTTTTTTATACACAGGTAACCTTATAAAATATACATTAATAATATGTATTATAAAAATATTAATTTAATTATTTATTTATTTATTTTTGAATTTTCTTCATACCATAATAAACTATTTTTGAGAACTCAATTTATAAAATTTAAACAATACATTTGGTAACCTACACTCTTGTTTCAAATACTCAACTTAATTTTTTTTTTCTTTAATTCGAGTATGACATCATGCAGCACATTATTTTAAGTGTTTTGTTTAAAAATATTTAAGAAAATATTATGTTGTATTTTTTAATATAGTTTATATTATTATCTGTATGCGAGTAACTATATTATGCTCACAAACCACCAAAAATATTTCAGACTCCAGTGAGTATTTAAATTAAATTATTTTCACTTGGATAGGTATACACTTTACATGATCCAATAACCGTAAATCCAATTGGGATGTAAGCCAATTTATATTTATATCATTACACATTTTTTACATTCCAGATTACAGTTTAAATTTTATATGTATATAATAAACAGGAAAAATATCGTTAATTTCTTGCAGAAATATTACCAATATTACACAACATCGTATACATATCTATTTGTTATTACACGTTTTTACTTTAAAATTTAAATGCTATTTTAATTCCATAAACACACATCGATGATCAAATATACTTAAGTTTGTTGCGTATAGAATCATGAATGTTATGTTTAGCAGTTCAAACAATTGTACATAAATAAAATAATATAACACAAACATATTGATTTCATTATAATTTGTAAACCGAGTAAATTGTTTAGTTCAAGACATTCATACTTTATAGTCCTGATAATAATTATAAACGTTTATTTGATTATTATCATAATTAGTGTACTTAAAATATTATACATGCAACATTGAATACTTCAACACCAACTCAAACTTTATTCTTATACAGTGTACACTAATGATACATAAACCATACAGCTTAAAAACGGAATATTCATTTTCTAATTTTATCTATAAGTATATTTTTTTATAACCAGTATAATTTCCATGTTGTATAATAGGTGTCAATCGTTAAGTAAGCCATTATAATGGATGTGTCAAATTTGAATTGAATAGTAAACTACTGTACATGAAAAATTATTAAGAATATTTTGTAGTGTGAGTAAATACAAATAATATAAATTATTTGCCAACAAACCCTTAACCCAATCTTGCACGCTCAATAAAATATTCACAAGATTGAGTAAATCGCTGTAATGTTCTGAACTATTCGATGGCGAGAGGTACATACATTCGAAACTTATAATGTACAGCAAAGCGAGTTCCTCTGTTCCTCAAGAGGGATTATTTTATTTTATTTGAAATATCCATGCATATTATAATTAATATAAGTACTTACTTACTAGAAACATATTATAATCATAATATATATTGACTATAACAATTGAATTGAAGATGTTTGGACAGTCGTCATTTCATTTATTAGATAATTTATCTACCAATCAAATCCTAATATGATGACTGTCTCTTAAATAAGCTAAAACGGTGAGTGTCCTTATAATCGGAATTATTCTTGTTTATTCGTAAATACTAATCAAATATTACGAAGCATCGCCAATCAGTATAATGTCTAAAAGTATACCTGCAATATACTATAAGCTCATTATTAAATAATATTATTTCCTAATACGTATAATGTTTATTTTATTGAACATGAAATATATATAATCAATTTAACACGAGCTTAGATATTACATATATCCAGCCTATACAAATTATCAATTCGCCGCCATTGTAGTACAATATTGAACATTTTTTAGTAATAACATTTATTATTAATGTACTTGTAATGTTTTCTAATATTTTCTGTACCCACGATAAAATAACAATGTGCCAAAATCATTGAATCAAATATTATTTGGCAAAATATCTACAACACATACATAGGTATGCCAAATAATGTAATGGACTTATGAATAAATATTATAAATAATTTAAATAATCTAGTTGCGTAAAATCTATTCGTACAAATGCTAATATTTGACCTAATTTATTTTAATTTGTTCCATATCATTTTGCTTTAAACTTTGAAATGTATTTCATAAGATATGGTTTTTAAAATACATACAATTATAATACAGTTTACGCTTATTTAACTTAATTGAATAACAATATTTCTTTTTGGACGTTTAAAATTCAATAACGACAGTACGACACATTGAACTAAAGTGAGTAATTATTGTATCGAAGAATATTATTTTTTTTCAAAATCTATTAACGATTTTAGAAAAATTTTTTACATAATTTCGAGTTAAATAAAACAACATTTAAAAAAAACATATTTATTTTTAAGTTTTTTAAACTACAACATACATTTCCAATTTTATATTTTGAAACAAAATATTTTTCGTAGTATTTCGATACATAAAAATTATAATTCGAGCAGAAAGTTTATGAGTTATAAGTATACAGAGTTTAAGTTAACGGTGTAATGAAACAGAATATTGGTCTACTACTCCATATATCTAAACTTTGAATATGTATAACTTATAAATCATAACTCATATACTACTGATCAAGATTTCAATTTTTATGTATTAAAATATTCTGAATAGTAATTTACTTCTAAGTATGAAAATGAAAATGTATATATTGCCATTCAAAAAAGTAAAAACCTTGAAAAATGATGATATAAAAATTAAAAAATATAATTCATGTTATTTTAATTCAACTTTAAATTATACATTTTTTTCTAAAATGTTAATAGATTTTGAAATAAGTAATATTATTTTATAGAAGAGTCTCTCTGTATATAGAAGCATAATATTTAATAATACGATATAACAAAATATTAAAATATTCTAAACTTATTAAATTTATTTTTAACACTTTTTTGGAAATATTTTATCATTTTCTAGACAATTTTACCTAATTTTTTTTTATTAATACTATTGAAATTTATTAAATATATGTTTATTATGTAAATTCTATCTTAAAAATGAGATATTAAACAACGATAAATTAACATGTTTTTTTATTATTAACAAAGAAAAATATAATAATTTATAACCTACAATAAATTAACTACTTTTGCAACTGTGTTTTCAATACAACAGATAATATTTAAGTTTCCTAGTTGAAAACACAGCTATATATTGTTGAAAACAATAATCTGATATTTGTTATTAGTATAGCTTATAAAAGGTATTCATATTCAAATAAATGTTAATGTTTCAAAATTAAAACATTGTTAGTTTAAAAATTATATGTCCAAATAAAAAAATTGTATTTTAATTATTTTATGATTGAAATTTGTTTACTTTAAAAAAATGTTATACCTACAAAATATTAATTATAAATCAATGTTATATTATAATCTTTATACATATATATAACATATGTGTGTTTACTTTATTTTAATATTTTAATTTTTTAATACAACTTAGTAGTTTGACCTTGCACTTTGTATCCGAATAAATGGCTTTTTTAAACATTAACATCATTCAAATCGTTTAATAGTCTATTATATTATATATTAGAATACGTAAAATAGGCCTGAAGAAACGTAAATATATTAATTATTTACCTTACCTTAAACAGTGCATGTTTTGTAACATAGCGGCATTAGCGATCGCAACTACATAGTTATCAATTAATGATATAAATTCTTGAAATCGATTGTCATACGTATGATAACAATTACATTTTACATTTTACTGTACTGGTAATGCATGAGGACGTTGGTTTTATGTAAGTAACATTGAATCCTCAAATTAACGGTTTATTTTTAACAAATTAAAAAACACTTCTGCTTATACGTTAGTGTATTGCACATGGTTACATTTTTCAACATTTGTGGACATTTAAAAAAAAACCGTAAGTATAATATTTAAGTCTTAAAAAATAGCAGTAAAAATATGAAACGATTGTAAGGAAATTTACAAATAATATATTATCATTTTTTTTTTTAGTAAAAATATTAATTTTATTCAGATTATTTATACAGGTACAATAATGTATTTGGTACATGTTATGTAACTCATATAAAATATTTTGATAGATGAAATTTTAATTTAATTATGTAATATTTGTCATTCTAATAATTTATTATTAGACTTTAACTTTATAATCAATAACTTAAATGTGCAGTTTGTGTTCATTGGAAATGAACATTACAGGACAATGAACTTTTTATTTTTATTTAATATAAACATACTAAAAATGTTGATATATTTTCTAAAGTTTCCAGGGATAAGCTATTAAATCTTAAATCAATCACCCAAGTTAGCTTTTTAAGGTAGGATGCTACTATTAATTTCTATTAAATATGCTAGTACAATCGTAATGACAAATTATTCAATAATTCACGTAATTTGTTTATTAGCCTTATTTATGGTAGCAGATGAAATGAAAAAATCTTCCAGAAAATAACTCAAAACTCAAAACCCACCTATTATGAAACTTCATACGATTAATGAATGAAGTCCGTAACACAACAATGCGACTGGTTAGGTATATATATTCTTTACAACACATTATGACACTGTCAAAACCGTAGTAAATACATTTTCAATTTCGATTTTATTCCGAATATTGTGATAACCTTATATAGTTACTTATACTTTAATGGCTCTATATGTTAATCGTATTTCCATTTTTTTATCGGTCGCGCGTCGCCGCTATCATCAACGTTTCCGCTGTACAACGGAACAAAACGGATCGTGGGTTTTTATCACAAACCGTGTACAAATAATATTGATTTACAAACATTTAACATACACATATTATATTATTTGTATTTCATTCCGAGGGGCAATGGAAACCAGCTCGTTTATTCTGAGATAAAACGTACCTAACGTTTTAGTCGCTCACAGACCGTACCGAAATATTGTCACCGGCACTGCATTAGGATATATTATTATTATTATTATTACAGTGACACGATGTGGTCGAAAACCGTCACTTTTACTGCATTTCTATGGCTGCTGGCCTTCGCAGATTTTCAATTAGCGTCCGCCGCCCAAGATGCCACGTGAGTATTGATTTCGATGCTTTTCAATATTTTCAACCGTTGAAATCGCGAAGAATATATTTTAATATATTAAAATGAAAGTGGAAAGGCCTAACCTAACCTAACAGAATAGGTATTTTTACTGATAAAACCGATCAAGACATAACTATTAATACACAATTTTCCCGATTAACGTAATCCTCAAATCATTTATTTGGTTAAAAATGTACCACGTCTTAACTCATTTTTTTACAAAATCATAGTCGCTCCTGAAACAATTAATGTTTGTAAATTACTTGGCCATTTCAACGTCGATAATATAAATAAATCATCAATGAGACGTCTATACTGCCCTGCTAAGCAAAAGTGCCGTAAAACTCAATTTCTTATTTTTGAGAAAAATGAATGTTTGTTTTTTTAATTTTATTATAACTTTATTATTTGTTATCCCAATTAATTTAGTATAATACATATTCACCTTTATAGTTTTTTTGACGAGGAATGCAATGAAATAATAAAATAAAACTTTTATCCATATGTTACATGAATAAAAGTTATTTTGATGTTATTACTTAGAGCCATAAGCCGTAAATATACCACTATTTACTAAATAAAAATGCCGTAAGTCAATTTTACGGCATTATTGCTTAATAATTATAATTGTCTATAGATATAATTACTTGAACTAATGGCCGTAAATAATTTTATATTTATAATGATAGATATTATATCTTGGTTAGTAGATACTATTACTTGGGTAGAACATAGAAATATTAAGCAAAAATGCCGTATCTATCAAAATATTTACGGCGTTTATGCTTAGTAAATGTATGATACGGCGTTCTTACTTAGTAGTTCTAATTTTCTTCGTTACTTACGGCGTTTCTAAATAACGTTTTATGTGTTTGTAGCCTATTTAATGTGATTTTGGGGGTATTTTTTCTACAGAGAATGTGTAAAATGTGTTTACCGATCAGATGCCGTATCTATCTAATTTTTTTTTTTTTTCGAGTTACGGCACTTTTGCTTAATACCTATATAAATATTTAACATGTATAGGCACGAAGATATAAGAACGGCAATATATTCATTCGCGCACTCGTTGCGTGATAATGTGGACAAATTGGAGCGACACGAACGGCGAGAGAAACAATCGGGTGATCAAATGCAAAATATGCTGTTGACGATCGTGAATAAGCAGAGAGAGCAAAATGCAGAAAGCAAAGGACTCGAGATGGCTATCAAAGGACTAGAAGAAAGTATGAGTGCATTGACGAACGCAGAAACAGAAGAGGTAAGACAATTTAACGAAAAAACTCATAGAATATTATACTCTATCAATATTTTTGACCAAAAAGTTTATGAAATATAAATATATAATAAATAATATATATATATATCTATATGTGTATAATATTATTTGTTTTGTTACAAAAACAGTTGAGGAAAAAAATAATTTCAATTATTAAGACGCATGCAGTGAATAATTTTAAATAAAAATCAATTATGAAATAAAAGTAAAAAGTTAAGTTTAATTTACACACTGTTTTAAGGCTTTTATTTTATTTTTTTGTTTATTAAATTAAAATATTGGAAATTTTTTTACTTAGATAGGTGAGTCTCGTTGGAAAATTATAAACCATAATCTCGAGATTTTTCGAACTGGGAGTGAAACGTTATTTGAACAGAAAACCCTAAACAAAATAACTATTTCTGTTAAAATATATGTTCATACATTTTGAAATATAAATTAAAGAATTCGATTCGTCACATATTGAAAATTTTCAATTTTATTTTCAGACTGCCGATAGAAAAGACACGAAACTTATGTTAGACAACTTGGATAGGCGCATCGCTTCTGCTGACTCCGAGTTTAAGTCTATTTTAAAAGCAGAACAGCAGTCTTCGAACCAGCTGTACCAGTCGTTCGACGACAAGCTGACCGCCATGTCGGAACAAATCAATGGGCTACAGTCCCGATTCGATTCTCTGGAACGAGCTCCCAAGTCCACCGTGACAAACGATGTCATCTTTGAACTACTGAACAAAATGATGATCGACCAGAGCTCACAGAACCACGTCACGGTGTCGGAGCCATCGAACGCCACGGCTCAGTTGGTACAGGAGACCAGGCACGTGATCTTGGAGGCGGTCAAGTCACTGTCGGACAGAATGGACGATAGCGACCGGAAACAAGCGGCGTCGGATGCAAAACTGACGGAAGTGGCTAAATCGGCTGCCGCGTTCCAGGACGACGTGCAGAACAGCTTCCGGTTGATGTCGAACGAGGTGAAGACGCTGTCAGACGTGGAGAAAGTGCTCGTGCAAACAGCCGACAACGTGCTGGACACTAAGCGGAGGATCGAGTACGGCACGCACCAAATACTGATGGAAGTGACGGCGGTGATCAACGACCGGTCGAAGGAGCTGAACAACTCGGTAAATGCCGGCCTGGAACTGGCGGTGAAGACCGTGCTGGACGCCCAGTCCGTGGGCATGGCCAACTTGAGCGTGAAAATCGAAACGGAAATCAGTCAGGTGTGGAGGCAGATCGGTATCATGTACCAGACGCTCACGGACTCGGCGTCCACGTTGGCTACGCTCCAGCAGCAAACGGATATGTTCGTCAACAGCACGGCCACTTCGGTGGACGGCATGAACGGCAAAGTGTCGGCGATCGCCGGCCGCATGACCGAGGTGGACGAGAATCTCAACTACTTGCTCGGACGACTTTCGCTGGTCACGCAGGAGTTCAAAGAGATCAAAGTCGGGCTAGGTGAGGCGCTGGAGAGCATCAGGGTCGGACTGCAAGCAGTCCAAGGCAACAAGGAGGCAGTGGACTTGGGACCTGGTCCAAACCCCATCGACGAAGAACTCCAGTCGGAAAATCTCAATCCGAACGTATTGTCGAAAACCGTTTACACGGTCACATAGACCCATTCAATCGCAATTAATAATATTATTATTATTATAATATTACAATATTATTTCATTTTTTTTTTTTTTTTTAAATACTTTTGGTAAGTCCAGCGTCAATTATTACTATGGATTTATTGATCACAACGATTAAAAAATCCTTTGAAATGTTATGACAATTAATATAAAAAAAATAGGTACCTATACATATATTATAATCGATTACTTTGCTTTAATGGTCTAGAGGTGTTGACGAACATAAATTATAAGTAATTATTTAGTTTTTTTAAGATTATTGTAAATTGTAATAATCTTTCGTTAAGCTATAAGGATACAGCGAATACCAAATAATTAGTATAAGTATTATAACAGTACATTGAATTACGATAAAAGATCTAAAAAAATTATATTATGCCTTCCAGTAATACGCAATAATGTTAAAACTTTTATAGAAAGAACTTTTTACTTATTATTAAAATTAAGTAGTTTTAACAATTGTATTGTACAAATTAGAAATTTAACTTTCAGTCTTCTGCATTTATATATCAAAATGTATTAAAAAAAATACTGTTTAAAAAGTTACAAAACTAATAGCTATCAATTTTAAAATTATCATGATAATTATATTTAATATAAAATAATATTATATTCGATGTTCTTCGATTCCTAGATATTTATACTGGTCATGATAATTTTAATTATTATTCAAGTTGAATCTATATATTTTTTTTCAATTTATTTGTTTCTAATGTTTTTAAAATACGTAAGTTAAAATTAGTAATGAGCCGATTTGAATTTTTTTCCGATACCCGATAAACCGATACTCGTAACAATTATTAAATCTATAACCGATGTTTGAAAATCATTGTTCGATAATTAAAATAAATGATATATCGGTGGAAAACCTGTTACCCGATACTATTTTATTAATATCTCAGAACATATAGTTTTTAAGAAATGTGTTAACCATACCACAATTTATTTAGGAATTATTAATATTAATTACTAATTAAAGATAACTATTAAATACACAATATTATTTTAAATTTTAGAAAATAGTTTAATAATAAACTAAGTTAGAAACGGTTTCTTTTTATTCCAAAAATAATAAATGTTTTTTCTCCTAGAATATCGGATCAATATCGCTAACGACGCTAAAGCCGATACTCACCTCCAATTAATTGTGCTTTTAGTCTAATATAGGTACCTACTCACATAATGTCATAACCGAACTAAAAAAACTCAGCAGAGTTTTAAACAGAATAAATCCATCATTAAACTTGCCACAGGTAACAACGTTCAGAAACAAATATAATTAATAAATATATCTACTATATAAATTATAAATCAAAGGTCTAAAACAAATGACCCTTATTCAAATCCAACGGATTTAATCCACAGTTTTTGACTGATTTGCATAAGCTTTGCTGTTTGTCAATAAATTCAGTATAATCTGTACAGTGTCATAAGCTACGCTTTACTTTTCAACACATAAATGTTGAATAAAGTTATATTCATGAAAAACTTTAATTATTTTATACATATTGTTGTCATTGGTTACAATAAGTAAAATAGTTATTACGATTGTAACTTTATATTATAATTTTAGACCTGTATAGTGTACATTATATATTTTTCAACCCAAATAACTGTGTTAAAAACTTGTACTAGCTGTTACATTTAATGGAATTTAAGAATGGGTAAATTATCGGGCATTTAATGTAACAGGCAATCCGACAATGTCATAAGTACTAACTTTAAAAAGGTAAAATATCAAAATGTGTTACTTTTTGACTTAAATAATTAAATATCACACCTACTTATAAGTACTTACTGATTTATTGAGTAGATAATCTTAAAACAATTACATAATAGATCACTGAAATATGAAAACTACATAATAGCATTTTCAACTGGTAAATTAAATATCTAAAAATAACAAATACATCATACATACATTTCGATAATACGATTGCAGAAGATAATATTCCACGCTATATAGGTAATTTATAACTCTCTTAAAATTGATTTATACATTTAAAATATGGACGTCAATTTTATCAACTATAAATAATGATTTTTAAAACATAGGTAATTAATCAACACCCGAACCAGGTACGTAGAGACACTTAGTCCTTACTCTGCTTTGCAACCAAAAAAGATTATGAATGTAACTTTTACTCATTACCATTTATTTATAACCATTTTATATAATTCGTACAAATTTTAAATTAAATTTATAATTATAGACTGTAATTTATTCTCCATTGTTACAATTTTATGTGCTTCAAATATTATAATATTAAATTAATAAATAGAATCAAAAATTAGCATACCTACAGCTAATCAGTGGCAGCGGGATATAGGACAATTTCAAGTGATTGCTTCATGTTTAATATAGGTGGGTAGTATAATTGTAATACCTCAATACTATAACTATCATAACAAGTATTATAATCAATCTAATCTATTATTATATTATTATTTTGGTTTAATGGTTGAATGGTTAATGGTAAAAATATTAAAAAATATACAATTTGCTTCAAAGAATCAAACTGTTCGCGCCACTACTGCAGTTAATTAAATACACAATATTAAAAAAAAAAAATGTTTCGTTTATTAGTCTCTTCATCAATGTGAATAATTTTATAATATTCCACTTGATATCCTGTGTTAGATATTAAGATTTATATAATAAATACTAACGTCAACGTATGTACATTGTTTAAAAATAAAAATTGTAATCTGTACATTAATAAACAGTGGTCATTTTATATTATTTTGTCTTTGTTCCAAAAAATCTTTCTTCATTAAATCATTGAGAATTTGATGAAGTTTTCAATGGCTTCATCGCTTCCATTTCGTTTGAATGAACACCATTTGATTCTTCTGCATTGGGTCCGGAATTCCACGATAACGTTTTCGCTGTTCCGAATATTAAAAATACCATAGCGCCACACATATATGTCGCAGCCAAAATCCAAAATACAATGCACCATTGCTCAAATGTTTGCTGCAAGTATATATAAAATTATACATATAACAATGATTAGTATTTAAATGTTAAATCAAAGTTTGGTGTTTAACATGTTTATACTAACATTGTTATTCGTTAGTTTTCCCACTATGTATGATGACAAGGACCCTCCAAACGAAGACAGTGTGTTTGCCATACCAAATATTGTGCCTGAAATATAGTCATTGCACATCCACGTCGTTACATAATTATTTTACAAGCTATTATAGTAAGTAGTTAATATTTAATACTGACCAGAAAAATTTGGAGCTATGTCCAAACCATTTCCAAGATAACCACCCGTCACAGCTCCGTTCATTGTCAATGCAATAGTAAATATTATTACCGACCACACTTGATTATCTCCAAGATACACTTGTAAGATCATCAAAAGTCCTGGCGTAAATACACCTGTAAATTAAAATTTTGTTTTATTACTCGAATTCACTATGAAACAAATTTTATAACAAAATCATTTGAAGAGAAATTACCGATAAAAGTAAAGATTTTTCTAGTCATTGTCTTTGATATTTTTTCAGAATTTAGTAAACGATCAGCAACTATTCCAGCAAACAACGCCATTACATATTTACCCAAATAAGGAAGACTAGATAGAAAACCATTCTGAAATTATGAACTTTATTAATATAACAAATTAAAAATAAACAGGAATACATGATGAATAAAACATAATAGTCATATTTAATTATATATGTATACCGATTTAATGTCATAATGAAGTAAATATTTCATGTAAGTAGGTAACTGATTGACAATAGTAAAATAACCAAAGACACTAGCTCCGTGTGTAATAACTATGGCCCATACCGGTAATGACGTAAGTATTTTTATCCATGGCAGTTTTTTTGGCTATAAATAAAAAAAAATAATAATAAAATCTTATAAATTACAATAATTGTAATTTAAACTTTTTTTAGTGTGTTTAATCGAAAATTAAATGAATATTATGTATAAGATATACAGAATATTATTCTTATCCGTTCTAATTTTGTATGACACAACTACACAAGTATAATCTATGCTATACAAATTTCAAGTATTCTTTTGTCTATAAAATAGTAAATGGGCTTGGTATGTAAATCTAACTGTATCAATATAATACAAAATGTATAGTATTATTATATTTTAATGTTATCATAAAATACTTGATATTAATTAACGTGATCAATCGTTAATTTTGTATTATTTCATATATACTAGAATAAATATTATTAAGACTCATTATTACCTTTGTACCAGGTTTGCTTTGCTTAGCTATTTCTGTTTCAATATAATTTCTTTCGAATTCGCTTATTCTAGGATGAACAGCAGGTGTTTCAAAAACCAAATTAAACCATAACGCGGACCACGCAAGACCTACTAGTCCCGTAATATAGAATGCCGATTCCCATCCCCATGCAGAAATTAGTATACCACAGACCGGTAATGTAATAGCTGCGCCTAAAGTAGAAGCTAGAAATTCCAATACGATTACAAATTAGATAATTATTAATAACAATTAAATAGATAGCTTAAATATAGTTAAGAATAATTTAAATGGTTTTTTTTTAATTTTTTTTTATATCGATTGAATAATTATTTTATACACTTAAGTGACATTGCCTAACATACAGAAAATGTATGAACATTGATGATAATTATAGGGTTCAAATTGTTTTTTTTGTATTATGGTATAATTTTTATAAAAATTAATAAATTTGTGACAAAATATCATTTATATCAAATATTTAGAAACAAAATACAATAATTCCATAATACATATTAGGTATATCATATACATAATTTATACATTTTACCTTTGATTATCATCAATGATTTTACAAACGACAATATTTTTTTATTATCTATAATCAGCTTGTTATTCAACTATTATCTGCGTATATATAAACATAGGTATAATGAATAATGACTAATTCACTACATATTTGTTTTTTAAATAATCATTACACGATTTAATTTTTATGCTTGATGTATAAAAATATTAAAATTCTTCCCACATCAATGTATAGTTTTGTAACGAATTTGAATTAATCAAGAAACGAGACTGTATAATTGGCAAATTAATTTTAGTGTCAGTATATTAAGCTAAATTTTTCTACATATACGATACTAAGTGCTTTATAATTAATTGTCAAGAACTTAATTTTTTTATGGCAGTTTAATAAACGAATAAACCTCATTCCTTTTAAAAATATGTAACGATAAACACTAAACAGCATGTTATAAGAACTACTACTAAGTAATTTCTCTCTATATATAGTTAAAAATGAAGAGGTATAAATAATGAATGATCATTAATAAAAAAAAAATATTTAAAAAATGGTATTATATATAAAAGCCATAAA
This sequence comes from Aphis gossypii, assembly GCF_020184175.1. Lineage (NCBI taxonomy): Eukaryota > Metazoa > Arthropoda > Insecta > Hemiptera > Aphididae > Aphis > Aphis gossypii. The sequence continues at coordinate 74,372,697 of NC_065530.1, forward strand.
ATGTAAAGTTAAATGACATAATACCCATCATGTTGGACATGAACTTGCTACGTTCATTTGGTGGAATCCAATTGGCAGCAAGTGGTAATATAGCCGGCCATGTTACTCCCTGAAATACGATAAACAAGTAGAAGTTTCATGATAATATTATAATTTTATTATCATATTATAACAGATACTTTTTTTAACAAATTATAGAATAAAGTAATTAAGGAATTTTAAATCTACTGTTATACTTCAAAATTAATTCAAATCAAATAATAATGTAAAAATGTAAATTATAAATAATTTAATCAATCGTCTAGTTTTTCAAAACATATAATAAATAGCATAATTAAGCTCAAAAAACATTAAACTAATTTCCGTTTTATAAATAACTAGCTACCTATATTACACATCTTTGCCCAAGAAAAACCAACAAAACAATTAAAATATGGCAGTGTATCGGTGTATATGATATATATACCTACTTACTCATTAAGTTTTCTTGACATATGTAAGCATAATCTTTGAAACTTATGTCAAAATTCGTAAATAAAATGCACGTGAGAATTACTCTATACCAACCTATAAGTGTTGAAAAACAAAGCAAAGAACACTCCCTGAATACTTAGGTATAATTATACCTACAACAACTAGAAATTTTGTATGGTTTTTAATTAATTATATGAATATGTTTGGTAAAGAAAATTTTTTTCTTGTGTTAAATGTGTAACATATGTATACCTAAAATTAAAACAACCCGCTTCATATATACAGTTATTTATAATTAATATGTATCAATATTTTTTTTAATTTGTTTAATGTAATAAATATATTGAAAAACACTCACTAAAGTAAATCCCAAAAACACCCGACAAAAAATTAGGCAATATATGCTAATTTTTGCGGCCATAGGTGTTAATAAGGTAACCATTGATGCTAGCAACATAGAGTAGCCGAAAACGGGTCGAGCTCCAATCATTTCCGATAAACGACCACCCGGCAATTCCGTAAGAACATAGCCCCAAAAGAAACTGCCCAATATCATATTTTGTTCATACTCAGACCAATTAAACTTTACAGAGCCAGGTGGACTTGAATGAGTCCGAATTACGGTGGCCTGAAAAAAATTGAAACATTAATTACTCATGGATAATAAATACTAAAAAAAAAAAAAAATTGTTATCTTCCCTAACATACCTGATAGTTTTTTTAATTTATACTATAAATAGAATTGTTTATATTCAAAACTCACTTTTCAATCATTTATAAAAACATATAACTGATTTACTAGTATGTATGAACTGCATTTTAAGAGACGAAAACCAAACATTGGTGTGACATCGTCATGATAGTAAATTGTCAATTTATCAATTTTAAATTAAAATCTAATTGTTTTTAACTGGGTCTCGTAAATTTTTAATTAAATTAGTGTCATGCATCAGTGGCAGTTTCGGTCATGGCCATCTGTTATTACTATTATAGGCGTATGTATATAGTCAAATACTATCGAGGAACTGTTAAAAATCCAAGTAATTATTACTATACAAATTCTTGAAAGGCTCTATTTCACACTCCTTTATATCCCTTTTTCTACACCGAACAACAATAGTTACTAATAATTATAATTTTTCACGATTGAATATTACCTATATTAGTACAAATTAACCAAATATCATAACGCGTAATATTCCGAGAAATATTATATTACATCAAAATAATATTATAATTTAAATTATATTTTGTAATAAATTCATAAAAATAAAGTTTAAGAAATTAGCATGGTAGTAATGTTTTCTTTTCCTATTTTATTTATGATGAAATAATTTAAATGCCATATACTAATATGTTTTTTTTCCGAAACCGTAATGAACAACAAAAAACTGTGTAAACTGTATGTCCCAGTAATCTTTGTAATATTTTGCAAGATCAACAATGATTTTAGTAACCATGGTAATGCATGTCAATATGTCATGACAGATGAATGGGCACAATAATATTTAAAATATAATTTACATAATTTTAGTATAGCATGATGTAATTATTTATAATGTATGTATATGAAAGCAATATATTAAATTAAATTTTACAATTCATTTAGAAAATCAAACATATTAACTCTGAATAAAATAGAAAATAACGGTATTTATTATAATATACATATGTATATATAAAAAAACCTGATCCTTAAAATATATATTACATAATTCACTTGCATATTCTCGAAGTATCGGGTGTTATGATAATTTATAGAACATATTTGCACTAGACGGACGAAAAAAATCTGGTTTTAAAATTCTACGTAAGAGAATATAGAGTGAAACAAAATAAAAAGTCACTAGTTTAGGTTTCATAAAAATGTATGCTGTTATACTTTATAGCTATGGTTTTACTTTTACCAAAACAATGAAATAAGTGGTAAATACCAAATAATATAAACTATATATCCCCATCCTACTTTATTTATTTAAAGTAAGATGTTTGAAGATTAATATGTAAATAAAAAAGAAATTTTTATAGCTATAAAGTCCCAAAATTAATTATAAACAATATTTTAATTACGCGTAACATCTTGTTTAATTTTAAAATATGTATGAAAATAAAATGAGTTCTAATCCATTTTTCACATTAGTAGGTAATTGTTTGGTAGTTACAGTTGTATTCTTCTATAGTTATACAATTTAAATGCATTTTGCTTAATATGTATAATAATAAACAATTTACCTGATAAAATAGTAAATAAATTATGACATTTTCAATACAAAATATGAAATAAACATAAATTATACTTATTCAGTATATCTGCAGTAAAAAAACTCTTGAAGACATTGTTAACATGTACCTAGGATTATTTAATAAAGAATAATGCAATATTTAATTATTGCATATGAAATTTTAATTTCTATAACCATTGTTCTAAATTAAGTAATTTTATGATTTTATTTTTGTTTTTTGTGCGATCATTACAATATTTAAAAAGTTACATTTTAAGTAAAATTGATCATCAAGTTGTAGAAAAGTAATATAATTGTATCAATAAATGTCCCAAATGAGAGAAATTAGAAAAACTGTATGAAATTATAAAAAAAAATATATTATTCCAGGCTTTAAGTATACAATTAGAAAACATTTAACATATCATTATAATAGTTTAAGATTGAAAAACATAACATAGAATACCTATCTCAACATAATATTATTGATCATTAAGTAATAATTAATTAATGTACTAGGTAACGTAATTATTAAAAGATATTGTAGACTATAAATGTAATTTATACCGATATCAAAACATCGAAGGTCATAATATTGGTTACAATCGGAAAAAAACCTATTAAATCAGTTGTAGGTATTATGGTTATTAAATAACTTAAACTATATCATGATCTGATGCCCTAAATTATTATTGATAAATTATAAGCTATATTTTCACTACCTCGAGGGACTTAACCTAGTAATTATAAAACATAACAAATTTATATTAGCCGTAAATAATTGTATTAATCATTTAATATAAACAGTTAAATATATACAAAATATACCAGAAAATTAAAAACATTTAATTATTTACCCTAAATATTATATATTCAACGATAAAAAATTCACCTATCTACTTATCATTACGTTGAGCGTCCTCGTAATGAATTCATAACAGCATAATTTTTGTTGTACAAATTCGTACATCGTCAATGGCAGATTCTAATATATAATATTATTATCTTATATATTATAGCAATATAGTATTCACTAATTATATTACGGTTATTTTGTATTGTACGATTCATTTATGTATGATAATTATGTAACATCATAAACATATATTGATTAATGAATATGAATATAAATAAAAATAATAAATACATGTATAAATACTTATATAAATCTAGACTTCAAATTTAAGATTTACTGGGAACTGAATGGTAAAAAAAGAAATTAACTTAAGAAAACGATATTTTAAAAATTCATCAATTATTATTCAAATTGTTTACATTAATCAATTCATTCAAAACAAAGAAATTTTTATACCTCAATAACTATAATTAATAGATATTTTATGACGTATTCTTATAGTGTAAGGAATGTATTTTTTAGATTTTTGATAAATGAAAAATGTTTATAAAAATATTTTAATTCTTTGGAATTTTCTACTTTTTTTAGTTTTTTTTCGATTAATGTACAAATCATTTAGTTATGACTGTTATGAGTAAAAAATCTTAATAGTTCAATATACAAGATTTACCAGTTTTTTTACACTAATAAAAAACATCGAAAATACAATTTTATTTAAGCATTGCCATTTGTATGCAAATTTTGACAAAAATTGTCAAATCCTGAAAACTCGCATATTTTTATTTAACCTAACTGAGTTTTTAAAAATTTTCCATACAATAAATAAAATTAAAAGTGTTTTTAGAGCAACATTGATTTTTTTATGAGCGTTTGAATTTCAAATTCAAAAACATAAAAGACTTATTATATTATACTTATTTTTGAAAAATTAAATTTATTAAATTTTTTCTACACATGCACGGTAAAAATTAAAATCATTATCAAAGTATTAAAATATATTTTTATAAGATTCATTTTAATTTTAAAATATTTGCATGAAGAAAAATAATCGAATAATATAGATTATATTTTAGGCATAAATGATGTACTGATATATTTGTTATTTAAAATAAATTATTTATATCAAGCAATTTAAAATATGCATTTATAATATACATATTTAATATTTATATATACCTATATGCGTGTGTATATTAATTTATATTTTTAGCATACCTAATTATTTAAGAACCAAATTGTACTTTGATCTTAATATATATCAAATCTTTGATTTATCTTCAAAACATTCTCCAAATTACTACGACGTAATTTAATACGACTTACACAATTATACATAGTTTGGTTGTTTTATACTTGGTATAATTTAATAACTAACAATAGATAATATAACATAACCATTTCCTGTATCAACTTTTTATTGCATAGCTTGATTTGGTTTTGGATTATTTTAATCTAAATTAAAACTCTAAATATAGAGCACAAAGATGCTAAATATTTTTAAATTTATCTAATTTTTAGCCTTGCGAAATCAAAAAATTAAAATATTACAGCTTTATGTCAGTAAATACCTGTTGAACAAGGAAAAGTATCAAGTTGCCATTTCAATAAAAGAAGGCTAGGTTAGGTTAGGCTATTTTTTATAATAAGAATTTTGACGTGTGTGACGTAGAAAAAATAAAACCTTATAGATATCATATAGCATTTTACTGGTACCTATGCTCCAAAGGTCTATCCATTTTAATTACCATCATTAATTGAACGCTGAGTAGTTAGTCCGTAAAATGTATTATAAATTACTTCATTGCAAAGTGCAAAGGAAATTGTCCTATTGTTATATTTTCATCCTTGAAACAATCCGATATTCTAAGAATTTATAATATCACATGTTATAATAGTTGTTGATTTAATGTTATTCAACAAATCTTAATAAATATTCGTAATTTTTTTTTCCAAATAGGACAATAACTACTGATTATAATAAATAATCAACTTACCAAATTCAATAATGAACATAACATACCTATTAGTTATTTATTAATGATTACAAATGGACAATACTCCAGTATTTAAAATAATATATTAATATTATTTTAAATATATAATAAATTAAACTTGTGATTTAACGAAAATCTCGGTAATTCTATAACTTTTCCGTAACTATCGTTCCTTTGAAAATATCGTAATAATATATATATAATATACATACATAATACAAATATGGAAGTAACGAACCTCGATTTAACAAACTTTTTTTTTAGTCTCTTGAAATCCATTATATCGCGAGTTATTTTAAGATATTTTAAAATATTTTATGTACAGTTCTATGGAAATAAAACTAACCTCATAAATCTATAGCTCCAAACACAAATAGATTTGAATTTAAAATATATTTCGGAATCCCATCACGAAGACTTGCTTTCCACGAATTTGTTGCATGTTTTAATTATCATAGCACTTCCAAGATTTTTTTTATCTCAAGAAGATACAAAATTGAAAACCCAATAAAAATTATTTAAATATTAAATAATTAATATTTATAATCTTAGATCATAATGCTATACATTTAGATCAAAAATACATATTATATACTCTATCCTACGTTTTATAAGCTATTTGCTAGTAAATATGATGAATAATACGATACAGTGTATAAAGTATAAAGTTGTTATAAACTTATAACAATATTCGTATGAATAGTAAATGCTTTTAAGTTAAACACAAAATTTCTAAAAATCTCGATATGACAATTACCAATTATCATATGTATAAACATATGATACATTGATATAATATATTAATAATAATATAGTTATTTTCTTTCAATATTTTTAAATACAATTTTGTAGAATCAATAACTGTAAATAATTATCTGAAAATAATCACTAATCAGTACATGTATTTATTTTAATGTTATTGCACTTTATTTAAGTAAATACAAAGTAAGTTGAAAGTAAATACAAAAATTACCCATACTAAAAATTATTTCACTACAAATTTAGTTAAAAGCTATATTTATTTTATAATAGTTTATTATTTTAACTTAGAGTCAAATTTTATTTTCTTAATAAATAAACGATTTTTATAAACAATGTATTATTTTGTTAATAAATTAATTGAATTTGCAACGTTTCTCATGTTTTCACAGGGACTGCAAAAATAGATTCAGACTTTAATAATACCGTCATAGAAAACCAATGTTTTTACTTTGGTGCGCTTCCAAAAACTTTTAGATTTGGTGCCAATGATGTAAAATAACTGACCAACAATATGTTGTCATAAAGTAGTGAAATTAAATTCAAGGGCAGTGTTTCTCGTAATAAACGATATTTCAAAGCAGTATTATTTAAAAATACTAATTTTTTTTTTTTTAATTGATTTTTAACTTCGGCGATAAGAGCCATTAGCTTTACACATTATATTTTTCTTATATTTTATTTATTTATAGATTTATGGTTACAGTTTGATTACAACAATACAGGTGGACTTTAAAACTTATAACTATTTGTTTGTTTTTCTATTAAATGTATTTCTCCATTTCCTACACCTAAAATCATATCAATATAAAATATTGAATACGAAATTAGTTTGGTACTTCACTATAATAGGTAATATTGACAAGACTTTCAATCGATTCTACGTGAATCAGTATAATTTAATTAACCCATGAAAATAATAATAAGTGTACTTACATTGGTATCATTTAATGGTGAAATTGAAAAATTAGTAGCTTGTTCTATCGAGACATTTTGCTTATGGTTAGGTACCATGTCTACAATAGCTATTGTGAAGTTTACTCGTAACATATAATTGACCATAAATCCAACTAAAACCATGAGATTTAATATTCTTGAACAGCTCATTGACCCTATATAAAATTAAAATTTGTCAACACAAGCTGTACATACGTAGGTATAAGGAGTATCGTACTATAACATCTAAAATACTTACGATTTTGTTTAATGACCAATCCGGTCTCCACGTTGACTGGTTCTTCTTTTTTCATATTTTTAAAGTTACCAACTTTTAGTGTAAAAAAATGATCACCTTAATCCTAAAAGTATTAAATATTTTTTATAATTACAAATTATATTAATAAAATTAATAAATTATATGTTTAATATTTAAATGTATAAGACAAATAATAAAATTGTGTAAATATACAAATACGAATTTAAGATTGATATCGCTTAATTCAATTTAAAAATATATTCATAGATATTTTTGCTAAGCCTAACATTTTAATGCATCTTATAAGTATATTGTTTATATTTCAAATGTTGAACTTTGAATGATCTAAAAAAGTTTATTTTTATTTTTTTACTAAACATACCGAACTATAATATGAATCACGATCACGCAGTATCATAAATACGTTATAATTAAATAACAACATTTTAATATTACACAAGTAACGTAATGATATTATAATATCAATGAAAGTTATACTAGAAGTTAAAATAAAAATAAATACAATAAAGACAAATTATATTAATAAGACATCATGAATGACCTTGTACATATACGTACTATAATGTACCTACTTAACTGAAGTTAACCCTTTTATTTTTAAAAATTTCTAGCACGAAAGTACTAGACATGCAATATAAAAACTTAAGATTTATTTTATCAATAAAAAATAAATTAACATTAAAAAATTTAACGAAATCATTAGAACAGAATCCAGTTAAAATGACCAATATCTTCTCAAGATTTTTCATTTTTTAATAAAAATTATGTTTGTATAGATAAACCTTATTAATATAGTAATACTAACTTTAAATCTTATCTTAGTATTAAATTGTTAAATTATATTCAAGAAACAAATATTTATTTTAAATTAATTTTAAAAGGAATTTTTTCATGGATTAAAAAACAGTTTTTATTTAGAATATTTTAACCAACGAAAAAAATAGTCTACTATCAATTGTATTACCTGCACAATTTATACAATATTTACATACAAGTCATATATTGTATAATATATATGTATTCATTATTTGCTAATTTAAGCTATACGAGTATATCAATCGATAAAAGAATTTAAAAAATTCAGAATCAAACTAGGTATTTAGTATGAAAGAAACATCGGTAACATGAACATCATTCACTATTTCAAGTTCATTGTTGAAAGTCGATACGTCTCGGTAGTACGAAAAAGCTAGGTCAACATACACTATACTCATTATTTCTATAAGTGTGTTACAAATTTAATCAATACAAATTTAATCTAATAGAATGTATCACAAAGTAATCAAAAAATTTAAATAAAATACATAGCTCTATAATATTGTGATGATATATTAACTACATACATCTTTTACACTTTTTGAGATTCTGAAAAATAAATTGAAATTACATTTTTTTATTAATACAATTTCTAAAATGTCTATTAGGGTATTTTCTCTTTTAAAATTTTATTTTAATTAATTGAAGCCACAAACCATCGCTAGTTTCATCCGTCATCATAATAAGAAAGTTACTACAGTTTTTACATCAATTTGAAAAGAAAATCCATGAATAAATCAAAAATGTAATGAAACATAATATTGTTTACCAAAAAATATTAAAACATAAAATAGTTCATTGGATTTTCAACTAAATTCTAAAAATTTTATTTCATGCATTAAACGTTATATTAATAGCTATATATATATATATTTATAATAATTAATAACATTTATATTAACAAAATATGTATATTTTATAATAAATAATATTATTCGTGTAATATATTGTATCTTTAAATTGTTAGCAAATAAATAATATAATTTTAGTAAGTTATTAAAAAAAAAAAAAAAAACAAATTAATAATCATATTATACATAGGTAGCTAGTGCTCTAAAATTGATCAGAAAAAAAACTATCAAAATAGTTTAATTAAATTATATATATATTAGATTGAATGTATATAAAAATTAATATATTTAAGCTTAACTTTAGTACTTACAAGTGCGTGTTACTAGACTGTATTATGCGAAAATCTATATTGTCGCGTATAATAACAGTGTAGGTAAACTACTCTTTAGTACTGTATGATGTTTATAAATATTTATAATATTATTTATATATCTTGATGACAAGTGTATTCAAAATTCAAATTATTAAAATATTTTATTGAATATTAACTTGAGTAAAAATCACTGTTTAAAAAATATATACATTTGATTACCTAATTTATTAGTGATCGAATTTCGAATAACCGGTAACACAATGCAAATTAATGATGAATAATAACTAGCACAACTGTACGTAAAAAGGTAATATACACCTAAATATTAAATCAATATAATATCGTAAATTATCCATATTCTAATAGGTATATAGATTTAAGAAATAATTGTTCTCTTTAATATTAGTACCTATAATACTTTAATACATAAAGAAATATAAGCTGCAGAAATCATAATATTGTATCGATATAGGCATATTAGGTACCTATTAATACAATTATTTCCTTAAGTAGAAAAAGAGAAAGGAACAATAATAATTGATCTCATCTCTGTAAAAAAAAATCAACTTTTATTTACGAAATGTCAAGTAAATTTATTTTATAAAGAAATTAATTTCAAATAAAAAGAAAATGTTGTCCTCATATTTTAGTTTTGGAGCTAATATTATTATGTAATACTTTCAAAATAATAAACAGCTTATTTGTACATATACAAATATAATGATTGTAATTTTTAGCATAGACATACAATTTAAAATTGTTATCTGTTGTTTTGTAGATAAATTTAAAATAAAAAATAATATTCATTATTATTTATAAATTAAGCACCATAGTATATAAACTATAGAATATATTATAAAAAAACATTATCTGTACCAAATTATGAAGCATCCGCGATGGACTATGGTAGACTATTCAAGTGATAACATCGATATAAAAATATGAACTGTATGATTAATATTTAATTCTCACAATATTATTTACTATATTATTCAACTATAAACAATTTACTGTTATTATAGGTACTCAAAACAATATGATAAACATCTGACAATAAATAAGCTAATTTTACGATTTTCATTATTTTAAATAAACATTAAATTATATAATTCATAAAAGTATTAAACTACAAAAAGTAACATAGTAATAACAAAAATAATTTATTTAAAAAGTTTGACAATATCTAATAAAATAAAATATTATACTATCCTCAAAAAATCTGCTTTTTATGTCAAAAATAAATTTTTTTTGCCTTTTTACGATTTTCCTTGTATAATTTCCTTGTAATAATAATATAATTATGACTATTGTATCCGCATATATGTATATATTTTTTTTAAATCTATATGTACACTTATTTTATATTTTATGTGTGATTTTAACATAATATAATTTCCTAAAAAATAAAAATTAACGCAATATTGTATTTTGTAAAAACTTCAATTCAACTTTAACGTATATTAAAATATAGGCAACAACTATAATCAAATTTTATTTGTAAATGGAATATAACAACCATATTTTTTCCTTGACTAATCTGTGTAAATATCACTTCCAATATAGAAAAATGCCAAATTTGAGAACCACCTGCACATACTTGATTTTAGACAATTTTTCACGACATTGAAGACAACATTTTCCGTAACTTATTATTTAATATATATTTACATAGTTGTGCATATTTAACCAATTAAAAATAATTCAATGCATAAATTATATAACATTTTGTTTATACAATCTTAAGTATATTTGAGTAGTTTGATTAGATAAGAAACATAAACTGTATCTTTTAATGCCGTGATACAGATAGCAAAAATATAATTTATAAAATAAGGTACCTAACTAAAATTTCCAAGTTCTTGATTTCATGATCAAATACACTAGCTATACACCCAATACACAAAACCTATAAGATTAATTCCATTAGAATAAACATTATTACCAATAGTAACACTTACACTTCATATTAAAAACATTCTGGTAATGGATAACTGATAACTTTTATGAATTAAAAAATTATAATAAGAAACATTAAACTAAACAATTATTTAAATATTTAATTCAAAAATAATTCAGTAAATAAAATATTTAATATAACATTAAAAAAAACACTGTAAATATGTATTTAATATAAATTAATAATAAATTAAAAATTATACTTTGAACTTAAATTGTATAGGTTGGTATCTTTTATAATGTAGATTGTACATCAATCTATAAATATTTTTCATTTTTAATTTAGTTCTACTAAAGCTATACCTCCAATTATTATTGGATTTATTTAATTATTATACTTATAAAAATGAATAAAATTTTTTTTTTAATTAATTTAAATTAAAAAAAGAATATTATTTATCATGTATTCCCCTAGATTTGCAGTAGTGAAACTGACTATTGCCCGAAAAAAATATTTTTATACATAGAAAACAAACTCTCTACAGCCACTGAAGTGATCGGTGCATACTGCATATTTCATAACAGAGGTTTCAAATTACAACACTAGATCTTAAATTTTAAAACGATCGATATCGATGTTATAGGCATACTGACCGTATAGGTACTGCAAGATTTATTATGTAAATCGATAATCATAGTCTATATACGTTTAATATATTAAATGAACAAGCCGATAACGAAAACAATAATAATACAATAAAACCATTTAGTCCGCATTGACATTCTGGGTTTTTACATTTCCTATTAATTGATTTCTTTTTATTACAATAGCATAATAAACATATAAAAAATCCACAGTTGGAATTATTTTAAAAAAAGCAAAAAAAAAATGGTTAATTTGGAATCAGAATGCGACGTAAAACGAATTTATGAATAAAAATTAGATCTCTATCTTATATATAAAAGAAGAAGCATATGCTTTAAAAACCAAGCCCTAGTTGTCACCATTGACTTATACTGTCTAAAATCACGTGTACACACCTGCACACGTTTATTAATCCATTTATATTCGATTTTAGAAATACCTAATTGTGTATTTTTTATTGATTTTAAAGAAATATTTACTTAAAGTTTTAACATTAGACATAAGCATCTATATTGTATGTATATTATTGTAGGTAGCATCAAATATTTTTATAATAGGTAGTATTTCACAATAACAATTGATTCCCCGACCAAATTCTAAGGTAAAAAATATATATCTGCATCATTTTGTATACATGGTATATTGATAAGAATGTATATAATATAATACATTAATACATACATATATAGCTGCATAAGATATGTTAAAAAAATAAACCTTTAGAATCATAATCATATAAATTTCCAAACTTAATCTAAACTTGATATTATAATAATAAATACATGCAAAATTACCCACAATAGTATTTTTATAACTTTTTTTTAATAATCCGTGACTACGATAATTATTTATTCAAATTTATAAATAAAAAATATAAAATAAAAACTTTAAAATAATAAAATGACTATAAATACTGTTAATAATGTATTGTATAAGGTAATATAGTAATAATATGTAGGTTAGATGTTTTTTAATATTATTACGACAGTTATTATTATAAGGATTAACGGTAGTATCAAAAACATTGGTCACCTCCGAATAGGTACAAATAATTTCTTCTCATCCACAAGAAAGAGAGAAAACGAAAGTAGGTAACTAGGTATATAAATGTATGTAGAAAATACTTGAAAAAATAGCTTTTCAGAAATTTATTATAGCGGTATCTATAAATATATTATACAACACAATAACTGCAACGATATTAATCCCGTTTATATTTGAATTTATTTAAAAACTGAATAAACTATTTACTATACCTACTATATAACTACAAAATAAGTATTTTATTACTACAAAATATATTTCAATATTTGTATATATTAAACCAAATACAAATGTTGCGTTTGAAATTGACATAGTTAACAAAAATCCGTTACACATTAAAAAAATATTATTTTTAAGTAGGTATTTACTTAATTACCTTTTAGTAAGTACAAAATGTCAAAATATCAAATAAAAGTACGTATAGTTTAATTAAACAATAATAATATACCGAGGTATCTACTTCATGTTTGGTATTTTCCCCGCTTATTTACATTAAAAACCCAATGTCCTAGTGAATATGATAGCTCTGAGAAAACGCAAAAAACGATTGGTGTTGTACACTTGTATTATGTATATACTATACAGCTTACCTCTACGCTATTAGTCGACTCACACGTGTTGCGCGTTTTTATTATTAATTTTTTTTAATTTCCCGTATTTTATATTTACAAGACGTATTTACGGAGATATTACGTTTATAATCGGCGGTCTACGCGAGTATATACGCTATTATTAAACACGCCACGGAGAAAAAAAATACTACATATATATATATATAATACCTACGTATGTATCATATAATAATATTGTACTGATAGATTTACTCAAATCAAATCAAATCAAATCAAAATATAAGACTCACGGTTTGTGTAACTTGGACCCCGATCGACAGTGGATGAGATTGAATATAAATATAAATATATAATATTATAAATAAGAAAAAAAAACTTTAAAAAAAAAAAATTAAAAAATATTATCACAGACGGACGGACGACTACACGCGCGCATACACGTGTGTTCCACGCAGCGACGTACGAACGTAATGTGTAGGATTCGCGTCGGTAAAGACGGGAGGTTACAATGTGTATATATATATATGATTATTATTATTATTGAAATGGACGACGACGACGACGACGACGACAGCGGCGGCAGAGACGATATTAGTAGTACAAAAGTGGTCGGCAAAAACCACTGGGGAACACACGCGCACACTGTAGCGACAGCCGTCCTGCACTCTGCTACAGGTGCGTGGCGCGAACACTACTCTGAATAATAAATTTTCTCGACGGTCGTTACATCGTCGAATGTCGGACGGGTCGAGAGAAGACGACGACGACGACGACCGCGACGGTAGCGCGGCAAAAAAAACAAATGGTAAAAAAAATTTTTTTACAAAACGCCTCGACGTCGGCGTCGACCGTAAATAGGAATAACGATAAACTGTTATATCGTTGTTATTGTGTATCTTTTGTAATTTTTTACGATATTATAATATCGTAGGTACTCGTAAAACGGCGCAGGGTCGAGATATTATATTATATTATTACTATCGTGTATCGCGTGCGGAACAAACGGAACGAGCGAACCTCAGCAAACACCGCACGTGAAACCGGCATTAGGTAAACTGCCGGAGTCGCGCGCGCGCTCTCGACGAACAAAAAATAAAATACGATAAAAATGAAATAACGAAATAATAATACGGTCGCGCGTAACCTAGTCGCGCGCGTGTCTTCGGCGGCGTCCTCGGCACTCGAATCGTCGGCGGTGCTCGCGCCTCGTGTTTTCCGCGACCCAGAGACCTTGTTTTCAACGATTGCACCGTCGTCGGATCTCGGTCCGACTGTTATTTTTCCTTTTCGATTTCCTGTACACGTATTTTCGTGTTCTGCGATACGGAATCTAATTATATTGTTGTCAGAAAACTGTGGTATATACGAATATTATATGCGTATAATGTATAATGTATTACCTATGAGTTGATGATTTTTTTTTATTCTACGGCATAATATTATGATATTTTTATAGATCGTACTCAGACGTACTACAGTTATTATCTTATGATTAGTGGGTTAGTGCACTATACCTATATATAGTGTAATACGCATATAATAAACGTACAACGATAATTGTGTTTACACGTTCTGTGTATTGCGATACAAAAGTCAATAAGGCATATTTTAGGAGGGCGACCGCTCAAGCGCTCAACGCTAGTCCAACAGTTGAACAGTGCGCGTAATATCTAACTAATAGGTATAAAAAAATAGGCTTTGTCTGTTCTTCCCCACGGCGACGACTGAGCGCAAAAGGTGTTTTTAATATTTTCGATGGTTACGTAGATATACATAAATATTCTTCGCTGCTCGTTGAGACCAGAGCATTTCCTCCCGTTTATCGAATGGTTCGATAAGACGAAAAGTCCGAGGATAAAAATGATACAATCATTAATATACTATACACATTGTAGTAGAAAATTGCAATTTAGTCGTATACTATAATAGTCAATAAATATTCATTGTTATATTATGTAGTTAAAATGTAAGATCGTCATTCATAAGGAAAAGATACACGTGTGTTTTGATAATGATAAAAATAGAATTAATTTAATTTTGTTTCGTGATCATTTCAAACTATGCAATAAAAATATTTTTAATAACTTTCGTAATCTTTATTCTTTGGTGTAATACGTGCGATAAAATTAGTAAAAAGAATTAGAAAATCATAAATACGCCCTAAAAATACACACTAACGGTTGGTGACTAACTCCATTAAACGGCAGTGTGGTGAATCCGATAAAAATATCGTTTCCTACATTTTGTTGGTACGCGTATAATATACCGACACCAACCTGTGTGTGAGTCCAACAGGTGAATAAACGACGACTATTAATAATAATTGTACAACGCCGATCGATTTCTACCAAAGGTTTCGTGCGTAACGATTAATAAATCGCTTCTATAAAGATACCAAAATATGATATTATATACGATGTATTTTGTACGCGGGCGGTGAACTGCGATCGCACAAAAAAAAAAATACCGACAAACGATGAATTTCTGTCACGTGCAGACCGCGACTTGATGGGTCATTGAGACGGGTAGGGCGTTGGCGGCGGAAGAGGGAACGATAAGGTTCGAGTGATCTTGTAACTCGTAAGTACTGCCCGTGTGTATGTTTTGCTGTACGATATTTCGAGCTAAAATATTAAATATTTTTATATTTCACGTACATTATAATATGTTATCATCCATATACGTTATGCATCATATATTATATTCGTACTTATTACGTGTGTGTTCGTGTGTTCATTACTATAACGACACTGTCTAGAACGCCCACCGCGTTGTACGAGTGTTTACATATTATTATATTTAATATTTTTACACGTGCGTATTTATTCCATGTGTATGAGTAATGAGTGACAGTTTTTATGCTTTGGTTCCCCGAGGTTGGATTAATATGTGTACGTATTAAATACGTATTTCGTCTAAAAAAAGTACTACGTAATCGATTTATTTTCCTGCCCTGCAGTTTCTAGATGACTCCTATACGATTCCCCGAACTACGAAGCCTCTTATGTATTTTGCAAATAAAATTGTTATTTTTCAACAAATGTAGGTATACTGTGTTACATAATATTATAATAATAATATGATTGGTATGTATTTATAATTATTCATTACCTACTATTTTTTTCATCGTAATAACATACTATGTTAGTATGTAATGAGTAATGACTAATGAGTAACGAGTAATGACTAATAAGTAATAACTAATAACTAATACCTATATATACTAAATAGTATTCATAACTTATGGTCACTACTTACTTATACTTTTAATAAATTAAATAAATTATTTTAATCATTGCATGCACCCAAAGATCAAAAATTAAAAGTAGGTAGATAAACTTACTTACAATTTTTAAATAAATTATTTACTTTTGAATATTACCATGAAGGTATATATATACCACATAATTATTAAATTATGAGAGTCCGCCAACAGTTTTTCACTTCATGTGCAATTAGATAAACCATAAACATAAATGTGTTGCAAAGTATTTAAATTATCGTGATGTCTTTCTTTCTCATTCAAATAATATAATATTATTATCGTTGAAAAAATTCTACGTACCTAAGCCTTTTCCGGATAATTCAGACGCCTAAAACAAGTAAAACGAGAATAGTACACAATGCAATATCATATTAATGTTATTATTTCACCCTTAATTTAACACTCATTTTCAGGAATTTCTAATGTGAAACTTCTCAATATTTTCTATTTTAATCGCCTTAATATTATACTACGCTAATTTATTTTTGTACGAACTTGTATAAACGTATAGATTGTAAATTTTCATTAAATAAACAAATTTTTTTTTTAAAAAAAAACTTTTTCCAGGTTAGTAACTTATTTCGACTTCTGAAATGTCAAATCTTTAAATTATTTATTATTCATATTTCATATTTTTGTTGATTAATTTTTATTATAAAATAATATCATATTACACTTAGATTAGGAGGTAAATAAAGAATTGAATAATACGCGTGAAAATTATATTAATTATATTAACAATTAAGTCATAAAATTATACAAAAATAATTATATACAGTTCAATCCCCGAACATATTACTGTTATACCTTTCACCTATACATCAAAAAAATAAAATCTCTAAACTATCTATTAAATAGAATATATAATTTATTTTAATAAATATAGTAATATATTTGATTTGTAATTTTAAACGTGTTATAAGCCTCTAAGGCAATAGTGCGATACCTATATACATATAATATTAAATCTATAAACCTATCCTATAAAACCACTGATTCCAATCCACAACATAAAAATATTTACACTAAATTGTTGTAGTCTTTAAGCGATAACTGGGAAGGATCGTTTTCTGTGCACACCATAATTGGCTATTTACTTCAATTATGATTATGCTTACGATTAAAATTCCTGCAGAATATCATGAAAATAATTTTGTATTATGAGTTATGACCAATGAAGAAGAGGATTATGAATAAGGGTTTTTATATGGGCATACTTATTTTATAATTAAATACAATTTACCTAAATTAAAGACTACAGTTCATTATAAAAATTATTTGACCACGTGATCCGAACTTACTTATAACTTATAAAATATAAATATATAATAATATTTTACTGTCTTTTACACGCGTTCAAATTGAACATTGAATTTTTATACACTTTATTACTTTTAATATTACTTTTATTTTTTTTATACTTTCCATATTCCAATTTGATTGCTATACATGCAAATTTAATTAATTAATTTTTTTTAAATATATTTTTCCTATTTTATTTTATTTTATTTTATTATAAAATAAGTATAGATTTACGATTAACGTTCATTACATTACTGCGATTAATATAGGTACCTAATGTGTTATTTTACATATGTCGCATCCACTTGATGAAATTATCCATTTAATGAAAAGTTATACAGTTCATGAAATGGAAACCGTTTTTTTTTTACTTAGTGAAATGATTAAAAATTTCATTAAGTGAATTATATTTATTTTGAAGTATGGTTTATAGTTTGTTCATATAATAATACAATATACAACCAATGATAGTACCTATTATATTAAATATACATCACATTTTGTTTCACCTATTGCCCATTGGAATGGCCATTTGATGAAAAACATTGCACAATATCAAATTTTAGTATCCATTTCGAAAAAAGATATCCACTTAATGAAATTTTTAGTTATTTCACTTAGCAAAAAAAAACGGTTTCCATTTCATGAACTGTATAACTTTTCATGATGAAATGGCCGATTTCATCAAGTGGATGCAATACTTATACACTTGCATAAATGGTTTTATTTGCTCAAAAATCATTTAAACTCGGACGGCACAGCGCAACTGGTGCATAGAAAACTAACCGCTTGTACATAAAATAATGTTAGAGTTGCCTGCTCGCGAATAGATCTACCACACGTCCGCATGTACACCAAAAATTACCGTTTAATATTTTTGAAACGTCACTTTAGAAATTCGAAAAGTTTTCAGAGACCTTCAAATATACATGTGTGTATGTATTTACACAAATACATATTTATCCAAAGAAAATTTAGGCAAAATCAAAAAATATAGTATATGTAAAACTCATTTAATTACCAATCAAAAAATTTAATGACCAAATTAAGTTTTTCCACAGGCTAAATATGGTTTACTCGTAAACAGATAATCATGATATTATTTTGTGTTGGACAGTCTTGGGAAAAACTATAGCAGCTATCGTTTTCTCAGCATCCATCACGCTGTCCGATTCTCGATCAAACCGTTTTTGGCGTTCCCGATAAGATAGGTATAAAGTCTTATACAATAAGACATTCTAGCGAACTACTTAATCTGTTTCCCGGGAATTTCGTCAAGGTAAGATGCACATCAATCGTCAATATATATTCACAGGTTTCTCGTACGAGTCGTACTATACAGTTGCATTGAGACGCCGCCACTACTACCGTTATTTAGGATTTATTATAGTTGCACTATGCCTCAGCCTTGATCTAAAAGTCACATGATCGTGCCAAAAGAGAAATAGAAAACACAATCTTGTACTTTTAATTGTTTTAAAAACATTTAAATTAAAGTATTGTAAATAACATTTAATATAACTTTTATTACCTATACTAACAAAAATATTTTAATGAACAAAATATAATCAACAGAGTAAATAATTATTAGGAAAATTGCATCATGATGACTAACCATTTTTATTTTTATTATTAAAAATGTATTTACTATCTACTTTATTCAATACAATTAGTATAATGAGTACAATGAGTATATTTGAAAAATGGTTATTGGCAATTGGTAGAAGAATTTTTATTTTTTAGGCAGGCACTCAACAGTCAGCAGTGCCACCCGACTGGATACTTTTAGGTATTATTATTTCCTTTGTTCTTTTCTTTTTATCTTAGTATAGGTCTCTAGGCCACTGTTTTTTAAGTCTTCTGCGTACAATATCAGGAAGTAAGATGGAGAATAGTTGTTTGGTTAATGAGTGAGAGTTAAAATGGTGTGATATTTTGTGTAATAAAATTTTGCTAATTAATTAAGATTAGGAATTTTTAGATCTTTGTGAAGATTATTGTTTGTAAAATGCCAAGGAGAAGACGTAACTTGTCATAAACAAATGGAATGAAACGCTTGGAGCATTTTAGTCGTTTTGATATTAAATGGCTTTGCAGAATTCAATAACTGAATACCTGACGTCCAAACTGGTCCAATTATTTACTCGTATTATTGACTATCTAATTATTATTAAACAATAATAATTTATTATAGTATACAAACTGTAAACTTTCAGGTCAAATAAAAAACTATTTTATTTTAAAAGTGTTAAGTGTATTAAATTAAAAGATGTAAAAGCGCCAATAACAACTTTAAAGTGCGACGAACACGCCTCTGTTGTTAATATCTATCATTAGTCATAATTATTATTTAATATTACAGCCTATAGGCTATTGGTAAGTTATAAATATAAATTAAGATTACTGTTGTACCTACCTAAATACTAAATGCATGACTGAATGCTCGATAAGACTTGTTTTACTAATATGCAAAGAAAGTAACTGGTTCTAATAATTTAAAAATGAATGTAGTTCCTCTTAACTTAATTGCCTATAAATAATTGCAACATACGATATCGATCAATAATTCTGGGAAATTTTCGTGACTTATTTAAATTTATTTTACCTATCTATAGTTATACTATGTTACACTTATGCACAATGCAGGTAATATCTATTTCACCATCTACATAACTACTTATGTTTACAATTACCTACTTTTAAATGGATTTCTATAATCATAATTCATAACTATATCCAGATAACCAGTATCTATAAGTACTAGCTATAAAATTATCAAAACAATAATTATAATCAACCTAATTTTTTAACGGGTAGATCGAGTGTATAGTGATTAGTGGTATACGTACGTCGTACATGTTTATCACTTTAATGAATTTAGTTTTACTAAGTTATGAAAAATAAAATAACTATACTTCTGCGTTTAATTATTTTTATAAATTTTAAAATTAGCTGAAAAATGGTACTAAAAATAATATTTTTTGCAAAACTAAAAACAATAATAAATTGTCTTTTCGTAGAAAGTAAATAAAATTGGAAAGTATTCTACCTTCCCTTCGCATTAACCTAATAAAATACCCTTTCATTACGAAAATAATAATTATTCTGTTGTTTTATTTAGTCATGTTAACATTTATGTAGGACAGTAGATATTAAATGAATCAACTATATACGTCTATACCTTATACCTAAGTATATAAAATACATATTATACAATATATATTAAAAATTAAAAGCTTCATAAAATTTTTTTTTTTTTTTTTTGTAAACACGTTTCTTGTAAACCATTGTAAAACTTTGAAAAATCAACTTATATCACGTTCTTAACCTAAGTGCAAAACTGCAAATATTTTATTGATCCTACATGTTTATATAATATATAATTTAAGTAAATAAGTATTTATGTTTTAAAGATCTTATTTGAATTCTTACTATTTGCCTAACTTTAGTGGATATATTTATATTACTAAATTAATTTTATAATCAATACAAAAGTAAAATGTATGTACCTAATCCATTTTACAGGGAAATAACATAAAAATATTTTCTGTATAAATATTATCAAGCATACAGATATTGTCTATTCAAATAAATATTTATCTTGTGTAAACTACTGATTTTTTCAAACTTTTTATAAAAACTGAAATAATTATTTCAAGTAATAAAATACACGAATTGTGAAAATAATTTATAATTAATTTATAATATTTATTAAATATAAATCATGTATTGTATTTTTAAGTTGTAAAAACAATAGATTGTATTAATAAAATATTTTATTTACACAATTTTATTTATCTTCTTTTATCACTTAAAATAATAGTTTTATTATTTAACAAAAGTTTACACAACATAAATATTTTATGTAAAAACAATATTTGTAATAATATTATGTACCTATACCGGCTATACCTACAGTAAATATTTTTGTTTGAAGAAGAATTGACGGTCAAAGTCTGTGAGATCTCCTTATAAAAATAGGCTGAGAGACATTTCTTAAGTAGTTAAATTTTTTATTTCCATTTAATATTCAAAAATGATAATGTGAATTTTGAAGTTTTAATATTTAGACAACGACGAAGTTAATAGAAAAGATAAACAAGATGAAACACTAAGTCAATCTATATACATATACCTAAATATATAATTTATTTATATATATAATATATATAGACATATAGTTTATATTTAAAGTCCCCCAAAAAATTTTAAAATTAAATTCAAAAAATCATAAATGAATATTTTCAGAGAACAAACGACTTCGATATAGTCGACTTCACAGTCATGTTTAGACGAAACAAAAATAGTTTATATAAATATATATTTTTTTTTTTTTTTTGAATAAATAAACGATAGAACACGGAAACAATTACTAAATAATTGTTCTAAACTACGCACGCGTCTTATGTAAAAACCTAACTTAGATTAAATAATATAGAGCGGCGGTCATTCGGATAACCAAACGGTAAACTACCTATTAGTTACATTAATATAAATTATAAAAAGCAACCATATAGGCAAGGCTGGGCATTAACGAGTTAATAAGTTAAAGTTAAGTTACTTTTAACTAAGATAATTAACGAGTTACTTTTTTTTTTAGAAGTAACTTCTAACTTAACGAGTTATATTTTTTCCGAAGTTATTCAGTAACTAGCGAGTTAATTAATTTTATTGGTACGGTAAGTTAATTTTTTTCCTAAACCACAGATTTAAAAGAAATTCAATTTTGTACAAATTAATTTTATAAAAAAAAATCTGAAATTTTAAATATATTAATTAATAATTATTAGACAATAATTTATAAAAATAATTATCATATGACATAATATTGCATATTCACAGAAAATATTATATAACTATAAAGTTAATTATAAACGGAAATTTTATAGGGGTAACCTCTTCATTAATATGTTATTTGTTAGCTTAAAAAAAGGTAGGCAGGTATAATTATTAATTTTATACTAAAAAAAAAAGTAACTTATTTTTAACTAAGTTAAGTTACTTTTATTTTCTAATTAACTTGTAACTTTTGCAAGTTAAAAAAAAATAGAAGTAACTTTTAACTTTAAACTTAACTTACTTTTTTCTATATTAACTTAACTTAATGAGTTAAAAAAAATAGTTAACTTGCCCAGCCTTGCATATAGGTAGCTAAAAAAATAGTATTGTATGAATTATAATCGAAACATTTCAAATTTTATGCCGTTAAATCGAAATTGTTCATCATAATTATAGTAATTAATAGTATATGCCGATCAGTGGCGTATTTAGGGGGGAGGGGTAATATGGATGTTAGACAACCCCCATCGGCTGTATGTATTATTTTTGTTGTAGTATTGTTGTCTTAGTATTATTATTATTTATTTTATGTGGTTTAAAATAAAAAGTATTATATAACTAACACATATAGGTACTTATTATAATGATAATTTATATCAATATATGATTTTTGTTAATGTATTATAGGAGATGAGGGTTCCTTCCCCACCTTCCATGACACTATTAAAATATGTTGAAACACCCCCGTAAAATGAATTTTAGATGCCGAAACTTTAATGTTTCTTGTATAGCATAACTAAGAATATGAACATATTTTTTGGAAGCAGGGGTCTATTACATGGTTAGTCAAAACTCAAATTTAATCAATAATCAACCATTGGCTATTATGACCACGGACATGGACTTAAATTATTTTTTCATTTAAGACTTTAAGGACCTTTTATTAAAAATTGATGACATACAAGCGTTTTTGTTGTTTTAGTGTGAGCAAATATGTGTTTTAACTGTATACACAATAGAGGCACTTAGATACCCAACAATGTAAATATTATTACTTATATTTTATTACGAATAATATTAACATTTAACGCTCGACCTATAAAGTTATAACTTATTAACTAGCTCAATTCACGCGGGAGATTATAAAAGCTTCTTTCAATTATTAGTTCACGATTTAAATGTATTCGTGTACTATTTTAATATATAGGTACATAACCACCAGAGTACCTACTAAACACTTTTTTTATTATATCTTATCGATTGATTGGTTATTAATTATTATTATACGGCCTAGATCTGTCCCTAATTATTATAGGTACCTACTTATATTAACTAGTGTTTCAGGTGCTTTTAATGATTATACAATTATTCTTCATTCTTGTTACATCTTACATTATGTCAAATTTAAAAAAATTTAACTGGACGTCACACTAAGATTTATTATCACCGTATTATAACCTAACGTCATCTTACATGTACTAGGTAACTAGTCTAAGTAGAAATTAAATCTATGTAAACGGTATAAGTACAGACAGTATTGTGTATTGTGCAAACTGTTCATTGCGAATAAATGTGTGTGTAATCGTGCGGTTTTTGATTTACTGTCGTTATTCTCTTAGACGTGGGGTCCGGCGTTTGTGTCTATAAATCAAATTAAAAAAGTTAATTTTTGTGATTTGAATATTTTTAAAAAAAACTATTAGGTATAACAGGACGCTGAACCCGCATTTATAAACTGCCATTGTTTTGTGTTACGCATTATATAATAAACTCACGTTCAAACAATGTCCTTCAAATTTGGTTTAAACGAAAAATTCAAGGCTACATAAGCACCTATTTAACAATATTCGTGATGATTTTGACTATCAAGAAAACTATTTTAATGTAAGTAAATTACTAAGAAACATTTTACATAGGTAAACATTTAAAAATGGCTCTCTGGCCTCCAAACCTCATCTTCAACAGGAGTGTTAAGCAAAAATATCTCACCGGACGACGGTTACAGACATTAAACATAATTTTAGAAAACATAATTGTCTTATTACCTCTTGAGTAAAATTCAAAAGACACAGTGAGACACATTCCTTTCAGTTGCAAATGTTGAAATAAACGTTAGTTAACTTACTCATGTTCAAAAAAAAAAGACTGCAATAAATATGTAAATTCAGGTGTAGTATATTATAGCAAATCACGACACATACCAAAATAATAATTTATTGACGCTACAGTAGTAACGACAATATTATTAAAATTACAGTAAAATAATGTCGACTTTGTAAATTCGGTATACGTAAATATTATTTGGTTAAAATTTTTTAATTTATTGTAAAACTTGTCATAAATTCCAATACATTATTTTTTTTTCCTGTCCCATTTTATTATTATTTATTATGTATAAAAATAATAAAACCTTGATGTATACATAAAAAATACATTAATAAAAACATTAGTTACTCTTAATATT
Source organism: Aphis gossypii (assembly GCF_020184175.1). NCBI lineage: Eukaryota > Metazoa > Arthropoda > Insecta > Hemiptera > Aphididae > Aphis > Aphis gossypii. The sequence continues at coordinate 74,398,167 of NC_065530.1, forward strand.
ATATAGTAAAATATGTTTAATAAATATTGTGCGTGTAAATAATAAGCTTATATAATGTTTATATATTATACATAAATACATTTATACCATTGGCAGTATTATATTATGTCTGTAAATGTGTCTTTTGACAATTAAAAGAAGAGTAGGTAGGTTGGTACCAACCTACCTCATAAAATTTTAAACTCAGTTAGAATTATAATTTATAATATAATTCTATAATATGAGGTATAGTAGATAATAAGTAGGTACCTACCTGTTTACTTCATATTTACGATAAAAATTATATTAAATAATATAGGTATGTACCTATTTAGTAATTGTATATAATATTAAGTACCTACCTATGTAAGTAATGAAAAAAAAAATACAAAATAGAGTTAATGAGAGGCTATATTATATGAATCGATTTATTTCACTTATTTATCTACCTATTACTTGTAAGTACCTACTTATAAATTATAGTATGATATGCGATACAAGCTTACAATTTTAAATAAATTTAACAATGTCCATGCATATTGTACATAATTATATTATTTATAATATATCTAATATCTGTCATTTTTTTTTTTTTTTTTTTTTGAAATAATATTGTAGGTATTTAAAATTAAAAATCTAATTGATGAATGGACTCACAGTAATTTCGTAGCAATTAATATCGAAAATATAATGATGCGTCTTATTTATAAGGCGCCAAAAAATAAAAATCATTACAATAGTATGGATTGGTTAATAGCGATTACGCGACGTTGCGACGATTAACATAGCATTTTTATAAACAGCCGTGTGTAGGTGGATATAATATTGTAATTATTTAAGGTCCTAAAAATAATAATTAATAGTTAGCCATCTAGAACTAGTCACTTGCGTAGTCAGGATTGTTTTAATTTTATATTAAAATTTAACATGTCGAAACTCCTATTGGTATAGTTATAAATGTTATAATTGATTATAGAATAGACACATAGACTATAACGGGGTGGCCAAATTGCGACTCGCGAGCCGCGTGTGGCTGTCGTCATAGCCTGCAGATGTGGCTCGTGTCTTTTTTATAAAATCAAAGTTTACTTACTACAGTTATAATTTTAATTTTTTTTAGTAAGTGTTTATTAAAATTCATCAAGTTTTATAAAATGTATTTATAAACATTTTGGCTCTTGGTATAATTGTATTTGTCTATATGGCTCGCGAACGCCTCTAGAACAGTATATTCCACGACCTTGGAAGATATCTTCTAAAAGCGTGAATAATATCAAATATGAAATAAAATTCAAAACCCTATGATAATAAGTAGGTACCTATAGTTATGTTTTGTATAATCGATTGTTTTAACAGCCTGCAAAACAGTTAACCCCCTTCTGGTTACCCCACTGATATAGTAGGTACCTATATACTGTATGCGCATAAACATATTATATATTACTGCGATTTGTAGGTACTTTCTATTTTTATAGTTATTTATTTTTTACGCAATTATCAATAATCATCAACTTAGATTGTTTAAATTTATTTCAATAATTACATTTAAATTATCATTTAAAAGTTAATATTTAAAGTTTTGTTCATACTTTCATAGGTAGAGCTAAGTATATGTTTACAAGACACAAATAATATAGTAGGTAATCAATAAATGTACATACACCTTACACCTGCAAATGCTACTCATGTAAATATTATATTATTTAGGTTTGGTAGGTGTAACACATAAATAAACTCTACTGAATTTACTAACAAATATAAATAAATTATAAAAATCGATAATAAATATAATACAAATCTAAATCAAAAGAACTAACAAAAAATAATAATTATATATTATCACGTACCTAATTACAGTACACTGTACAATTTGGAATAAAAACGGATATAAATATTTAATTGTACCTATATCACAATTATTACAATCTATAGACTAAATTATGTAAAAATTAAAAAAAACATCTAACCAAATGAATATGATATGAGGTGATAATTAATAGTTAGATTGTAAGTACTTGAGCGCAACTAGATTCCTAATCATACGATACCTACACGCATTGCTCTGCTGGTGAAAAGTTCAAAAGTGTCTTATTGGTTGTTACGATGAATTTTAAATTTTAAGTGTTATTCGTGTTTGAAGTCTAATCCTACAATAAATACATGTGGTTTTAACAGATTATAAAAAGTGATATAATAGTTAATTAACCAATAATGAATTATATCTACTTTGTTTATTTGATGAATAAATTTCATTAGGTATATTAATTTTTCCGGACGTATTCTTAAATTAATTAAGTACCTATGTCTGGTTAGATTAATTATCAAATACTTTAGAGCAGTGTTTCTCAACCTTTTTAGTGTCGCGACCCCCAAAATAGGTATAAAATATGGTAAATCGCCCCCCATGTATATTAAGTACAAATTTAAACAATAAAAAATATCATAGGTATCATCAACCAATTAACCAAAGGAAATATACTATTTATAAATACCATGCATGCGTAGTACCCAATTTATACTTGTTACAGGTATAAGTATTTTTTTATTTGATAAGAAATGTTTAACAAAAATGTTTGTTTTGTAAATTATCGTTTTATTATTTTTGACCTACGTGACCCCAAGTTAAGATGATCGCGAACCCCAGGTTGAGAAACACTGCTTTAGAGAATTTAAAACTCTACAAAGCGTATTGTTTTGAATTACATGTTTATTATCCTATGATGTTACAGACAGTAGATTTGTGGTTAAGCAAAATAAATAAACTTACCAAAGATTTTAATTTAATGTTAACAAACGGATTACATTTTACTACCATATTATTATGTACGTTGTACGTGTATTAATTTTAAATAAACTCATTCTTATATATATTTATTTTATAATCTATAACATTACTACTAAACATCTATATTCTATACAATACTTCTTCTAATAGCATTATGATTTGGATATTTAATTATATTTAAATTTAAATTTAAATATTTAAAAAAAAAAAATTGTATCGACGAGTTTTTACCAAAATTACTTTAAATACTTTTTTTTTTTTTTATATAAATTATGATTAAAAAGGACCTTTCAACTTAATACAAAATACAAAAAATGTTATGTTCAAAATACCTATTAGTATTGTATTAAATAAATTATGGATACTACATAATATGCATTAACAGCCAAATAAACTTATTTTATCTACGCTGCGCATCATCGGCATAATATATTTTGTTATAATATAAGATGTTATAACACTATCTTGCTATATTAATTTTTTGTAGATATAGTTAATAATCCTATTTTATTTTGTATATAATGATAAGACATATTATACATTAATCGCAGGTACATATGTAATGTACTTGATGGTATAAACACAGAATAGATTAAATTTAATCTATTCTGTGGTATAAATACCTACCTTCTTGGTGTTTTATTTTTTTATAAAAACTCAATTATTATTTAAATAATGGATAAACTTATACATTTGTGTGATACAAATATATAGTAATATATTTTAGTTTATTTCATGATGATAATTAAATAAACTATACTCTGTTCAAGTAAAAAAAAAACACAACCAACCAACAGCCAATTAATATGCAAGGGCACAGCTATACAACATGGTAAGCAAATAAATGGTTGACTTAGTGGGGAGGACAAGCAGGTATTGCATGGCCGTCATCCGATGAAGATTGGTCGCTTCTTAATTATAAGAAAGACAGTTATTAATTATTCTTTATTTTTTCATACTACGAAAAAGAAAAATTAGAATTTATAATTTTGATTAAAGGTTTTGTATTAAAATGTCTTAATAGGAAATTAAACTTACTACAGGATTAAATAGTAGAAAAATTTCACAGGTAATACAATTATGTACATTCAAATTTTTAAAAAATTGGTTTATTTAATGTTTTGAAGACATTCTCTTCTTTTTAGCAATTCTACCCTTATTCTTTCCTTTCATATTTGATTTCCCACTACCACCAAATGTACTTTCTGTAGTGTTTCCTTTCATGCCTCGTTTTTTACCACCAAATCCATACTTTGTGTCTTTTCCTTTTCTTTTATGTTGTGATCTATAAAATAAGACAATATAAATTAACATATTTTTAAAATATATTATAACATCACAATCATACAAATAAATAGTAATTTTAAAATTTAACTATGATAAAGAAACATACTTAGATTACTTCTTTGACGCCCAAAAATGTATATTTAAATAGATTATGTAAAATTTAAGAGAGCCCAGGTCATCTGCTCACTTAAACTTTACCCTAAAAAAATCAAATTCATAACTTATATTGATCATAATTAGATCAATATAAATTAATTTGATTTTTATTATAATTTAATTGATAAAGAGTATCTTGATTAAATTAATAATGTATATATTCGAAAATACCTAAATACCCATTATAAAGATATTATTGTTTCGATTAAATATTCAATAAATCGGATAGAGTCCGGATTAGTGAGACTACTGTAATATATTATAAAAATGTAAAAAACATTTTTAATTAATTTCATAATCCAAGTTATTTGCATAATTTAATGTTAAATAATAATTTAAATTTTAAATACCTTGTAAGATTTTTTTTCTTGTCACCGCCATCATCTTTTTTTTTATTTTTCTTTCCACTATCCGTTTCCAAAAAGTCTAAATCATTTCTTAAACCTTTTCTAAACTTCTTAATATTTTCATTAAGTTCACGTTTTTGTTTGTGTTTTTCTTGTATAGCTGCTACTTGTTTCTCTTTAGCTAATTTTTTTTCTTGCCTAATACGTCGCACTTTTTCTGTTTGTTCTAGAGCAGTCTTTCTTTGTAAGAGTGCATGTCGGACCTTTTGCATATGTTCATCAGATTTAAACATTTCTGCAAAATAATCTTCAGGCCGATGTGTAGGTATATTATGTTTTCGTAACAATTCTATGCCACGCATAACAGCTGATTGGGCTTGACGATGGAACATGGTTTCTCGTTTAAAATCATTTAATGCAACTTCATCAATTTTACCAGCTTTAAGAAATTGTTGTTGTTCAGTAATCTGAAATAATAAGAAAATATTGTAATTTGTGATAAAGATAAGTAATTTAAAGACACTAGATTTTTATTTGAGTAATCCATGCACGGTTAATACGGAAACATTAATTTAAATAATACATTTAACAAATAATACAATTTCATTTAAATGTTTTAAAATGTGCATACAACAAAAAAGCATGAATAATTTAAGGTTTTACACAAATTAGATTTGTTAACACTAATTGAAATACAGTTGAAATAATCTATCTTTATTTATTAAGTTTTATTATATTAATAACATAATTATTAATTAATAGGTTCTAACTGTTGCAACAGTAAATAATATTTCTTTAAAATTAAAAATAACAACATATCATCCTACACCAGGGTTGTAATAAAAACAGAACAAGAACATACATACATGGTATACATTTGTTACACATAAGATGGGTTATGACTTATGATTGATTATGTGAGTACTTGAGCATGGTGTATAGTGTGCATGCTTAGTACCTATACTAGTGATATTGACTTGATGCAGAAAGAGGAAATGGTTTAGGTTTTTATTCTTATTATGCCATTGATTAGGTAATTAATAAAAAAAAGTAAGTTGTAGTAATATAAATTAATTTTCGAAATCAAATTTACATGTATAATTTGTTACTTTAAATTTATTTATGAAATTTAAGATATTTAGGTATAAAAAATATAACAATTAAATACATACTTCCATTGAAAGCTCAGGAGCTAATGGAGCAGCTTCAGCCACAATATCAAGTCGTTCACTCCATGGTAAGCTACTTTGAAATGAAGCAATAGCTTCTTTTATTCCATTCTAAAAGAAAAATAAGCAATGAGTAATTTTTCCAAATATTTCATTTCATAAAAACAATTATGTTTAAAAAATATTTCTTCGTCTTTATCCCACACAATTGGGATGTACTACCCTTGACTCTAAAACATTCCTATAAGACATAATATTCTCCTTAATTAATTAGTTATATAATAATAATATTACTTACAACATTGTTAATGAATACTTTATTTTCTTCTACGGGTATATTCAAACCAGGTTTTAATTTACCAGATGCATACAATTCCAACAACTAAAAACAATTTGCAAAATTCAATGAATAAAATATGAATTAGTTAATAATAAATAGATATGATAATTGTATAGTATAAACTAATATAGAGAGAACATTTTACATAAACCAATTAAAAATTAAATAGTACCTATATACCAAGTACAATCAACTCAAATTTATAGTCAAGTTAAAAAAAAACTATTTTTATCAATTAAATTATTAATTGATTTCATAACTAATTAAGAAACAGGTGATATTTTTATTGTTTATTAGTTAATATATAAAAAAAAATGACAAATTGATTCAAAATTAAACAACACTTGGTATCTTAGGTTTAATTTTGAAATATATTTCATTCCATAAATAAACGAGTTCATCAATGATTATGACTAATAACCATTATAACATTAAAAAATAATAATAATCTTAAATATTTTGAATCCAAACATTCCAAACATATTGTCTTTAAGCTGTCTGGTTCCTAAGTTAAACAGTAATTTCAATTTTCTTCAAACATTTTAAAACAATTCAATTTCACTTAATTTAATTATTAAAAAAATTATAATTTTCAACTCTGCGTGTTGAATTCTTGAATCACGTATATTATTGAACATTTATATTTTATACTATACATCATGGTATACGAGGAAATTTAGAAAAAATTATAATTATAATTTATTTATTTAATAACTTACCTCTTCCTCAGAATCGACATCCGAAGACATAACGATAGGCATTATAATATTATAATTAATGGAGAAAAAACAAATAAAAAGAGATTGCGTTAAGTGTAAAAATTGAATACTAAAATATATTGAACAAAACAACTAACAACTAACAAGCAATTCAAACATGTGCGTCGTATCACTTGTATTTGAAATTTTAATTATCAATTTCAAGATAGCTCATATCAATTAACAATAAAACCATGGTTTAAAACATGAAGTACCATGTTACAACTATGGAACACAAAATGATTAGCGTCATGGAAATAAAAAAAAAATCTTTATTAACAAAAAAAAAAAAAACTGGGAAATATAAATGTCATACTTACGTCCAAAATAAAACATTTTTCAGTTATTTTTTTTCATTATTATTATTTTGATTTCTAAATGATTTGTGATCAAATATAAAAACAGCAAAATAATATAGTTATCAGTAGTTTTTATTTTTATTTTATGTAAATTAATTTTTCTATGAAGCGGGTACGACGCGACTAGTATATTACTATAATAGATATTTTATAGCAGCTTTATAAAAAAACAATATACTTTTTCCCGGCGAATTCTCTTGCGGCATGGTTTATTTTAATTCTTACTGTAAATCTAATAAATATCGGAAATCAAATTTCGTAGCGAAAATGCGATTACAGATTAAACATACCAATGTTCATTTACTTTTCACACATTGACATCGCCAAAATGTAAAATTAATATTATGAAATGCCTGAATACTACTCCTTAAAACATAGTATACTTCAGCCCCCATAAGTAAAAGCATATTTTAATAACACACGAGTAATAAAAAATAGTCATTAGTTTAGATAACAAATTTAAAATTTCTTAAAATCGATGATCATGCCTACCACTTACCTTATGATGTGTACTTGTTTTAGTATAGTACTGATACACAAATACCAATGTAAAATAACAAGTATTTTATTATTTCTACATAATTGCATTGAATAACTATTTTAAATTTTGAGTTAAGCAATGGATGCAATTAGTTTTTCAAAAACAGTGTTCATTTATGTATGTGATACAATATGTAAACCAGTCTTTTTCCAGAAAAATGTTACAATGTTAAGGATAGTTTCTGATAGAAAACAACACATACGTGAAATTATTTTTTTCAAACGATTAAATCAAACAAAACTGTTCATACAGAATCTACTCGTAAAATATTATAACTATATGAATATAATAAGACACTGTTTTCAAATTTTAATATCGATATTTTTGATAATACTTAGTTAAATAACTTTGCACAGGATCTAAATAAAAAATAATCCACACCCAGCGTTATTTTTAAGTTACAAAAATAAGATTCAATATTCTTTTTAAGTCCATTTTTTATTATTTTTAACCCAACTATACTGAATTAAAAGCTCAGAAAAAAAATACATATTTATATTTAAATTATATTATAATAGTATAAAAATTATTGTGCTTTATATATTTATATTAACTAATATTGACTGAAAATAGGTACAAAATAAGATATCCATAGAATAATGAAACAATTATTATTGTTATTTCCAAGAAATTTCCATCAAATTAGTAAGTACTCTTACTATAGTTATTGGTCGACCAACCAACATTTAATATTAAATGATCATATCCATATCCGTGTAATCCTTTAATAGCTCGTTCGGCATCCATTTTAGATTTGAAATTAACAAATGCATATCCTTTACAAGCACCAGTGACCTTATTAGATGCCAAGAAAATTCGAGCAACTTGACCAAATTTGTTCACTAATTCGCTTAAATCAGCTTCAGATGTACTTTCAGAAGATTTTCTATACGGATAGCAGGTACTTCGTCATAACCACGTGAATATGGATCTCGTTTTCCGGCTGTATTTGTGGCTCCTTCTCTTGCTGACGGGGGAATATATGGTCTAAAACAAAACAAACGATTAAGAATACTACCTCGAATACTATTTTGTACATGTTACCTAACAATATACTAGAATAATTTTAAGAGAGTTCAAGAATCAAGTTATTATTTATCTTGAATACATGTAATACAATTTATCTTTGTTCCTCAAAAAAAATAAATATAAAAAAAAAAACCTAATATGACATAAACTGATACTATTTACTATAGATACAATACATAATATATTACATATTGTGCAGAAGACGGATATGAGTATTAATTGATTATGTCCTCATACAATTAACATTTTAGTAAATGAAAAGACATTGTATATATACCTGTTGGTACTGGTATTTTTCTCAGGCTCTGGTACCTTTTCTTGGACCAGTTTTTTATCTTCAATGACCAAACCAGTACCTTTGAGATGACATGAAAATGACCAATGCTCTCCGCCACAATTTCGGCACTTAATGTTCATGTTCACATTCTTTAATTTATCCAATGGGTTTTCTTCAACCTTATCACCATCCTTACCGGATAAGAATTGCATCTGTATTTCTTCGGCAGGAATCGTAGTAGAAGTATTTGGTCCGGGTTTATCATTACGAGAATCACCAAATTTACTCCATGTCTTTCGCTCAGCAATAGTTTTAGACACTAATCGTTTTTCAATTTTATATGTACGAACTACCTTTTCTTTTTTATCATCCTTGTTCCAACGATATTCAGTAATAATTTTGGTATTGCCGTGTGTATCAACTTTTGGTGGTGGCAAAGTGGTTTTCTCCAAATGATCTTCAACCTCATCTGCCCAACTGGATTTGATCAAATCTTTAGTATGCATCCTTGAATCTATACAATTAGTAAGTAACTATAACAAATTTACATCATGATATTATATTGATAATCAAATGTTACCTACCTACTTAGATGAATACTTATTATAATGGGAAGCCCTTATTAAATGTAGAAATCCAAATGAAATCGATGAGTCTAGTGACGCTATTAACTCGTAGTATAAGTTAATAGTTATTCAAGTCGTAAACTCGTAACTCGACGTAAGAACTAAAGAGTGAGCTTCCTATCAGTGTATCACAATTAAGAGCTAAGTTGGCAAGTAAGTTGTGGTGTGAAGAGAGGTTAGTTAACAATGATAACACAATATCACGCGACACGATAAAAATATTTAAAGGTTATAGGGCCGGTTGCACAAAGCTATATTGGTTCAAATATGGTTCGATATTTTTCAATCATAAAAGTTATAAACAAAAATGTTGTTATTTTTGTACAAACCCGTAAACTGAATGCGTGAAATTTAATACTTCAATAATGTTATAAAATTTAAAGTCAAGATCACGAAATGTGAACTATTATAATTTATTCAAGATAACGAGAGTACATTGTATAGCCTACTACGACGCCGTGCAATATAATATTAATGTATTAAAAAAAAGTTTCAATTTCATAAGGTTAATATAATACAACACTTAAAACCATTCACATAATATTACTTTGTACGTTTCATAATTTTGATTTCATATTTTTATCCATATCATCAAATTCAATATATTTTTATTATCTTGATTTTATCCAATGTTCTTATTTCTTAATAGTTTAATACTTTAATACTCTTAATTTATTGTATTGTTGTATATTTTAACAATACTAATAAATTGTACAATATAAATATAAAAATTATATTTTTTGAAAAATAGCAAATTATTGCTCTCATACTATATAATATTGGTATTTATTGTAACAGATTTCCACAAAGGTACCTAGTTGTTGATAATTTTAAGTGCTTACATGGTAACATAAATTGTTGTAAATGTTGTCATACCTACCTATAAAATTCACATTATATCGTTAATATCAAACAGTAATTTCCCAATGTCCTCAATCGTTATAAAAAGAATAATAATTAGACATTTGTCCGCAATTAGTATCTTATATTTGTGTCCGCAATTCGTGTGTTATCTTGTTTTTTCGATGTTCTCTTGCATTGTTCTGTCGACATAATTACGAATCTTCGCTTTAAAGTTGAGCGCGTATACGTAATTATAAATACAAAATACAACTCTTTTTGGTCCCACAATATAATACCTAGTAATATTTTTTTATTTTGCTTATTTAAAATGCTGGCCTGGTAACCTATGGTACAAGATTGACATTTACAATAATAAACAATAATAATAAAACTCTGAGAAAAACAAGGCTCAATATTAGAGAGAGAGAGAGAAGGGTCAATATTGGCAGTGCGCATAAAACGGATGATCAGTGAGTTAAGATAGTAATTAGAGGAAGAGAAGGGTATGTGGAACAGAACAGATGATCGTGTGCGGCAGCAAGGGACATTAAACGAAACATGAAATAGTGATTCGTGATTGTCAGTTTTAGAGGAACGAAGATTAAATAGAAATTATATATTTGTTGGATGGCGACGGTCAGTGAGACTTACTAGGTAAAAGAGGCGTTGGATTGGTTTGTAATCGTGAGGTGAACAGGGTACATTTAATTTGAAGGCAGTGTGACGGAGGAATTTTCTTTGAACTTTTTTAATCATACTCCGTGCAGAGGCGGTGGACGGGTCCCAGAGTATCGCTCCATACTCAAGGAGGGGACGAACTAAGGAACAGAAGAGAGCTTTTAATGGAGTGAGTAGGTGAAAATCTGTAAAGACACGATTTATGAAGCCAAGTAGCTTAAAAGGACGTTCTAGTACCCAAAATTCGACCCTGAAAACATGATTTTTTCACCAAAATAATCCTGAGAAGTTCTTCTAGGTAACTGCATGCCAGATTTTTAATTTTTTTTTTTCAAATTTTTGAAAAATTATATAAAATAGACAAAAATATATATCAAAAAACTGGCACGCAAGAAAAAAGAATATTATAATCGTCATGGGTTGAACAATATGAACAATATCGAATTCATTACTTATCTCCTGGTCTTTATAACTGATAAGTATTATTATGACCAGTGCCGCAAACACCTTCAGTGGGGTGATCTGCGCGAACCCTACTAAATGGGCATTATAAAATACATTTAGGGGTATAACTTACTACGTTACAGTAGGTACTTACTGAATTGATCTGAAAAATGTAATATCTTTTACCCTAGGGCATACAAATTCTAATTTTTGCGGTAGGTATAACACATTTACACACAAACACATCCCAAAACACCCCTACTTTGAGGAGTTATATCTCGTCAACGGATAAACGAAAAATAAAAATTTAAACGTGATAATTCATAAGAAAAAAAACCTTACTAAATTATGAAAATTTTAGTATGGGTGGTCATTTGAAAATCAAAAGTTGATGGTGGTTTACCTAATAAACATAAGGGTGAAAGTATTAAATAATTATATAGTTCTAGAACAGCGTAGATTTAAAATTTTGAAAAAAAAAAAGAAATTGAAGAAAGTGAATGCTTTTTGAGATAATGAGTGTTTTACGCTTAATCAACCATCCTGTATATGAATATAATATATGTATATTAAAATATCAACAACAATGTAACATTATTTTCATACATAAACGATATACTTTGCTGTTTTAAATCATGAATCCGTAATAATTTATAGTATATATATGTATAAATATGGACACGAGAATACACCACAAGTATGCACTTATAATTTATCATTGTATCAATGAATAAGTTTAAAATATAAATAAATAATAGTAGTAATTAATTAAATGTATCACAAGATAGAAACACCTTAACACTATATAAAAATATTATATATATACACTAAAGTTTATGTACAACATATATATTATATTGAAAATTGATGACACCTACGCGTTATGTTTGATAAACATTTAAAAACAAAAAAAATATTATAAACCTATGGCTGGCTTCTATAATTATATAGATCTAAACATCTGTATATTATACACGGCAGTATAAGGTAAAAAAAAAAAAATAATAATAATAATAATAATAGAAGCAACAATTTTACGACTGACTGACTGACTGAAAACACTCGTTTAATTTATAAGTTTGTGAATAAAATATGATAATATTTAAAAAAATATATATTATATATGGTTAATAAAAACAAAACTCGACGAAATCAATATTGCATGGTTGACAATGATTGTTTTCACGTATTAATCGTGAAGTTTGATTGATTTCTCCTATAATATTATGTACCTACTCGATTATACGTAGGTAATTATATTTTCGCATTATTATAATCGAGATTTATCAGTTAATGCGATAGTGTTATTATAGTACGCCGTGTAAATTCTTTAGTTAACCGACAAAAAATTCTACGAACGTACCTCTGTTTTTAACGAAATCATATGGTTTTAAATCGATCGCTAAATTATAATATATAAATGGAAATTACTGTGTTTAATATGATCTTTCAAATAACTCGCCGATCTGCAAGAATAGCACAAATGATTTTAAGTTTTTATTATTATTTTTTTTTTTTTTTTTTGCCCTACCTATAAAATGATGATGCGCGGACATAAACAATATTATCGAAGGAGAGAGATAGGGAAAAGACACAAAACACGTCTATGTTATAACAACAATACAATATCGTGAAAAGAAAAGTAAAAGTTAAGAGTTCAACGGATTTTGGAACCACGTGTCGAGGTCGTTGCTGTTGCCGTTGCCGTCGTCTCCGTCGGTGCGGGGACTGCGGGACGTGATCCTCAGGTCGTTTGGTAGATCGTAGCAACGGCACACGCAGCACGACGGGAACCTGAACCAGTCGGAGAATATCCCACGACAGTCGTTGGACGGGTCGTAGGCGAGCAGCCTGTGCAGGCGGTACTGCTGCTCGCACCGGCATCCCTGACGACAGAACATCTGCTTGTTCTCGAACCTGCGCAACACAAAATCATATCGGTATTATGGGTTGGACGTGTGAAACTATACGTTTATTTTATTTTTATAATACACAAGTTTATAATAATTATTATTATTCGACGACCGCGCAAAAAGAACCCAAGTGATGTGAATATTTGTGATATCCATACCGTCAACGGTTGGAAATCACTACCTAAGTCCTTCAAGGTATCGACCAGTAACTATACCTAACTGCTAGTGCGTAAAAAAAAGTGATCGTTGTGGTGATCACTATACGGCTATATATATATATATTATATATTAAATATTTATACACATTTATGTAAAGTATTAAAAAATTAGCTTTTTTAAAAAGACGAGGACGCTCCTTTTTTCGACTTAAAAATAGTAAATATATTTTTTACAACCAGTCGAATAAAATGTAATTTATTTTTTGTTTAAATATAAGTAGATACCAACGTTCCCAACAAAATATAAAGGAAGTAAACTCATTGAATTATTTTGCTACACACGTCACACTAAAATAAAAAAATTATTTAATTTTGCTAAGAGCTAAGAGTGGCCAAATGTGTACATTTTCTTATAAAAAATGGCGTGTAATTGTACTAAAATAAAGTAAAACAGAACTTTAGGTAAAAGTATTACTACAAAAAAGTAGCACTACTCCCTAAATAAGATACTCCCATAATCCATGATACTCCCATGTTTTTTTTAACATTCGATTATGTCCTTTAGCAAGGTATTAAGCAGTAAACTATTACGATATTCTCCATCATATAGGTAGGTAGCAAATTTTGTATAAAAATGTAATCTTCATTAAAATTTAGATTTTAATCAAGTGCTTCAAACTATATAGCTAGTACCTACCTAATTACATTGATTTTGATAAACATACAAATTTGACCAAAAGTATCTCCATTATCTGCCGTAAATTACTATCACCCTGCATATATATTATATAAAATTAACTATACGCAATACTCACGTGCATCGTTCCCAGTGGACATACTGCTCGAACGGATAGAGATTAAGCAGTGCGAGCACTTCACCACGAGTGTTATTTGCCCAAAACGGAGCGACCACTTCTTCCTTTACAGGGCAAGCATTACTGCAAACAAAAACACAATATGGTTCCACATAATCGAAAAAGAGATATTATAGGTAGGTATTAATGTATTATTAATTATTATTATTCTACTATTATTCAAAGGTAAATAATATGTGTTCAGTAGGAGCAGTAAACGCTCAGCTTTGTTCGTTATTGTCTGCATTTTTTGTTTTAGAACAATTAATCAAATGTCATACTATTATAGCGACTCACGGGCGTAGGTAAGGGGGGGAGTAGTTCAAACACTCCCCGAAATTAAAGATAAAAGTATTTTAAAATAAATATTGTGAATTGAACTTAATGTATATCTAGACAAATACCCCCTCCGAAAATATTTCCTATCTACGCTCATGTATAGCATAGTCGTATTATGTACACTACTATTAGACATTTTTTACTATAAAATAACTCTTAGATATTTATTGAATCATAAAATTCCAAAAAAATTCCAAACTTATAGAAATAAAAAATATGTTGTGGAAATATTCCAGATAAATTACCGAATATTTGTATATTTCATTTTTTTATAGAAATATTCCCAATGCATATCACTAAAATCAACATCATACTACTACGACAGCTAAGTAAGTACATAGTAAGGTACACTTTCTAAATCTGCTATATTATATTTTCCAAAACGAATCTACTTGTTTATACAATAATATATTTAGTATGTTTTTTTGGATTTAACGGAGGATTAGAATTCGAAGTGAAAAGTCGAGAAATAATACCTATTACAATTGCAGTTGATCAACCATTCCACCATCAAAATATTATGTATACACCATTATAATTTTAAACTTTTAAAAAACATAAAATCATGACGTGAAAGAATGTACTTATTACTCGTTTTGCATGTTATTATGTTTGTAATAAATTATAATTTTTTTTTAACCGTAGACATGATATATATATATAGGGTACTCACATGCCTTTTGATTTCTGAGTGTTGTCCGTGGCACCGCTGGTCGACTCCTGGAAGAATCCCGGTTGCTCCTGCACCTGGTCGGTGCGCTGAGTTGACGCTATCGGATCGGTGGTGGTTTCGAACAGCAATTGGTCGTCAACGGTAACGTCTTCCGCAGTGCCCTCTTCCACGTCTTCGGCGACGACCGTCGTCGTGGGCGGCACGGTGTCGGCCACGGGAGCGGCGGTAACGTTGAACGGTCGGGCGGTGGAGGTCGTAGTCGCGGTCGCGGTGGTCGCCGTCGTGGTGGTAGTGCTGGTACTGTTATTGCTAGTCGAAGCGGTGCCGGCGGAGGTCCTTGGAGTTGGCGCCGGCGGCGACGGTTGTGAGTCGTAGCGGTTCAACGACGACTCCTCCCGGCGACGGTTCCAGACGCCTCCTTCGATGTCGTTGGTGTCCATGTCGGCTCGTAACACCGATATGTGTCGCTGTTCGCCGTACATGCGTTTCATCAAACCGTGATTCTCGAAAACGAACCGTCGGACTGCGTGCCTGTACATAAATATACGAAATTTAACTTAAGGAATTTAAATCAATTTTAAGATAAACCAATTTCATGTTCACCCATTATAATATATCTATTATACATTTATACCTATAATATATATATATAGTCTCTTATAAATTGTGAATTTCAATTCTTTTTCATACAACGTCCATGAATTTTATGGTTTATAGTATTACTAAGTATATAATATTATAATATTACAATTTATAATGTATAAGCTATAGCGTATAGTTATATCCGTCAAAATAGTATTTATTAGTAAATTTTTAGTAATTCAAAAACTAATTGTAGGTGATTTTATTGTCATCGGGATAAAAATATATGCGAGGAAACTCTGCAGGGAGTAATATTTGCGCATTTTAAATAATTATAATATTATATTTAAGTAAACATTACAGAACTTAAAAGTCAAAATATGATCAAGCCCTATAGTTTTAAATCTTATTTTTTAAATTGTTGAAAACATAAATAAAAACAATTATTGATAGATAATGGATCTTAAAAATGTTGACCCTTAATTACTATTTTAATGCTTTTTTTCAAGGTCAAGCGTAACGTCACGTATATAGTTTTAAACACAGCAGCTTTGCTACAATAGTCAATAACGATTAACGGCCCATTGTTCGGATTACGATAACCGGATAAAACGTGATTAAGATAAAGAAATAAACTATACTGGCAATCGTCTGTCGCAAATCGATGACTGAAATCATAAAGTGTGTCGATAGTTTAACAACCATCCCCAGGCTATGATATTGTAAATTCGTAAAATACTAAAATGTAATGTTATGTTTAATATTCTCTTAATTATAATATAATGTACGAATATAAGTAATAATTTAAATGGTACATGCAATATGCAATATTATAGTTTTTTTATTAAGTGTACGGTGTATACCTGAGCCCTGTGGTAATACATATTTTAAATTCTGACGGTACATAGTTTTTTCAATAATGTAATGTGTTTTTTCAACATTACTGTTTCTATTGTGCAGTTAATCTTCAACTGTCAACGAGTGTCAAGGTGGTTTCTGGTAATCTAGTTGGTACTTTAGATTTTAGAGAATTTAAAAAATAAAATTCTGTGTTTTTGATAATAATCGAAAAATTAACCCAAGCAAATCAACAAAACAAGAATATGTAAGCAAAACCAGTTTTCAACAGAATTGATGTTTTTTTTTGTAATTAAAAATTGAATATAACTGTTTAAGTTTAAATGGTTAAGATTCGGACATTAAATTCAAGATTCCTCATAAGTTAACATATTATTGAACCCTAAAAGTCTCAAAAATACATTTGTATAATTTTTTTATAGACATTTCAAGTTCACATTTTGACAAAATTGGATATTTTCCCGGAAAAGTTATAACGATTTTAGAAACAACGAATCGAATTTACCATTCTATAGTATTGATATAAAAGTTACTTGATATATTATATATTATATAATAATTATATTAATTACTGATGGCAATGTGAATATATAATAAAATATCCTTAATAATACAGACTATTTCCGTTCAGAATTATTTTTTATCTGATATCCAAGTATTATTGAATTATTCAGACTACATCAGATTACATTCAGATACCTCTATTACAGCGATCTACTTTGACTAGGTACACTTTATACTTACTGTACAGCAGACCCAGTAATTCAGGTTTTTTTACGATAATTTAAATCTAACAACAATATATAATATTTATGATATATGTATATGATATACTTAGATAGCCATATAATACATAAAGTAGCACATCAATAAGTCACATTCATAATTTTATCTTGTAGATTGAGCGAAACGATGAATACATTAAATTAACAATGTGTTTTATTTACGTCTGTCATCACTTTTTGGATGTAGTAAAAATATTTAAATTTTCAATTTTGAAGGTGGTTTCTGGTATAAATAAATTGAATCTAAATAGTGCTTGTGGAGGAGGGGGTCAAAACCAAAATATTTCTAGTATTTTTCCAAATAACCAAGAAAAATAAATAAAAGTTTAAGGATAATGAGAAATTTTACGCAAAACCGGGTTTTGACAAAATTGACTTTTTTTTTGGTGTAGTTAAATGAAAAAAAATAACCATAGATGCTTGGAATTTTCTACAAATAATGTAAAACATGATATCCGTTTAAGAAAATACTCGTATGTTTGGCGTCTGCAGCTTCTATTTCTAAGAATATTTTATAATTAATTTATGAATTTAATAAAAAATATTTAATTTCATTAAAATTAAACTTTAAATGCCTACAAAAAAAATTGTGGCTGTGTATTTATTTACGATATTTTTTTAATATTGTAAGACTTGGAACCAACGAAGAACCTTATTGAATTAAATTTGTTAATTTTAGCTATAAAAATTAAAAATTTAAAGAATAATTCTTAATTTAAAAATAATTTGTAAATTTTCGTAGTTTTGACTAATTTATTTTTGATATTTTTAAATTACCTACTATATCTTAATGTTATATAAATAATTTTGTATTACACATCTTTAAGATTTTTAACCAAACATCAACATTTATAGAAAAAAAGCCAAACTTTTAAAATGTCTATACTATACTCTATACATTTTTATAGTTCAAAAACGAATTAAAATAATTTGAAAAGGATATACCTATATGTAGGTATATTGTATATAAATGTCATTATGTGGTTTTAAAATAACATAAGCTAATGATTTATCCTGATGAATGGGTCATCATCACACGACCATCTGTCAATTGCATATGTACATTTTTATAAATTAATTCAACTTGAGATAACCTGTTTATTAGATAATAACTCATCAGTCATCACTGATGTTTAAGGATTTGTTTATAGTTTTCAGGTTTTAATAAACTATATATATAAATATAAGGCATTAAAAATCTGCGTTGACTCAAGAGTTATAACATAAAATGGTCACTGATCAATCATTTTTTATAGACATAATATAATAAACTATGTACAATATATATATAAGGTAAATTAACCTAAAAACTATCGAATTGAATTGATGCGATGATAAATTATAACCTCCTTTAGTGGTATTATATTTACAAATAACAACATAAATAAATTGACCTTGACCTAAAGAAAAATCCAGAAATGTTTGTGATAGATACATGAAAATACTCTAGTTTTCCTTGAAAAGGCTTAAATTATAAATACTATAGAGTATACTTTCACCGTGTCCCTAGAATATACGTCTTATCAGATCCCAAACATATACAAATAACATCACCGTTTAAATCTAGAACTTTCACTCGCTCGTGTCATATTAGACATACTTTCACCTACATTTATGCGTGTGTTACATAAATCATGACAAACAATATAATGGGCAATTTTTTTTTCATTCACAACAAATAACCTACGTTTATCCTACGTATATTTTTGGGTAACAATGGGGTTTTTGCTTTCTAATTATTTAGTCATTGAGATTTTGGTGTCTCGGATAATATTATAATAATTATGTATTACCACGGGTACGTCGATCCAGGTACCATGCACCATGATTGAGAGTTAAAATCGCACGGCAAATCCGGAAATTTAGCTCTAGCATTGCGATACGGTTTTGTACAGGTGCTATAACCGTCGTAACCGTAACCATTGAGCTCCAACGGCAGCTGAAACAATAACAATATATTATGTCAATTATATAATTGTTTTGTAAGTACAATTCATAAATAATGACGTATTTAACATTTTCTTAGGAAAATTTCTACGCAATATTGAAATTTGAGAAAAGTATGACCTGCTTTATGTGTTATATAGGAGCGGCGTATGTCGGGCAGAAGAAAGGAGCCGTGAAAGTTATAAGCGTTGGCATTGGAAACTGTGCCATGTGGCGGCTGACGGTGATTTTTATTGTGCACACAATGTCAAGGTGCCTCAACATTGCAAGGATGAATTACGATTTTTTTTTCGTCTAGTGAAACATAATGTATACACTAAACAACTATATAATACGCGTATATCATACATTATGTGGACAATGGCTATCAAATATTTTAGTTACGGTTCCCCGGTGTCGAAAATAAAACGATTGAATTTCCAATTAACGTCTTCGGCAAAAATTGTATATATGCAAAGGTACGCAAAAACGACACCGACAATTTTCGTATACATAAATATTCAATTTGTATAATATTATTATAACCACTCGCGAAACAGTCAAAGACCTCCTCCGGTGGTGTCTTTATCTCACAAGGACGAATGAATTATTAATTCATGTACAGGTGCAGTACATCGCTCGTTCGCGCAATATAGTGTGTTGTGCAGCAAGTGTAATAATAATACATGAAAACAATATTGTAATATAGGTACAAGCCGCTAGTTTCGCAATAAATTCGCGGATTCGACGACCTCTGCGCGGGCAATGATGAACGTTATTTTTTTTTTACCACCAATCTGGTCTGACCACTTTAAACGCATTCTACGTCACGTTTTACGTATATACCTATATATGCATACGATTCTTTCGGGTTTTGCTCGTGAAGATCGCATTCAATATGGGACCGCGATGGTTGTGACTTTAAGTCTTTTTATTTTGCTAGGTAATTACTATTTTAATACATTTTTACTAATGTATATTATTACAACTTTACTTATGTAAAGAAATTTATACAGACGACGTTATACAGCATTACTTAATATTTGTATTAAGGCATATCCGTTGGTCTGAAATCATTAAACTAATGAAATATAATAGTCTATAATGAGTAATGACTAATGGCCAAATAGTTCCGCCACTCGATTTGTTGCTACAAATGACGATTAGTATATTATAAGTATATAGCTAACATGATAAATACACCGGAAGGGCAGCAAGAACATTATATGATATATTTAAGAGTTAAATCATAACACGGAATCCTGCAAAATAGACAATAATATGATAATATATCGAAAATCGCCAACAGGGTGGCTACTGGCTTCAGAAACTTTTCAAACATAGAGTAGGTGTATATAACAATATTATTATTACATAATAATTGGGGCATTATAGGCACATGTATCTGTACATGCAATTGTGTGTAATAATCCTACAAAAGACAGTTTTGATAATTATTTAAGCATTATTATTAGTTTATTATGATAAACAACAGAACAAACAATTTTGCTGGCGTATGAAAAATATGAAAAGTATTACAATTACAAATAATAAATGTAAATGGTACGTAATTGTAAAATATGTATCTTGGCTATACAAATAAATGAGAAGGTGTGCTGAATATGGGATATCTTTTTGTTTTTGCTTCTTTGCACAATTTATGGCAATAAAATTATAATCAACTAAATCAATTATAATTTTTGAATTAATTACACGAATTTTAATTCATAGTATTAACGTATTACTAAAATACAAAAAAAAATGTAATGTATTTTATATTAGGTATATATTATGTATAATACATTATACATTAGTCATATACGAGTGTATAACTAATATCGTTTATTTCAAAAAAAAAAAATTTAAAAATTCAATTCCGGATACAGTAATCATACAAAATTAAAAAATCATTATTATTTTAGTACCTAATGATTATCCTAATACCTAATCATTTCTCTATAATATTAAATACATTATATAAGTTAGTATACCATAATAAAATCACCGTAGTTAAGTACTTTTAATTCTATACAATAATAATTATTCAATGTTGTCGGCAATTTTAAAAAGTTGATTTTAAAATTTTTACATTTGTGCCATAATATATTACGCTGGAAAACCCTTAATAAAATAAAATGTACATAACTTAAATATTTGTGTTGTTACGAAAATTAAAAATAATATTTAACAACACGTGGCACAATGATTACAGTATCTTATACCTATCATATTATTATGTTTGATAAAATAATGGTACCATATATTCAACAGATAGTTCAACACACACATTTTACGGAACAGGCTATACCTAATATTCTATATTCAGCTCAACTTTACTCCTTTAAGATTTAAATGTAGTAATACGGTTGTTTACGAAACATAATATACAAGTGAATTAGATTCGTTTTCGGATAGTTAATTTATTTTTTATTTTTATTGGATAGCATATTGCGGTTTTTCTCGATATATAGAGTAATAAATGTAAAACATAATAATATATTTATTATATTAACCGTAAATATCAAATCAATGAATCTTTGAGAATAAGATAATATTGACTCGGTAGAGGGCATTGGTCCAGTTTAGTATAGGTACACTCGACCGCACTGGAAAGGTGAAGCTCCGACCTTCACCCTGCCTTGCCGATAGCTCTTCCTCTTCCTGCTACCGAGCACGCGCTTTGTTAAAACCTCGTTTTATAAATCGTTTGCGCGCATTCGGTTTACTACCTTCCGGCTCACACACATATGCATACAATGACGGCTAAAAATTATTTTATTGAGGCATGCAACGATCGCGAAGAAAAAGTCTTGTTTTATTTTATATCCAAAATCAGAGTGGTTAACAGGTGCAGCATAGAATATTTTCAGGACGGAAAAAAACGCGAAGAATTCTAGTTCGCTAGTAAAGTGATTATCGCCAAATCGCATCCCCGAAACTCGTTTATTTTATTAGGTATCGCGGAGCGTCGAACTCGAGTGAGTGTGTCCAACGGGACGGGTAAAAAATACAATTTTGTTTTAATCCTTTACCATAGCACATAATATTATGTTATACTAGCTACCTACGCGTTTAACAACGCGTCAATTGTATTTATTGCACCATATATTCATATCGTTCGACTTAAAAATATTCGCTATTAAATTGTCGATGGAAGTTTGTCTCATAATTAATGTTGTTCTCGTCGTTCCAAAACGCATCTCACGAGCATTATAACGATTTACGAAAAGCGTAAAACAAAAGATTGAATCGCGAAGGGTTGTTAAATTATTTATATAAATAAGGTAATGTACTCAATAACGTTTGATATAATATATTTAGGTATACCTACACTCGTCATCGCCATCATCAACACGTTTCCATCGACATCACAATATATTAATATATATTATTATTACATCATCAATATATAATATAATAGTATAATAGAGTACTTACTGCCCAAAGGAATAGTATCTTTAAGTACATGAGTCGTCCACATGCAGTACACTGTAGGGGCGCGCGAGACCACGCACATGGGTTTGACTGAGCTCGGCCGGGTGTCGCACGCGAGACTGACTGACTGGCCGGACGACGGCGGCGGCGGCGGCGATCGGAAAACTGGGTCAGCAGCAGCTCTCCGCATATACCGTTACGTTTAGCCTACTCGGACGGCGCGGCGGCGGTGAAGTGAGCGAGTAGAAGAAGAAGAAGACCGTACAAGACGAAGAATGAGTCGAAGATCGGTGCGGTTCCCACGCGCGCGCACCGCCGCCATCGCGTCGACAGCGCCCGCGCACGTAACACCCGATCGCGTCGCTCACTTTCACCGGCCGCCGCGTGTGTAGATATTATTATTTATTTTATGACGTGCCTATGCACGGCGCATAAACTATATACATACTATACTATACATATAATAAACCGTATAATGATAATAAATATATAATTCGAACGCGCGTGAGTCATTATACATGTTTTACATTGTTATTGTTATTATTATATTATTAGGTACCTATAGGTATTTAAAAAACGACGACGATGCGCCGAAGACGAAATTCGCGGCGGATATCCCGGCGCGATCGAACGCATTTCCCTTTTTTTCGTTCTTATATTGTTCATTATTTATTTCATTTATCCGCGACTCTTCCCTCCTCCCGTCCACACACACAACAATTACGGTAGACGGCGACGCAGTCTGTTGGTTTTCGGCGCACGTGCGTATAAAAATCGAATTTGACCGATCTCGGTCAAAACGCGCCGTCGACACGGTCGTTTGATTATGTTTTAGGTATACATTAATGAGTATAATATTAGTATACTCGACGTATATATACCTATACATAATACGATATATATTATCATGTTAAGATACGCATTAACATTATAAAATTCTACAAACGTCGTTCTGTACACTGCAGTGGCTCAATTATTATTATTTTTTTTTTTAATTTTTGTTCAGCTTAACTAAATAAACTGCAAGTGTGATCTCGATACAACGATATCGGATATATTTATATATATATATATAAATCGAGAATATTGGCGATTAAATGAGTTGGAACCCACGTTAAAATCTAGTTAAGAAACCTCGGGTATACCCGGGGTACCTGTATTCATCATTGAGCACTATTGGTTTTCCACGGATACACTCACGGATGCTTTAAATTTATAATGCGTACCCATTCAACTGCTTATGTCACGTTTAAGTCTCCGACCACGAACGCTCGACTTGGCCGAATTGGCATTCGTTCAAATTCGTATATAATTTCATACGATCAATTGCGCTTTAGAAAATAGAATCGCTTTACGTTATATTAACTAATATATAAAACATAATATGATCCATAAAAATATTACGACAAAACAAATATAAGTACAAACTACAACGTATATGAAATCTATAGTATAAAGGTATATTGGTATACATAATACATAATACCATATAGCCCATATTATAATATTATAGTAAATCGTATAAAAAGTTTTTGGTGTTAATAAAAACATAATATCTGTTGAAATGCAAGATTTATTAACATATTTTCTATGCGATATTATTGTGAGTCTCAAAACGACGTTGTGGAAGCACGAGAAACATATACTTTTCAATTGCCCAACAAATAACTATATATAATTTTAAAAAAACTATTTACTAACAAATACTCAACTAATATTATATATAATTGGTTTAAAACAGTTGTATTTTTTAAAAAAAATTATTGAATATAAAATATAATATATATATATATATATATATATATATATATATATATATATTTGTCAATTTTATAAAAATGCCTGTTGTGTGTTTTTCATGTTATATAGGTACAAACATTATAAACAATACAAACAATTATTGTTGTTTGTATTGGGATAATATTATAATTATACAATATTAACATTATAACATATATAATAATAATAATAATGGTTTCACTAGGTAGATATAGATACTTATTTTATAAATGAAAATAAAACTAAAATAATCATATTAAATTTTATTGGATTATAAAAAATAACCTTTATTAAAATCAGATTTTTATACAAATAATTCAAATAATAATAAATCGAAAGAGAAAAACACAACTCAAGATTATACGACAGAATTTAGACTTAGAAACACGAATAATCTGTAAAAAATAATAAATATAATGATAAAAATTCTAAACTCTGTAGGGAGGCAGTTAAGAAGTATTCTAAGAAAAATCCCAATGGTCATATTGTAAAAGTATATGAAAAATACAGTGAAAAAAAACCAAGAAGTTAACAGAGAAGTAGTTAAAAGATACAACAACAAAAATTCTGATTTAAACAGGACTTCTATTTCCAGATATGCCATATGCATAAAACAATGTCATAATCTATCAAATTGATACTTGTAGATAAAATTAAAAAATAGTTTTAATTTCAGAAAAACATATCAGATCTTAAAATATTATACTATCTATACCTAGTACCTACTTACATCAGTTGGTTGTCCAAAAGAAACAAATTTGTCATTACTCATTACAGTAGCATGTAGTGCTGTCATGTTCATGTATTAATAATAATATACATAAATAATTCAAAAAATAGAATTCATACGCTTTTTAAAAATTGAAAGAAAAAAAAACAATTTTTTATCACAAAGTATTTTTTTATCGTCCGACCGTATAATTAGCAATTTGTAACTGGAAGTATTTATCTATGTGAGTATGTATAAGACTACAAAGATTCACTATCTATTCTAATGTCACTTTAAGAATAATATATAATATTTTTTAACTAACTTCTATAATTAGACCTATCTAGTCAACTAAAGGAAAATTTGTTCTCGGTTAAGTCTCGTAGAATTCCGGTTTATGACCTCAGAAGGGCAACGAACGTTTGGACAAAAAAAAACAAATTTAACTGTATCTACAAATGCATGAGCCATGAATAAGCTTGTCCGACATAAATGTTTATATTATTACATCATAATATTCATAATAATAATATGTAGGTAGGTACCTAACAATATAAACATTATTATTTTGTTACTCAATTATATACGTTCATATTTATATCTATTTTAATGTTTATTGATTTATTCCTATATGTATTTACTTACCTATGTGATGATGTGGTATTGTGATTGTTGATTCACTATAAATTATAATATACTATTATTAGCTATAGATTATAGTAATTATACCTATCCATCAATAGATAATGTTTATTTTTAGTATTATGTACTATATGTAGGTACATTATAATACTATATAAATATCTATTACCTATATTACTTTTATGTTGTTATTTTTCTAAATTAATTTTAATCTTTTTTAAAAAATAACTTGAATATATATAAACAATGAGATTAATGGGACCACATTATACTACTTACATAAGAAATTCAAATTAAACTTAAGAAAATATCATCCACGAACAAAAGAAACTTTCAATATCATATAACTATTAATTTCATACAAAGGTTGAGTGTGTTATATCACTTATATCCTCCCGTTTGACTTATTTTTGTGTTTTGTCCAATGATTTTTCATAATGTATTGTTAAAATAAAATCTGTTTTAACGTTTTTGCTGTGTGATTTTTTAATTTTTATTTAATTTAAGTTGGTTAATGTTTGGTAACAATAAATATAATATGGTTAATTTAAAAAATATATACTTAGGTACAAGGTACACCATCGTAATTTATTCCCAGATGTTACCATTGATCTACATTGTACATACATACTAATTACTATTCTATAATCAATGATGTTATTAATAAGTATACCAAATGAATAATAATATACATTATACATGTTAGATAAATTTCCCTTGTACACATTAAATTATATATTATTGTAATAAACTATAATACCTGCAGGTAAATACAAGAATATATTTTATGTTCTGAACTATAGGTGCATAAACTATAAAAAAAAAATATAAAAACGATCTTACATATACCTACTATATTATAGTTTATAGTGTTATATTATATTATACTAATCATTATGAATTTTGTAACATACTATTTTAAAAATAAATAAAAAATTTATAATTTTTAAGGATCTCACGTCTAATTTACCCGGGTCACCCTTCCATGTCTGGATAATGAATATTGGATACGATTGTTTATCCGCATTTCCACATCAATCAATACTAAAAGATGACTAATGAAACGAAACGACGAATGAAGATGGCAGTTGCAGCAGTTAATGTCATGGCCCAGATGACACAGTTAAATACACAATATTTGGTACACAGTTAATTGGTCACATTTCATATAATCAAATAATTATCAGCGACTTATCTTCAATCATAAGAGAATTTCGCTAAATTCATGTTCTCTTTATCTGAACCGCGCACAACTAAACATATTCAAGTGAAATCATTTTTTTATGTTTTTGAGTAATCCTAAAATAAAATAGCTAATTAAAAAAATTGTAGAGATTAGCCTATCCCATCCCTCTATTAAAGCAATTTGTTTAGTCCGAAATTTGCTACTCTAGGCCTGGACCACATGGGTCTAGAGCAAAATCTGGGCCTGTTGAGACTTTGAGAGTATGACGTATCGGTTTGTCTAAATATTGTTTCAAAAACAATAATAATTTTTTTTTTTTTTTTTTGAAAAATATACAATTTGTAAAGGTATTTTTTTTAAAAGCATATGTTATGTAGTAGGTACTAAGTATATATATTTTATACATGAATAACTCGATTTTAAGAAATTACTAATTTCAATATTTATGACGTGAATTTGTTTTTTATTTTATTCGCATTTTATTTATAAGTTTTTAATTGTTAGAAAATAAAAGGTATCTACACTAAATTATCTTTAACCTTCTTGGTGGGTTCCCAGGGATGTTGAGAGAGTCAATGAAAAGAGTCAAAGGGTTTGGATGGTTTGCTAGGCGGAAGCGAAATAATTTGAAGGACGTTTTTGCTACCTACCTCTGAGACTGATTATAAGTTAAAATCGTAGTGGAGAATGTAGTTTGATACGTAGAAGGGCGCGTTTGTATTCACACTATACGTTATGTTACCTATAGATTACAATTTGTATTATTTTAATGTTTGTATTCTTAGCAGCATCCAATAATTGGATTCTATAAAACCACATTGGTTTTAGTAATGTTTTATTTCAAGTGGAATTTGTTTTTAGGTTAATTTTGGACTTAGTTGTTCTTCCTAAGAAGCATAGAAAAGATATTTACGTCTGGTGTTTAATAATTTGATATGTATTATTATTATTATTATTTATTGTTTAAATATACAGACATTCTTTTTAATATTGAAATCGAATAATAATAAAACATAAAACTGATAAATCGTATATTAAAAAATGTTATCCTTTGAAATTTTTGTAATAGATTATTTTACTATAAGATAACTCAACAACCATAAAAATAACGATTTTACGATGTTTACGTAAATATTATAACTTATAAGCTTCGTATAATTATTGCGCGTGGGAAAACAAATAAGTTTACTGATATCCTTCGGACGCCATACTCACTTATACCTACCCACATATTATATGTTATTCCGTCTTATAAACGTTCGACATAAGTAACTATTTGGAAGTTCCAATTTCCTGTGATAAGTATAATACACTAATACAATAAATATAATTGACCTAATATAAGTACCAAACTAAAGGTACGTATAAGAACATTACCTTGGCGCGGCTATGCAGGTTTCTCGTCTGTATTTTTACAATATTTTAATTTTTAAGTAATAGTTATAACAATTTTTAAATTGTAATATTTAACATAATATTATGGGTATAATTATAAGTACAACTCATAAATTTCTTAAATATTAATGTGGTATCACAAAATTACAAAAACCTATTTGAAATGTTGAAAAAATATTAATATAATATGGCGTTATGGATTATGGTATATGTTATACTCAATATCAGGTACCGGTACGGTATAAGGTTAATTTAAAAGTCGCGGGGACGCCGGGGACGACCACGTTTGAGCTTACTGATAGATCTCGATGTAGTTTTTGATTCATCATAATCTGAAGTATGTCGTATGTGTGCAGCATTGGCCATTGACCTTATAATAGGTCTATGGTGTGCATTACTGCAGTGCACCATTTCCAACAAACCGTGGAGAATTTTAAATCACACGAAGGGTTTTAATTTGCAAGACTTATATTTTATTTATGTGAGTTTTAGCACATTGACCTCAGACCGAGAAAACAATATTATTATAGTAGTAGAGTACTAATAATTTGTTTAGGATAATAAGTAATAACGCAATGATTACATATCGACTAAACAATATTATTATTAAATACATTTAAAAAAAAAATTCTCTCTATTATTAAAAGTTAGCTATTACACAAAATAGAAAGTGGAACTGCAAAACATAAATTTGTTATGTTGTACTTTCGTAAGACGGAGGACAAATACTGAAACGCGGATGTGGTGTCCTCATAAATAAGAATAACTACTAATTATTGTAAGTACCTAATATATTATATAGGTAGGTACCCTATATGGGTTTAAAGTAAACTAGTAGATACCCAAACCTAATTATTATTAGATATACATTGTGATTATCAGATCATTTTTTTAGTAGAAAAATGCTTTAATCTTAAACTTTTAAAATGTTTTGTGGTAGCAAATCGGGTTTAGTAAATGTTTTGTGGGTGAGAGGGGGGGGGGAGAAGGGATTACTTTCAAAAGTTAAAAATTCTCGGTGCTTTTCAAACTAATCTGGAAACACCGGGGTTGTTATGTAATGTTATTGCATACAGAAAATGTTACAAATTAGGCACTACGATTAGCTAGTATTTTAAATCACATTAAAAATATTATTTTGTGAATTAAATAATGTCAATGTTTGAATATTAATTACTCATAAAAATATGAGCCAAATTCTCAACGCTTAACCTTTTTAAATTCCATTAAAAATGTATGTAGAATCTTGTATTGCACTTTCAATTCTCAGGAAATATTTTTGAATTTTTAACTAAAAAATTATTTATTTATTAATAATACATTTTCTTAATTTTGACTACCGTAGTTATTAAATTCCATACAAATTTAAACACTAACATTTGTTAGTAAAAATAATGCGACAATATATTTTTGATATATAGTGAGTTCCGCTTAATATGATCACTTTGGTGCAGGTAATTTTGATTCTACAGTGAGTTCCGCTTAATGTGATCACTAGTTTATAGAATCAACCGTTTATTAGAATTAAAAATTAAAATCCCAAACCAAATTGTATATGTAATGTTGTAAATGCTTTATAGAATCAAACAGTTAATAGAATCAAAATTACCTGCACCAAAGTGATCATATTAAGCGGAACTCACTGTATTAACTGTTTGATTCTATAAAGCATTTACATTACATACACAATTTGGTTTGGGATTTTAATTTTTGATTCTAATAAACGGTTGATTCTATAAACTAGTGATCACATTAAGTGGAACTCACTGTAGTTTTCTTTAGGGTAATTAATATTTATGAGCTTTGTTTTAAAATTTTAATATTTTTTACTCGCCAGCAAAAATATCATAAAACATACACCGAAAAAACAAAAAACTAGTCAACAATTTTAATTGCCCATAAATATAATAAAAAGAGGTGCTACTTCTATGAACTTTAGGCTTCAATCTATTTTTAATAAAACATATAGACTACAGAGTTTACTATTTAGTAATTTTACTATACTTAGTTCAAATAATAATTTGTTTATTTTCAATTCTTATACCTATTGTACCTATTCAGTTATTCACTTATAACCACGAATAGAGATATACGAGTACCTTAACTAACTTCCATAATATAGTTTTTGTAATTTAATATTCATTGTTATAAAATATTATTTCAAAACGTCATAAAAATAACAGTTAACTTTGTGTCAAAAAATTTTAAAATAAAAATTAATAAAAATAATTTAAAATAATAAAATAAATAATATAATCAATTGGAAAACAATAACCAATGTTTAATTCGTATAATTGCATAATATCAATAAAAGTATTTCATAATTCATCATGAAGTGATAATTGTTAACTAGTAGTTTACAATAGAAATAATTATCATTTTGTTCATGTTCAATAGAAAAAAAAATAGGTACATGTTTTTTTAATTAAATGAATATAAAAATAAGCAAATCACAATATGTAATTGGTAGCTACAATTTAGCACCTGTGTTAACATAATAATTTTATGTCATTAAACTATAAAGAAATTTTTATTCTTCTTCACTTAGATGTAGCTACATGAATTGTTCTTATATTTGAGAATTTGAGATGTATTTATCTCTAAAATGTGTTTCCTGCCAAAGGCTAAAGCCGCTTTAATACTTAGCCACTCCACCTCCACCTAATTACTCATTAAATATATTTATAATAGGATTATTTAGGTCTTATAAAATAAAATAACTTAAGATAATGTGTATAATATTATTGATACTCTTTATGATATGTTACGCTGTTAAGTATTTAATATGTTATAAGCAGTAAAAATTTTAAATACAAAATTATTATATTATAAAAAATCCAACAACCAACAATAGTTTAAAACACATTTTACAATATAAAACTCAAAGGGAGTCCCCAAATTAGTATAATAGCCTTTAATAGCCATAATAATAATAATAATAATAATAATTAAGCTAAATTGTTTTGGACGGAACAATGATTAATAAGACACATGTTATCAAAGTGGTGTTGGAGAAGGAACCCAAAGTGTTTTGCTTTGTTCTAAATCGACAGCAGCTTTAATTTGTGTACACATGTATGCTACATTAACTCCTGCTGGTATGACGGCTAAAATATAACATTTAATATTTATAGTTTAATTTATTATGAAAAAATACACATACTTTTAATAAAATCATACCTGAAATATAATGTCGATATTCAGATTCAAGTTTCAATGCGTGTTCATACATTTCTTTTGCAGCTTTAGCAGAAATTTTATCATGAGATGATCGAGAGTCTTTAGCTTCTTTTACTTGCTTAGTAGATTTAAACTTAATTAGCAAAACAATAGGATATATATGATGACGATGAAGTCTTTCAACGCTAGTAAGACCAATATCAATTATACAATGACAATTCTATAAAATAAATATCGTCAAGTTTAGTAAGTAATGGTTTTAATATGTTTAAGAAATTTTAAAAACAATTACTTTGCTACAGGCTTCTTTAAGTCCTGCGACAGAAACACATTCATAAACAGATCCTTTTTTGCGATAGTCTATATACAAACTATCAGCAACTCCTTTTTCCATAGATGCTTGAGAACAATGTTTTGCTTCTGGTATATACCGCATAAATAAATCAGGAAAATCTACTATTAATTTATCGGTTACGCAATCAGCCAGAGGTCCAACAACCATTACAGGACGAATACTTGGTTCAGCTAGAATAAGTATAACAGATATTATGTAATACAATACACTGTTATTTTTGTTCATAAAATTATACTTACAATTTAACCGGATTACTCTTTGGTAAGAAGCAATAACAATAGCATCATCATGTAAAGTACCAGAGTCACTACTATACCATCCCAAGTTTATATTTGAAAAACTAGCCAATTCTTTAGAACTGCTGCGTTGATGCTTTTTACGTCTAAAGAAACTCCGTCTTGTTGCACGTCTTGCATCACCTTCTAATTCACCCCCACTACGTCTAATTACAAGTTCTTCTTCAACTCTAATCATATAAAAATTAAACTCAACAATAATAATGCAGTTCAAAAATATTTTTATATTTAAATATAATTACTTGTATTTGCTAGGTATAATGCCAACTTGTTGCTTATAACCATTGTGGTCAACCAA
Organism: Aphis gossypii; assembly: GCF_020184175.1. Classification (NCBI taxonomy): domain Eukaryota; kingdom Metazoa; phylum Arthropoda; class Insecta; order Hemiptera; family Aphididae; genus Aphis; species Aphis gossypii. The sequence continues at coordinate 74,431,148 of NC_065530.1, forward strand.
CCATGCTCGCCAATTACCCGGAACACCATTATACATTGTGTTATCTACATACAGAACATCATCTTTACGAAATTGTAGCTGTGAAGAATTACTACCAGCATCATTTAATTCAATTGTACGATCAAAGAGTGCTCGTATGAAAAAACTATCACCAGGTTTATCCTTTATTTCGTTGTATTCTATTATAATAAACAAATAATTAAATAAATATTTTAGTTTTTAGTAACATTTGATAATAATTTTTAAATAATATTACTACTTACTATCAATTAAATATTGTGCGAGGACGGTGACTTTTTCAGCTGGCTTGGCTAATTCATAAGCTGCTTCCTCAGCAGTTGCTTCTCTTAAATCTGTTCCATTATATTCAAGTATACGGTCACCAGTTCTACAAAAAAAGAATAAATTTATAGTTAAGATTAATTAAAATAGATAAATTTTAAGTATCCTTACCGTAAACCTGCATTATAGGCCAATGAATTTAAGTTTACACTGTGTACAAATATCCCAACAGCATTCCCACCAACTAGACTTATTCCTAAGTTACTACACTTCCTTGTCTCCATGATAAAATATCGCGGCTCATATGCTCTTAAACTTCTGCTGTCTGTATTTCGATCACTCTTCCGACGAGTTAATGTAGCCATGCCATGAGTTATAACTGAAGCACCTGTGGATTTTCTATTAACAGTAGGAGAATTGCACGGTGTTGGGGTTTCTGAACGACTGCTTGTTGAACTTTCAGCACCTTCTAGTTCTTGGTATTCTAAAAACACAATTCAGTCAAAATTGTATCTATATCAAATCATTAATTGACTAATTAAAACATGACATACTATCTGGGCTATATTGTACTAGCATGGTAATTGAGTTTCCACACTGCCGTAAAACATTTGCAGCTAACTGGTATGTTGCACTCCTCATATTAATTCCACAAACTTCTAGTAGCTGATCTCCAACTCGAAGACCTACTTTAGAAGCCACACTATGTTCACTAACAGTAGATACAAAAACTCCACCACTATCAACACAAGATATCTGAATTCCAAGAGGTTCAACTGATTTCTCTATACTGATCCATCTCAATTCACCAGTTAATGGACCACTTCCAACTCCTCTTAATAGTGGTTTTTTCAAATACCTGAAATATTTATTTTATTAGTAATTAGTGTTAAAATTATTAAATATTTAGTTTTATACTAACTTTGATGCCCAGCCATATTCAGGTAAAGATTGTCGCTTGTTGGCTGGCATAGCTATTTGTCCAGGATTAAGAACTTCTACTCTAAAGGTAGGCATTGGACTATCTCTTTCACTACTTACAGATCTATCAATACTCCCAGTTGATATACCAACTGCACCACCACTACTTTTACTAGCCACACTAGGGTTGGAAGGTATTCTAAGTAAAACAAGAAATACATTAAATCATATTTATTAATATATAATACATATAAATTATTATAATATATCCGTATATACATATATATTCAATTAATTAAATGTTGACCTATCATTTAGCAAAACAAGCCATTTTAATAAATATCCACTTGAACTGCAGAATTATTATTTTAAGAGTTTATAGAAAATAAAAATAAAAAATACTTTTTAATAAAATATTATTTAATAAAATTTCTTTATTATTGTAGTTTAATGTTAAAAAAGTAATTAAGCACATATAGTATATGACTATATGAGAATATTATACATAAATATTCTACAATTATTTTTATTAAGATAATAGGATATAATATATTATTTTAATTCTTTTATTACATTATATTAATAATTAATAAAAATGTCATACTGCATATTGTGTTCATGTATTGTATATCAAACAAACATTATTAAAAGCAATTTAATGTTGTTACCTTTAATAATATTATAATAAATTGACTCATTACCAAACTTAAAGGTAAAAAGAAATAACAATTTAAACTGTGTTAGTACATAGTTTTGATACAATTTTGTACTATCATAGTGTCATCTTTATTCCTTCACTGTCCCCTAAAGTCCATAATTTTCTTTGTCCATTAGGTGCTTACTTCAGTAATACATATTTGGAACAATATTGACCATATTATGTGCAAGGCAAATAAAGTATTAGGGTTTATAAAGAGAATTGTAGGAGAATTTAAACTATCAAGGTCTTTGAAGACGCTGGGCACTAGTGAGGCCTAATATTGAGTATGATTTCATGATGTCAAATCCTAGTTCAATGATATACTGCCATCAAATTGAACATGTTCAGCATAATTATTTCTCAGCTTCTAATGGTTCAAATTAAATATCATTCCGTATCATAATTATGACTCAATGTCCCAATGTTCCTAAGCTTGAATCTCTTATCTCGGGCCGATAGCTGTCTTACTCATGACTTAGCCTTTCTTCAGAATCTTATCTGTGATTAAACTGATTCTCTTTTTTTCCTTCAACATGTTAGTTTCAGAGTTTCCGTACACCCTACCCATAATATTGCTCCATTTAATATAATGTCATGTGCTATAGATTACCAAAATAATAAACCTTTCACTTACTGTATGAGATAAGTCAATCTAGATACCTTCTTCTCCTACTTTAATTAACTATATTATTAAAACTAAATTATAAATTTGTTTTTGTTTTTTATCCTATACAGAGTAAATTCATCTATATAAAAAAAAATGTAAATACAAAGCACCATGTTATATTTCAATTGGGCTTCTGTCCGTAAAATAAATTAAGTGAATAAAATAAAATAATTTTTTTTTTTTTTATATTTCAACTTAAAAACGCTTAAAATGTTACAACATACTAATCTTTCTTTGTTGTATATTTGTAAGAAAGGAAAACATATCATATAGATATAACATCTTTTTAATAATTTCTTAAAAATTAAAATCGTACAGCTAAAAAATAAATAATTTAAACATACCTAAATCTAGGAGTTTCTCTCTTTCTAGGAAATGTACCAACTTCATAACCATGATAAGATTCTGGCATATCTTCACCACGATAACCGATATTAGTCATAATTCGATGAGGTGATCTAGTTGTGTGTCTATTGTAGTGCATATCAACTGATGGAGAGTGACTGTGATGAAACTTTAGAAAGATAAATTATTTTATATTAATAATAAATACATTTATAAATAATATTTATTGCATATATGCATTTTTTTTACTTGAGAAACATGGCTATAAGGAGGTTCAAAACAGTACAACATTGATTCCCCACTATGAGATGGAGATGGCTGAGAATATCTACTATATTGAGGGGTGAAAAAGTGATGAGCATTAGTTGATGGTGGCCCGTACATATGGGATGATGGTCTTGTTGCAAGGCTATCTCCAGCATTACTTTCAGTATCACTATTTGTATATTTACCAGTTTTCTTTTTAACATAATAATCCATTACATCTTTACCAACTTTACCAGATCTATTTAAATAAAACATACAGATAATTTAACATATATATCAATATATAGAACAAAATGAAATATTTACCTGACAGAGAAATCTATAGATGAAGTATCAGTTTTTGAATTATTTTGTGAAGACCAAGACGGAGGATTATTTAAAAGTACAGACAATGGCAAACGTTCCTTATTTTTACGAGGATGAAGTATAGTACCAGTTCCATGTTCAATTACAGGACCACTTCTAGCTTTTGGCCAAGTACCGCCATTTTTGTCTAATTCTTTGGATTTTCTATGTCGACTGTAAAAAGTAAAAATCAAGACAGGTATATTTATCATATAATAATAAAATCAATACCCAACTACAAAAAAATAAAATATAATATAATTATGTAATTAATTAATTAATTCAGAACACCTATCTAAGAGTCTAGTTTAATTAAGAAGCTATTCATGATTTTGAATTTACCTAAAATAGTTTCTAAGGTATCTTATTATTTATTTGATTGTATTATATTAAATTTATATCTATAATCACGAGTATAATTTTTAGTATTATAGGGTATACACATACAGATCTAAATTTCAACTCATCATATTATGGTCTGCATTAAATTCCTATGGACCACAATGTGTCATATCAAATTTAGAATAATTTATTTGTAGAAATGAACTTTTTATCGTGAAAAATATTTTTTGTTTAAAAATGTTATCCATTATTATTTATTTCATACTCATATATTATCATAGGCGTAACTTGCGACTCTTTTCACGTGGGGGTAAAAATAATTTTTGTAGCAAATGAACATAATATTAGTTTGCTTTTTGGTACTAGTGTGCTATGCGCCTCAGAATAGCTTTCAATTAACTATAATATTATATTTTCACCCCCCCCCCCCCCAAGCTCCGCCTATATGTATTATGATTTTTACAGCTATTTCTTTCTTGTGTCTAATAAGAAGACATATATGGAAGGTAATCCGTTTCATTCATCATCAGTTAATTGACCTATGACTCAAACCAAAATAATAATTAATTTATTGTGTCTTATGACATAAAGCCATGAAAATAATAGTGATGAATAACTTTAGTTTTCATAAACGTAGGTTAATTAAAGTATGCCTGTTTTGAAATAATGTGTTTGTTTTTAATACAAGTAAGTTGACAGTGAAATAGACATTTTTTTTAATAGGCATTGGCTTTGAAACATGTACACATTATACTGGCACACTAATTTTAGCATGCTCTTAATTTTATGGACCTATTAAAGAAACTGAAATGATACAATTGTTTAAACTAATGTCTACCATAAAGCTGAAACTGGATGCTATAAAATATGAAAAAAATTGTGCATATTGAAGAAAAAAAATAATAACAGTAAATATTATGTTAAAAATAAGAAAGCTATATTAAACCATGAAAAAATAATTACCTAGAATGTTTAGCAGTAGTGGGGGGTGCAGGATGTGGTCTAAAAGCATCAATTACAGAATCTAATTCTGCAATAGCATCTTCTTGATCTCGTTCAGAGATAGAATTATTGACAGGTGAAGGATTTCTGTGAGGTTTTTCTGGTACATCAAGCATCACTCTTCTTGATTGAACATATTGAGGTTTTTGATAAGATTCTTGATATCTTGAATAACTAGATTTATCTGTTTGTGTTGTACTATTAGTATATTTTTTATAAATATCACGATTTGGCCCAGAACCACAATTTCCAGCACAATATGTTGATTTCATAGTTGTAATAGTTAATACATCACCAGGCTCATGCAATAATAACATGGCTTCTCTTGAATTTTTTATATTATCCACTGTTGTGTTGTTAATCTAAAAACAAAACAGAAATAAAACTATTTAGATAAATCATTTGTTTTTTTTTAAAATCTACATTCTACTTACACTTAATACTCTATCTCCAACATCTAAATTTCCATCTTTAGCAGCCAGAGATCCAGGTGTTATTTTATTAATATATATACCAGTTTCCAATGAGATTCCATGATCATAATTATTTACTTGAAGTTGAGTCGTAAAAAGACTCCTAGATGGTGAAGCAGGTTTTCTTCGTCTAACAACCAGAGTAGCACTGCTTAAAGATCTCATAGTTTCTAAAACTAATCGCTTACTAATTGATGTACAGTCAAGGCTATTCACTCTTAATATACAATCATTAACTCTAGAAAAAAAAAATTATTATTATTAAATAACAAAAAAAATATTTTAAGTTATTATTTAAATTTATAAAATAATTAAATAAAACTATTTAGACAAAACAACACATTATTATATTTCTCATCCAGACCCACACAAAACATAGTAAATTCGAAATTGATTAAAACTAGTCTTGTGTTGTTAGCTATAAAATATTAATACAAGTGAATTGATGTATCACATAAAAATTTAAGCTAAGAATATTATAATAATATTTTAAACAACAAGTGAATCAGAGAAAATAAATAGAGCAATGATATCATTTTCACTAATGAGTTATTATTTTTTTTTTATACAAGAAATGATATAGATTTGATACTGCATTGTTGAGATAAAAATGTACTAAAAAAATTACATTGACTATTTGACTTTTATAATATATACTATACAGACTAAATAATTATAGTATACATAAATAGATTTTAAAAATATAATATATTCAACCTTAATTTCCTTGCCGCCACACTTCCTTTATTGACAGATGATATATATATTGCATTATCATTGGGATACAAAGGATCATCTCTTCCGCCAAGTAAATCAATCCCTAAATCTTCATTTGGTCCTAAAACACCCTGAAAAAGTATACATTTACATTAAATCATACGTAAATTGTTTAATATTTTAAATAATACTTACTAAGTCAATATTTAATATTTCAGTATCCCAATCTTGAAGATCAGTATCTATTGCAGAATCTTGACTATAACGACCAGTAGCCTGTAGTTGTAGTAAACGAGCTTCTTTTTCTAATTGAGCTTCCATTTTTTCCCTATAATGTAAGAAAACATATTATTTACATAAGAAAAAAATTAGATTCTTAATTATTATAATCATACTTAAAATCATTGAGTTCTTTAGCTGTATCACTTTTTTGTTTCATTATATCATCACAGTCTCTCATAGCACGCGCCAACTTGCTCACAGCATCATCGCGCTGTTTTCTTAAACTATCACAGAGAGTTCGTATACTTTCACGTTCTAATACAATTTTATCTCGTTCACTAAAAGCCCAATCACGGCGTCTTTTAGATACTTCTGCTTCTTCTAAAGACTCATCTAATTCATTACGATATTTATCTGCTAATTTCCGTAAACGTTCAATTTCTTGGTTAGCTTGATCTAGATTATCCATACGTTCTTTTTGACAAGAGTTAAATAAATCTAAAGAAGCTACTTGTTCTCGTGAATCATTACGATTTTCTCTTTCTCTACTAAAGCCATAATCTAAATGACTCTTAAATTCTCTTTGAGATTCATTTTTGGCTGTTATTTCTCCAAATCTTTCTTGATAGTCATTACATTCTTTAAGTGCTTTATCACGATCATGTAATGCTGATGATATTTCACGTTTTAATGATTCAATGTGCAATTGTAGAGTTTTTTTTTCATCCCTACAAGATTTTATTTCATTTTCCAATGATTTATTTTTATTGTATGCTTGAGATAAATCTTCAGAGAGCTTTTCAAGTTCATTATGAACACTGTCTCGCTCACTCATAATGAGTCTATATTCTTTAACAGCAGCATCATGAGCTTTATTCAAGTCTTTAAGTTCCTTACTACTTTTTACACTATAAGCAACAGCAGCTTTCATTTCTTGGACTGCTTCTTCATGCTGTTGTTGAACTTTTTGTATAGCTTCTTGAAGATCATTACGTTCTCGAAGTGTTAAATCCCATTGGCGTATAGCAGCTGTACACTGTTGCTTTAAACCATCTCTTTCTCGGAAAGCTATATCCCGTTCTTTAAATAATTCATTACATTGTTTTTTTAATTGATTAATTTCATCTTTCATCATGTCCATTTTATCAACAGCAGCTGAATGTGTAGTGCGCAAGTCTTCATATCCTTTTCTTAAAGCTTCATAATCTTCTAACCTTGAATCGTATGGCATGAAGTGATCATTAAGTGAATCACCACTTGCTGTATCATCTTCAGGAATATCCTGAAAAACATTTTTATAATGTCAAAGTACAATTTTAAAATTCAAAATTCAATTATTTAATACTTTATACATGCTTACATTATAGACAAAAGTGCAAATAAATAAATTCCGTTTTGTTATTTTAAATATATCTAAGTTGTGTGATTATTGAATCAAAGGTGATTGAAATATAATTTTGTCAATTTGATTAATTCCTCGTATAAGCTATTTTAATTTATAACAATGTATATCAAGGGGTGGGCAACTAGTGGCCCCGCAAGCATTTTTAATCTGGCTCGTCCTACATTTCAAAATTACATCATACAATTTTAAAGTTTATCGTCTATTATTCTATAATCTATATGACTATATATATATATAGTCTATCTTGTCAATATACAATAATTGTTATCTGGCATTGAACATCATAAAATGTATAAATATCATAATATAGTATATATAATATATATACACACCTATATAGTATGTATAACTTTTAACTATAGCTGTTTGTAGTTTTGTACATTCATATTCACACTGCTGTTGAAAATTTATCGTTTTCATGTTTTTGAGGTAAGTACTTAAGAATGTCCGCAAAAAAATAAAATTGATGATGAAAATAGAAATTTTAACACCTCATGGTAGATTGACTATCTATTTATTTATTATTAATAAAATAAATGCTAGTTAAAATGTATATTTTTGAATGACCTTTTTTTTTTTTTGCTTTCTATGCTCTGGCCGCTAGATTTTAATTTTCTAAAAATTAGCTCTCTAGTAACTTACAGTTGCCCATTCCTGATGTATATGATAAAATGTATAATATTACAAAACCTGTCAAACTTGAATAAATTATTAGCGAACAAATAAACTATAAAGTATATAAATATAACTAAAAACCAACCTTTAATACAAAAAAATGGAAAAAATTAAATTTTTATCTTTATCACTTGGAAGAACTTTTAATTGCTTTCATTTATTGAAAACATATGGTTATAGTATTTTTTTGCAATTTTAATCAAGTGGTGACAATAAATCATACAACTGTTATGTAATTATAAATGGAATTAATTTTGTTAAACTGTGTCCAAAATCAGCAAAATCAACTGAATTATTATAAAAACATAAACAATTTATCTTGCTATGTCTTACATCATAAAATAAAAATAAATTATGATGCAAATAAAGCTTATCAAAATGAATTGAGTTTATAAATAGTCATACATGTCTGATAAACAGGATATAGATTTAAAAATATCTTTAAATTCAACTGAGCATTAAAAGAAATGTTATAACTACCTTTAACATACATCAAAATATAGTTAAAAACTTTTGAGTTATACAATAATATTGTGTTTGAATTTATCAAAAATTTAATAAATATTAATCTACTTTTGTGTGGAAAATACGCTCCAATGACTATGTTTATATTTTTGTTTCTTTCTTTACTAAAAGCATTAAACATAAATGTTTTAAAAATTATTTGCACTTTTTTAAATTTAATATAATACTAAAAAATATTTTTAATTAAATTCACCATAGCTTTAATAAGTTTCAAAAAACTACTTTTTTCAATTACATGTTCTTTGTGTTGAATTTGGTAAAACCTAAATATTACCTAACTATATTATTACTCTGCACTTTTATGTATTCTGAACTTCAAAACATTGAAATATTGTTAGCAATTAGATTTATACTTTCAATATAAACTTTTTGTCAAAAATATTAACTGTTCTAAATTCTTAATTTTTTGTTTCCTTCTATACTATCAGTGGTGTAGCCAGGATTTTTTTTGGGGGAGGCTATCAATTTTTTCACAGCGATGGTTTACCTATAGGTTCTTACTTCTTCCATAAGTATAAAATGCAGATACCGAAGAATTATTAATATATAAAAAATAAAAAAAGCTATGACAATTTAAAATCAGTAAAATACAATTTAAGACTTTTGTAGCGTTTTTCATAAACCATTAAAATAGTTTTTCAATTTCCTTAAAATTTCGGGGAGCCCCTTTCCAATCTAACCAGCCTCATCAGCCCCTCCTCAGGCTACGCCACTGTATACTAGTAGTACTCGATCTAATAGTATTTTACATTTTTTCTAAACAATGAAATAACTAATTATACAAGTAATATCTTTGCAATAGAATGAAGACAACTATATATAAAAAAAAATCAATTTGTTCTTTGTTCATCTTTCAAAAGTTTTACTCATTTAAAATGTATTGTAATTTTATAATAGGTAATCATATTTATAAACACCTATTTGTTATTATTTTTTTATTATTGTATAGTAAATTAATTAAGAATAAAATAGACCCGGGAGTTGAATAACAATATTATACAGAAGGTTAGTATATTTAAGTCAATGGAAATGTTCAACTTGCAAAATGCAATGTTATAAAAGTAAAACTTAAATATAAATATAAAGTATGGTGGTCTAAATCTGTTGGTTATTAATTTTCATAAATTTAATATCCTGATTAAAAAGTTTTTAGGGGATTTTATTGAATCTACTGACTAGGTAGCAGTATTTTAGAAAAATGAACAAAATCTTAATACTTATTAAGTACTAATATAAAACCACTTATAATAAATTATTTTAATAATGCCTATATATTAAAAAGAAATGTTATTATTGGTTACAACATTAATATCTTGTAAAATCAATTCTGTTCCTCTTTCAAATATTTAATAAGCAGTAAAAAATATGTACCTGTTCAGATCTATTCAAAATTTGCTTTTCCGCAGCTAATTTAGCACGTAATGAAGATGATTCTTGAGCAGCCTGTTCAATTTGGTTGATCATTACTTGATTTTGACCACGATAATATTCTAATTCTTTTCTTGTTTGATCATATCTTCTTACTGTTTCTCCATGTTGTCTACATAAATAAAACAAAATATTTGATTTACATTATTTTCAAATTTGATATAAAAACAATTACATACCTTCTCAGCATCATCAACTCATGCATCGCTTTATCACATTGTTGTTTTAATCCATCATAATCACGTTCACGGTTACTATTAGCATCTCGATTTCGATCATTACTTCGATCTGAATAACTTCGAGTAAGCATATCTATCATAGGATAAAAAAAATAAAATGAAAATATACCTACTCAAACATCCCTATTAAATGATTTTACAAACCAGTATTTTTAGAATTTTCAATAGTGTTGTTTGACGACATCTTAATATTATATTTGGTCCAAAGCACAAAATTGTTTTCAATTTTTTTGCATTAACAATTTCATGTTAATTCTGTTACAAGTTTAAAACATTTATAACGGGATGTGCTGAATTTATCCATGACTAATAACACAATCAATTAATGTGAGAAGATTTAAAGCAAATGCTAAATTAAAACGAAAAAAAATTAATTTGGAGAGACAATCGCCCAAGTAGAAAAAATAATATAGTATAATATTTACCTAATATTCAAGTAACGAAAACTATAAATGATTATAAACTGTTTAACTAGTTTCAGTAATAAATAGTAATTTGTATTATTATTTTATGAAAATATACAGAACAATATTGTAGATAAAAATATAAAATAAATGAAAAACATATGTTAAATTTAGGTTACAGAAGGTATAAATATTTACAGTTTACTCGTAACCGTGGTCCAACAGTTTTCATTCAAACAACGAAACAATCTTTTGTGTGGTACCGTTTCGTGTCTTTAAACCACTCTTCACTGCAGAGAGTACAACTAAAAACTAAAAGAGGGAGACGTTGAGTTCGTAGACACCATAATAGACTAGAGACTAGAGAGCACTGTGAGCACTAGACGGTGTCAATGTGTCATTGTCGGACGTCAGTTTGTCACTTTTGACTTGTCAGTAAATATTGTTGAGACTGTTGAGTGTTGACGTTGTTGCGTACTAGAATCTAAATTTAAGATAATATAATATTAAAAAAAAATCACGGACAACGACGGTCTTTGGACAAAAGATAGTCCGTCTATTATCAGAGAATTATTAATGAACCGTCTTAAACCGTGCAACAGCTATTGTTCAGCTGTTGCTGTGGTAGTACTACGTTATCACTGTGATAATGGCTATCACCGTCCTGTGATAAATATTATAAAATATAAGGTCGTGTTGCGTAGGGTGCGTTCCGGTTGCACTGGTTGCAGGACCTTTACGCGCTCTTAAGTTATAGCATAGACATATTATTATGTCTATGAGTTATAGTGCTCAGCGCTCAAATTCACGCGACTACTCATGTCTTGTGCTTAAGAACCGTTCCACTACTGTAAATAGCCGTATACGATCGCTTTGCTTACGCGACGGTATGTCATAAACTCTTATGCTACACTATACCAATAATTTCGTCGTGAGCGCGGAACGATGACGTCGAGTTGAGATCTGGTGACGTCACGGTTGTAACGTGAGCGCCTTTATATGTGCCGACTGCCGAGTGGAACGCTGCGAGCGCTTGAAGCGTACAACCAGAACGCACTCGTGGTAGATTTTTTTAAAAGCATGTTGCCATGCGGGGCCGGTATTACAATGTTCCTATAACTGATAAGCTATTTGACTATCGTGAACTGTTCAAGTTGTTCAACTGTTTACTGTTTGAGATTATTTTAAAATTAAAAATAATAAATACTCGTATTCATATTCAACATTCATTATAAATAGTAATATCAATTAGTACTCATTAGTTATTAGAATTTGAAATTTCAAATGACCAACACTGAATCACTATTATAGAACACGACAAAGTTACAAACACAGACAAAAGTACATTTAAATACACTTTACTTCAAAACAATGGTTATTAGCATAGGATTTGAAGGTAGTGCAAATAAACTAGCAATTGGAATTGTTAAAGATGGTGAAGTGCTGGCGAATTGTAGAAGAACATACATAACTCCACCTGGTGAAGGTTAATATTTTTCTTTTTTTTTATTGTTACTTACCTACCTATATTTCAAAATAAAAAAAATATGATTGTACCTACTGCTTTTAGGATTTTTACCCCGAGAAACAGCGACACATCACCAAAATAATATTGTATCATTATTAGAAGAAACAATCAGAACATCTGGCATACAGCCGGAACAGATTGATATTGTATGTTTTACAAAAGGTCCTGGAATTGGTGCTCCTTTGGTTAGTGTTGCTGCTGTGGCACGCACTATTGCTCAACTTTGGAACAAACCTTTAATACCTGTTAACCATTGTATTGCACGTATCCTTTAAAAGCATTATATATTTTTATTTAATACAAATTATTAGCTTTCAACCTTAATGATCTTGACTAGACATAGAAATGGGACGCTTAATAACTGGAAGTGACAACCCTACTGTTTTATATGTTAGTGGAGGAAATACTCAAGTCATAGCTTATTCCGGGAATTGTTATAGAATATTTGGTGAAACAATTGATATTGCTGTTGGAAATTGTTTAGACCGATTTGCAAGAGTTTTAAAATTATCCAATGATCCTAGTCCTGGATACAATATTGAACAAATGGCTAAAAAGTATTATAACACAATATACATATATATATATATATAAAAATTATAAATTTGTATTAAATAATTATATAATATTTTTCAGTGGTAAAAAATATCTTAAATTACCTTATGTGGTAAAAGGTATGGATGTTTCATTCTCTGGTATATTATCTTATATAGAAGAAAAAGCACAAACATTGTTGTCATCTGGTGAATATACTCCTGAAGATTTGTGTTTTTCACTTCAAGAAACTCTTTTTGCAATGTTAATAGAAACAACAGGTAAACACAAATAAAATTATCTTTATAGTAATTTGTTAGAAAAATGATAATTGTAACCCATAAGTACCTACGAATACAAACATGGTAAATTGTATGTTATAAATAATCTATTTAATTTGTGATTAAATTGTGTGAATCGACTTATTATCTAAAATATTACATTTAAGAATAGTATCTAGTGAATCGCATTGGTTTTTTAGGTTTTTATATTTTAAATACAGCTTTAAAGTTTTAAAACTTGCTTTAAAATTAAAACAAAAAAAATAAATAATTAACGAGATTAAATATATATTATCCTTAAAATTTAATTTAATAGTTGGAAAAGTTACTATAATATTAATCATAAAAGAGTTAAACAAATTATTCAGAGCGTACAATTTGATATGTTAAGGTTTTGTAAGATAAAGACAATACATGCAAGAGTACCTTTATCTTAACAATTTTAATACTACTAAAGCATTAAAAATCATTAGATGTATTATATATATTTTAAATTTTACACTTGAAATTTTTTATTAATATATTGCATTAACTTTGGCTCTATAATATCAACATTCTTTTCAAATTAATATAATACAGATCTGAAGTCTTACAAATTGTATAACTATGAAATTACAAATTGATAAAAATTAATTATTTATCAATTTAAAATACCCAAATTTGTGGTAGACATACATTGCTTTACTCCAGCAATTGAAAATATTCCTCATCACATTTTTTTTTTTTTTTTTTGATAAAAAACACTTATTACACAAATTACTATCACAGTTCATAATACTGATTTAGATTTAAAAAATTTAAACATAACTAACACTTAAATAAAATAATGAGTGATGTATTTATTTTTATGAGTATGACAAAATTTATACCATACTAAATGGCCTAATGTAACCTCTGGCCAATGTTACTCTCAATAAAATAAAAAATTATTATTCCAAGAAATTTTCATATCTAGCTGAATAATATTCTTAGATAAATAATCAAACTTTTAATTATTTCATTATATTTGAAAAGCACAAAAAAAGTTGTTAACAGTATCAGATAGGATACCCTAAATTTCAAAATTTATTTACATATTTTTTTTCAGAAAGAGCAATGTCTCACTGCCAGTCAAAAGAAGTACTAATAGTTGGAGGTGTTGGTTGTAATGAAAGATTACAAGAAATGATGAAAATTATGTGTGATGAAAGGAATGCAATATTATATGCTACTGATGAAAGGTTAGATTATAAAGAACAATTAATTCTTTTAAAGTATAATATTTTCTAACATTTATATTTTAGAAATAAAAATGGTTTTTTTAAATATTTTATAAATTATAAATCCTCACAAGATATTTGAAAATTTAGATAATATTTAGATACTTTAGATACTTATTTTAATTCATCTCATGTTTAAATTTTCAAGTTGAAGGCATAGATGAGTTGCACAACTAATTTAAAAGGACTTGTGTATTTGTATGTATTATTATTTATTTCCCCCTTATGAATGGATAACATAACAAATTTGCATTCATTGTTATTTACTGTAAATTTAGAGTTGTTGTCCTTAATATGAGTGAATTATTGACCTAATTTCTAACTTAAAGACAGTGATGTATAAAATATTAAAAATTTTAACTAAACTATAAGCTATCAGACAATCCAATTTTTAGTCATTAAATATTTAAAGACTTGACTTCGACAATATTAGTATTGTGAATTTTTCTGTTTTTATAATTATTTTTCTAACTCATAATTTTTGTTTAAATTTAACTGTTTAAAGTAGATATGTTTATTGTAAGTACACCAATGTTCTTAATTATAACAATATAAATAAATAATGACTGTTAGGTTAAATAAAATACACAAATTTAAACATTTCTGATAAATAATTACAACTCTTTGCTATTATTATTTTTCATGTTTTTATTTCTTTGAATAATAATGTACTTTACATTTTTATTTCATTTTTCGGAGTATTGAAAAATTGAATTTTAATGGAATAGTTAATTAGTTTAACTAGGATTGTAAATTTTTTGAAAAATACATTTTGTAAGCTAAAACATAACATTATTAACATAAAGTCCTATAATTAGATACTAATGAATTAAATTTTCAAATCAAAAAAATTCAAAGGTTTTAATTATTTTTTCATTCAATTTTCAGTCCTAGTTATTACTTATAACTCAGTCATAAAAATTTAAAATTTATGATAATAATGGACCAACATTTTGTGGTATATCCCAATCACTCAACTCTGCTTTTATACATTTTAAATACTTAAAATTTATTTAATTACTCATTCGTAATTTGATGTTATGTATCAAAGAACTGCCTGCATCGAAAAATATTCAATAATATTAAATATAATATAATATATTATAATTTTAATATGAAATCAAAAATATGTTCATTAAAAAATAAATAATATATAAAGATAAAACAGTTGTAAAAAAATATATTTACAAACAAATTAAAATAATGAGTATCGTTATTGAAATAGATCACTTTGTATGTGTAATAAATAAAAATAAAAAGAACATAATAGATCAATAAATTATTTTTCTTCATTTAAAATCTAAAAATAAACATTGATATATTGTTTTAAATATTTGTTTATAATAGATTTTGTATAGACAATGGAGTAATGATAGCTCATACAGGAACTTTAATGCATAATAGTGGATATAAGACTACATGGGAAGATACATTTTGCACGCAAAGGTATCATTTATTTTAACTATTAAATAAATAAAATAAATAATGCTATAATAGTCTTAATTTAATCATAAATAATTTTTCTTAGGTTTAGGACAGATGAAGTTGAAGTTACATGGAGGTCATGAAAATGTGTTAAAGCTTTTTTTTATATATACACTACACGATATCTTATGTTACACCAATAACCAAAGTATTCTTGCTAAAACACAAACCAATAAAGCAAATACAGGCCAAATTGAGTACATATCGTTGATTTTTTGGAGGTTATTTTTAATAATTCTTGGTTTATCCACCATTTCAGCTATTAGACAATGTTTTTTTGCAGACTTAACAATTACTTTAATGCACTTGCCCATTAATTCTGGTTCTTTTCTTACTAAAACCTAAAACACAAAAAATTATAATTTAAAGTTAATCCTCAATTTATATTAGTGCCTATATTATTAAAGTTATGCCACACAATTATCTGATCTATAAATGTATATTGATTACTTAAGATATTATAAAATAAGGTAGATTCTTCTGAAAATCCTTCATTTACTTGTACAATTAATTATTTAATAAAATATGTAGATTAGGATGTTAAAAATATTCTACATTTAGGATTTTAAATGATTACTTTTTGTAACTAACCTGCTCATAAAATTTATTATGTCCAATTAACTCTATACCATTTTTGGCTTCTTCAGTTATCAAAATCTCTTGTACTTCCCCAATTCTATGGTCATAAGTGGTATAAGAATGAAATAATTCAGTTAGACGTTTAGTTCGTTGTTTAACCTTTAAATAAAATTTGATTGTAATTTCAGAAAAACAAGTTATCATTATTGATTACCATGTCTGTGGGGATTTTGGGCATTCTTGCAGCTGGTGTACCTTTACGTGGGTAAAATTGGTTAATAAATAAACTAGGAAATTTATATTTTTCACAAACTCTCATAGTTTCAGAAAAATCTTCTTCTGTTTCAGTTGGAAAACCACAAATAATATCTGTAGCAATAGAAACACCGGGTACCCTGTTTAAAGAAATTTAAAGTATTAATAATATAATTTAAATGGCTTAAATAATTTTAATTTACCTTTGTCTCAAAAAAGTAACAACAGTTTCAAATTCTTCGATAGAGTATTCACGTTTCATGTCTGCTAGTACTTGATTACTTCCCGATTGTACAGGCACATGCAAAAATGCATACACTCTAGGATGAGATAAAATCTTGGCTATTTCCTATTTAAAAAAACAATTAAATAGCCATTCCCTAACTTCAAGTGTGGTTTTACTAAACCTCTAGATGATTGAGTATGTATGGTGGATTAGTCATACCGATACGCATCATACAACCTTCAGGTATGATAGCAACTAAACGCCAAAGAAGTTCTGGTAAATTTGTTTGTATATCTAAACCGTATGCACCAGTATCTTCACTTGTTAACCATAATTCAACAGCACCTTCATTAAATGATTCTATGGCTCTTTGTACAATTTCATCTAGAATATATTATATTATAATAAGAATTTACAACTTTCAATGAATTTCACAACATTATTAAGTTACCTGGAGGATAACTACCAAGGTTGCCCCTTGCATGTTTCGTTTTACAATAGGTACATTGATTTAAACATCCAGTGCTAATAGCAATAATTTCAATTAATTTATTTTTGCGCATCTTTGGTAACTGTAATCTGGCACCGCCATCTTTTTTTCCGTTTATTTTCTTTTGACCCAACAAACGAATAGTATGTCCTATTGAAAATATGTAAAAATATTATTTCATGCAAAATACATTTTATTTAACAAACCTTTTAATGTTTCTTCTACTACTTCTACTACCCTGTCTATTTGCTGAACGCCAATAACACTTAGATTCTGGATAAAAGAAGACTTTTTATCCCCTTGAGGTACGCAACCAGCCACTACCACAAATTTTCCTGATTTTTTTCCAGCAGAAATTTCATTTCTAAAATGATCTTCAGCTGGATTTTTAACTGTACAGCTATTTAGTATCCACAGATCAGCAATAGCTTTGTCCTCTAAAAACAAATATTTTTTATACCGAAAAATAATTATTAAGGTTTTTTATTCTTACCAGTTATTTCATATCCATAATTTGATAGAAGCCCTGCCATGTATTCCCCATCCGAGCTGTTGTGTGAACATCCCCAAGTTTTAATAAATATTGTTTGAGTGCCAGGCACTTGAGATGATGGTTGATGAATTTCCCTTAGTGGTTTGTCCTTAACTTTGGGACGCAGAGATACAATATTCCTAGGTTTGACTCTACCAATTTCAGCAACATCAACAATGGATGATATCAAGTCTTCGATGTCACCAACATCTTCCATTATTATTTAATTTAAAAAAGTCCCAACTTAGTGGTTCAGTTTACAACTTTGTATGGGTATTAGTAGGCGTCTAATGCCTATACCTATATAGAGTAAACAAATCATTTTTGAACACGTTAGGTAAACAATTTGTACATAGATTTAGGTAGCATAATAATCTACTACAACGGTATACCTAATTTTTTTTTATGATAATTCATCACGCATAACAATTGATAACGGTTAGTAAAAAGTAGAATCATTATGGTCTAAAGCTCTAGAACTTATTCAAATCATATAACTTGATCACCGCGTATGGATGAGTGAAATACTGGGTTGTGGATAAATCTATCAATTCACTCATGTCTCATACATATGATTTAAATTAATTATTTCTTCTTGTTCGACATAGATTCATTAGATGTCATTCGTCTTGTCTCTTGCTTTCGTCAACTAAGCTTTACGACGGCAAATACAGTTTCAAAATGTTTTCCTACAATCACGAAATGGCAATTTTCATTTCTCGGCCGTTCACGAAATAAAACAGAATATGCATATTATTATATCGAACACGTAATCGTCAATAATATACCACCACAAAGTAAATAATAATATTAAATTAAATCACACTCAAGTCGTAATGGTAACTACTGTTGTATTATATACATTCATACGTACGATTTAAATATATATATACCTTTTGTTATTATAAATCGTTCAACCGCCTATCGAAATATCTTTTCTATTTCTACATCGTGCTGTCTATTAATAATCAATAATATTAATAGATTACGTATATATACATAAGTATAATATACGCAATTACGTAATATCACATAAGTTTGTTACTACATTATAGGTAATAATAAAGAATAATAATAATAGTAATAATATGTAACTTGTAATTGTATGTATCTGTGATATGGATAACGCGATGCCGCTTCGTAATCTCTACTCAGTGGGCAAAACAATAATATTATTGATATTTGGTGCCGAACAGTATAGCGATTCAATAGTTTTCCGAATTGGTAGATAGATGTCGCCACTGATTGTTGCGTACAGTTTTATTATTTAAAAGTTTTATCGAACCCATAACTCGGTTATTGCGGAAAAAAAATACG
This sequence comes from Aphis gossypii, assembly GCF_020184175.1. Lineage (NCBI taxonomy): Eukaryota > Metazoa > Arthropoda > Insecta > Hemiptera > Aphididae > Aphis > Aphis gossypii. The sequence continues at coordinate 74,450,593 of NC_065530.1, forward strand.
TATGCTAGCAAATACTATTATACATTTATACGTCGTATATAGTATTTGATGCTAGGCAGTTGTAGGGCCCAGTAGGCTGCATCAATAATAATCATTAAACATATTATAAATAAATCTCGCGTGAAAACTCGGTTTGTAGAAGTTTACACTTTACCTTATCGAGTGTTTTATATGATCCTGGTAAATCCAATACTCAAAGGTAAAGTATAAAGTCTATGTTTTTATTGATCGTGTCATCGTATTGACGATAAAGTCGATAAACGACGATTTCGTTATTATTGATTATCAACTAGAAATTGGGAAAAAATCTATTTATTATCGTAATTTATAATATCGCAAAATCTATTGTTAAATCGAAAAAATAATATCTGGGCTTAGGACTTCTTATAAATATACCACAAAGAAACCCTAAAAACAAAAAAAAAATTCTACTACCTGACCAATATTATAGTGGGACGCAAAAATATTCGTTTATATCATATTTACGAGACGCAACTAAATTGCCCCATGATGAAAAAGATGCTAAAATTAATTAAAGCATTTATCACACTGTATTTATAGATTATACATTTCAATTGTCAATTAAAAATACATAGGTACCTATTCTATAATAAATTATACAGGTGGTCAAAAATCTGCCATGTCCTACGGCATTTTATGAAACGGATTGCGTCCGTTTAATTTACTCCGTCACATAAACTCTACTAAAAAAGAACCTAGGAGATTTTTTTTTGAGTCCCTCTTCGTTTCTTGTTACTCCATTTATCACTTACTGAGCTATAATTATTAATAAAAGCTAAATAAAAAAAAATATCCTCAAATCCTCTAACATTCTATGTGTTAGCTCTATTGTGTTAGCTCTACTTAATAGGATTTACAAAATTATATGAACTGTGATTTACTACTGAGTGATTGTAAACTGTAAAGGCCGGTTTATTGAATATTATTGTATAGTCTCGCACTCTCGTCAGGAATTAGATAAAATGGTTGATTCAATTCGTATGCGTTCACAAATTATTGGCAATAACGTATTTTCCGACCGATCACGGCAAAGCACTTATCGTTCTCACAACATAATATGCCAATACCCATTGCTGCGGCAGTAATGCAGTAACTCGACATTTCGACTTGCATTATTTTACGTCTGACTCATAAATAGTCAATACTCATCGATCTCAATAACAATGCAACTAACGCCTTCTGGCTTCTATTTTTAAATCACCCTGAAAAAGTTTCCATTCACATACTTCTCTAATAAAATTATTAGTAGATTTGTTCATACCAAATTCGGTTTTACAAAAGTCCACTGATGTTAATTTATGAACCCAACCATTAATAAAGTGAACAATATATTATATTTTGGTTACTTCACTCTATTAGCACTTTGTATTCAATTATTGGTCTCAACACCTTTTTCTATTCGTCATGATTTTAAACGGGGAACAGAAAAAAAAGTCTCAGGGAAAAATAAGTAAAAATTAGAATATTTTAAATAAAACATAATATTATATCTTATTACTCTGTATGATATCAGGGGCGTCATTTCAATTTTTTTTTTTTTTTTTGGTATGCATAAATATTGAGCAGGCCACTATTTATTTTTTCTTGACATATTTGACATTTAATAGTAGTAGTATAATAATAATTATAAACACAACTAAAATAAAGTAAAATTACATAATACAAGCAGTAAGCAGTGAAAAACCTATAAATATCTAAATTTAATACAAATTGAAACTTCAACAGTCAAATTAAATAAAAACAATTAACAATATAAAGCAACACAATAGATGTGTACAAAATAAATCAGTAAAATTTGTGGTTACTACTTACTAGTAGGTAATAATCATACAACGGTTGTATTGTGATTATAAAGACGTGATCAAGCAATCAATTTTCAACCATTATAATATTTACATATTAATTTATTATTTTAATATAATAATATAAATATTATTTTTATTTTTTTGTGATGTGGCCGAGCGGGCCGTGTGCATGTAACTTGCGGGCCAAAAATTACAATTTAGAATTTTAGGTACGCAAATGTATACCCTGCGTACCGCAAATGACGCCCCTGCATGATATGTTATGAATTATGATTTAAACGTTATAAAAATAAATTTAAAATCTCAAAAAATTAAGTTAAAGCAATAATTTAAGTATTTTATTATTTTACTTTTTTATTATAATTTATTTTTGTAACGTTTAAATCATAATTCATAACATATCATACAGAGTGATTATGTACATGTGTTATTTAAAATATTCCAATTTGTACTTTTTTCCCCCGAGACTTTTTCCTACCATCTTAAATGACATCGTCACCAACTCCTGCGTACATTTACTGTTTTTAATGTTTTGAATTGTAAAAATAGTACCCTAAAATGTATTTAGCTCAATGCCTACATGAGGTGGCGTTGCATATAGTAAGTCGACGGATATTTTCGATTCGCGGAGCGGAGCGACGGCGCGAAGGTGCGTAGTGAGTAGTGACGAGTGCCGATACACGCGCATAACTTAAAAACTAATTATTTCCGCCAATTTATTTTAGCACCATAATTCTTAACTCGTTAAAACAACCCTTTTCGAAAAAAAAAATTTTTAAAAATAAAGTCGCCCAGTAAAGTAGTTCGTCTTATTCAAAGCCAAAAATTACCATTTTAGTTTTTAATCATAGAAGACTGAAGAATAATATATCATAAATCATATTAATCATAATATTCATAGAGTAGGTATACCTACGTATATCATTCATAATTCATAATATTTATAGACTATATACTATATAGTCATATAGAGTAGGTATATATCATGGCTAAATATATGTATATTCTATATATATCTCAGTGGTCATGGTATATAATATATATTATCTACATAATATTGATAATATGAAAATGACAGCTGATCGAGTTTTTGTTTACTCATGATCTGAAGTTTGAACCACGAACTTAACTAAAATAGTTATACTAATGTCGAGCGTGGTTCATACTTCAGCTGATATTATCTATAGTCATAGTGAGCTGTAGAATATTATGTTTGATGAAGCCACTGCGACCCGTGACACATCGAAGTAGCGAATATGGCACCCCTGGCAGTCTGGCCTCTTGTAAGAACACTAACACTACAACATTGACAGTGCATATACACTACAGACCGCCGCCGTCATAACAAATTTGGGGAATATTGAAGGCTGATAATATCAAATCACAAGACTTTTTCGTCTGCGTTAGCGTGTTTGTCTGAGCTCAACAGACAACAACCGAACTGTTCAATTCATCGTTCGTCTCCTGCCTACCCGTGAGCGCGGATTATTCTTGTCGTTATTGTTCACACATCGTGCGACAAGATGAGCGTCGACATGGTGGAAGACGGTCAAGTATGTTAATCGATTATGTCTAACTAAATTACTGTCATCTGTTCCGTAGTAATAATTATTAAAACCTTGTTTATCTCGATTCTCGGGTGCCTACGGTTCATCAATGGCAGATCAATTCTAAACGGAGGAATATGAGAAGCTTTTAATACTAGACGAACTGTTGAAACATAATAGATACTTATAACCGAGAATAATTTTTTTAATATTATATTGAAATACAGTACTAGTATTATATATTATTTTACTTTACCGATGATCTGGTAGAAATACACGGGGAAAACGATTAAATAAGACTAGGTCAGAACACATAATTAGTAGGCTATATTATTATTATTATTTGTATATTTTTTAAATAATCAAAAATCGTTATATCTGTATGATGGGGCTTTGATAATACAATATGACTTATAGGTACATCTGGAATACAACATATATAAGTGTTATGTATATATATACCTTATAATATTGTATAATTTCAACTCTGTGATGGCTTGACAATGTTCAATTTATATGTAATGATTCTTGCTTGTGTTTAGGATGAAGAAAACCCAGGATATGGTGGATGCGAAGGTCCGGATGCTATGTATGTCAAGCTGATATCGAGTGACGGACATGAGTTTATTGTCAAGCGAGAGCATGCATTGATGTCAGGCACAATAAAAGCTATGTTAAGTGGTCCCGGCCAGTTTTCAGAAAATGAAACTAATGAAATCCATTTCAGGGAGATACCGTAAGTAGCAGTGATGATGGTTATCATTAGGGTCTGGATTTATAAGTTGTTAAATATTGTTACTGAGTATGTGCAGTCTTATGAGAGTAAAATTTGTGGACGATTTATTGAACACCAAGTTCATAGGAAAACATTTTTTTTCGCATGTTTGAGAATATTTCAATGGTGATAGAATATTTAGTCCGTTTGAGAAAAAAAATAACAATTCCTTATAACTTCAATAAAAAGGTACCTGAAAAAAATTGTTTGGATCATTTACAGCAAATTGATTTAATTTTTCTTGTATCATTTTGAAAAAAAAAAAACACGCAATGATAATACTTTTATGTAGCCATGCTGTTCATTAAACATGGTGGCTTAACTGTAATGCTGGCTGTTATTTATCCTTACTAATAAGTACAAAATATTTATATATCAATTATGTAAACATTTTTTTATGTTTTGATACAATAAATGTTTTAATTATATTGTTTATCTATTATATTTCTATAGTGCAATGAATTCATTAAAAAAGTGTATACCTCAATTGAGTATAATTAGATATTTAACAAATAGTGTAAAAATACACATTTTTTTAAGAAACTTTAATCAGAATATTTGCAGTTTCTTTAGAAAATTTGAGTATTGTATTTCATAAATATTAAGAGAATAAAAATCTGGATCCTAGTTATCGTATTAATATATAGTACAAATCTAAACAGGAGTCTTAAAGATATTCTTTTTTTTTTTATAGCTCTCACGTTTTACAGAAGGTCTGTATGTACTTCACATACAAAGCTCGTTACACAAACAGCTCAACTGAGATTCCTGAGTTCCCTATTCCACCACAAATTGCATTGGAACTTCTTATGGCAGCTAACTTTTTGGATTGTTAATGTTGAGTAATAAAAACTAATATTTACAAACTATTATGATTACAGAATTCAAACAATCTAAGCTTTTAAAACATTCTTTTTTTGATAATTAATAGACTGGTAAATAATAATTTGTATTGAATATTATTTATTGTTACTATAAATTATAATGTGGTTATAGATTTACAAAAAATAATGATTTTCAATTAATTTATTTGTATTCATGATTATTATACTTATTTTGTATTATATATATACAACATACATATATAACATATAAAAACAATCAAATATAGTTATATAATTTAACTATATTTGTACTTTTTTTTTTTTAAACATAATTTCTACATAATTGTCTACATTTTATAAAATCTTAAACATTGTAAATTTTATTCACTGAAAAATTAATTTAACATTTGTTATTTATGCAAATAGTTCAGATAATAATAAAAAAATAATTCAATCAATAGAAAAAACAACACACACATTATATTTAATTTTATTAATAGCTATTTAAAACAAAATATATTTTACAAAATTTTTTAATAAATAAAATATTTGAATACTTAATACTTCTAATATCTATTGCGTTATAATATACTGTAACTTATATTCAATTAAGTTGTTGAAATATGTATCGTGTAATTCAAAATTTTTATAGTACACATGTTAATTGGTTTAAAATTGTACATGTACATGTAATGTGTTATGGTTATGATATTGCAATCAGGAAAAGTATGAACAATTTCGATATTTGAATATTAATGAAAAAACTGGTTACTACTATTAAATCTATTTGATGGCACTTTAAATCATGATAAATTAATGTAAAGTTGATTTTATTTTATATGTTGCACTGAAATAGATAAGAATATACTGGAGCGTGGACTGTGATGTAATAACGGGGCGACGTATTTTTCATTATCCCCATTTCTGTATGGCAAGAAATTGAACTTCCATACCAATAACATTGAAAGACTACATATTTTAACTTGACATAACTCTGGGATAAATGGTCGTGTATTACGTTAACTTTGGTATCAAAATTTTTGTTTTTATGTATATTTAAAACTTACATTTACAAAACAAAAAATTCTAAATAACATTTTTAATAAAAATAAAATTTCCTACGCTGTAGTATAAATAGTATACTCGTCACGCGATACCATATTATAAATTATATTGTTTATAATGAATCTTGGAAAAAAAATCCCCATACCAACTAAATCCTTTTTTTAAAATTTTATAATGTACCTTTATATCAATTTAATTATGTAACACTTTTTTTTACATAGGTATCTATAATATATATTATATAAAATATTCGTTTAATAATTTGTATATACTTTTATATCATAATAATATTTAATAAAATAATACACCAAATATTTTAAACTATAGGTATAAAATATACGTTTGAAGTATCTAAGAGATTAATCATAATAATATAAAAACATAAAATAGATGTCATTCGTATATAATTTTAAAAAATGTTTAAGGGTGATAAAAAATTTAAAATAATTGAAATAAATAAAAATAATTATCTTAATAAAGGCATTGTTTTCTAATGTTGTGGCAAAATATTAGAAATATTAGACTATTATTAGAAAATCAAATATGCTTATCTCATGCATAGTATTCACTATTTTTGTTTTGTGTATTCACTAATAACATTTTATTAATTATATAGAGTAATTGGGACTTAAAGTTCATTTCCATATAAAAATGGTTTTGTCATGTTCGGCTTTAAGATGTACAAACAGGTGGAACAAGGAAAGTAAATTAAAATCTATTCAATTCCATAGGTGAATATATTTTTAATTTTTTAATTTAAAATCATGCTGTTTATTGCAATTAATAGGTTCTATAACTGTTGTAATAAAATATAAATTAGTATCCAATTGAAACCCTAATTTTAATATCTACTATCTAGATTCCCCACTCAAAAAACCCGAGTTATTACAAAAATGGGTGAACATGATCAAAAGAAAAAATTTTATTCCTACAAAATACACTTTTATATGTAGTGAGCACTTTATACCTGATAATTATTAAATTCGCCCTGGAGCAAATGTAAGACTATTGAAAGATGATGCTTATCCTACGGTATTTAATGGTTTTCCTAAGTATTTACAAAAAAAAAAAATGCCTGTAAAACGCAGTCTATTAACCAGAAATAATGTAAGCGTTTACGAACAAATTGATTTTTTTTTTTTTAATTATTATAGTTTTAAATATCCTATTTACTGCTTAGTTAACTGAAAATCACAATTTAAATAGTAATACACTGGCATGTAGCTCTACATTAAAGGAAAACAAAGAAGACATTGTTGATAATTTTCCACCAGAGGTTGAGGTGTGTCCTTTATTAATTACTTTTTACTGTTCTTACAATTATATTATAAACTATAGTTATTATACATAATTATTACAATGCTCGTTTAAATTGTTTTGTAGAATTTTGCTGATAAAAGTGTACAATGTGTAATAACTTCTCCAACAAAACAAAAATTAAGACAAAAAATCAAATCTTTGCAACAACGTTTAAAGCGACAAAATTTAAAAAGTCTTATTAATAATACAAAAAACACATTCCTTCATCTGATGAGATAGTCTCACAATTAGATGATAGATTTAATGGGTACCCATTACACATATTATTGCATGAACGCAAATGCAAAACGCTTGGTAAAAATGCTGTACGCTATTCCAAAATTATGAGACTTTTCAAAAACATTATTCTTTTATTCACCTAAAGCTAATGCTTATGTAAAAACATTGTTTATATTACCACACCCTTCTACTATTCATAGTTGGATGAGCTCTACACACTGCGAGCCAGGTTTTTTAAATGAAGTTTTTAATTATTTAAAAGAAGAAATGAAAAAATTTGATTGGCTACAAGATTGTTGCTTGATATTTGATTCAATGGCAATAAAGAAACAACTTATCTGGGAATCAAGAAAAGGAAAGTTTTTAGGAAGTATTGAATTTGGTGATGGATCAGAAAATTCAGAATTGGCTACCGAAGCATTGGTTTTTCTTGTTGTTAGTTTAACAAAACGTTTTAAATGCCCTATAGCTTGTATTTTTGTAAACAAAATTAACAGTAGTGTTTTAAGTACACTAATTACTTCAGCTATTTCAAAGCTTTATGACATCGACATACGACTATGGAGTGTTACTTGCGATGGGGCATCATCAAATGTACAGTGTTTTAAAAAGTTGGGGTGCAATTTTAATGTTAATGAAAATGATTTTAATTGTAAATTTACTGTTGGTGGTAAGTTAGAATGTAATGCTATGTTTGATACATGCCATGTGTTAAAGCTAGTTAGAAACTCTTTGGCTGATAAGAAGCTCTTTAAACATAGTGATCATGATGGCATTGTACAGTGAAAATTTATAGTTGCTTTAAATAATTTTCAAAATGATATTGGGTTAAAATTTGCAAACATTAACATCACAGCATGTATATTACAGAAACAGCATCATGAAGTGAAATTAGCAGTCCTTAAGCAGTGGTGTGGCAGATGCGATTGAATATCTACAACAAAAAGGTGAAATATCATTTCAAAAAAGTGAATCAACTGTTTACTTTGAAACAACTAGAACAGCAACTAGTGAGCAATACAATATAACAAATGCAATATTATGCACGTATAAGTGTGCATATAAAATATATATAAATATATTAGGAGACGGGGATCACCGCTCTGGACACCTGGCTGTCGGTGGAAGGCTGATCTGCTGAAGACTGGAACTGGAACCACGTGGATTGCACGTACCGCGGCGATGAATAATCCGCGATTACTGGAACGTATGGTAAATAAGCCACGTAATATAAAATATTACAGTTCAGCAATGAATGAGACCGAAATAATAGTCGAGTTAAAAGAGCTAAAATAACTTTTGGATGAGCACAAAAACGTATACAAAAATGGCGATCACCACGGGGCACGGAGCAGCCGTAAAAACACGTGTCACGTATAATGCACAAGTTGAGCAGACAAAACGTGAAAAAGGAATAACGAATTAACGAACGTCCGAAAAAACAAGTTAACGGCATCGTGAGCGTCATTGCCCGGAACCCCAGAACATGGCGGCAGGCGAGTCAGTGTCGCCACCATTGCGGGTGACCAAGTGTGGTCACCGAAAAAATGTCCTAAACCCGGGAACGATTTGTACGTGCAAAAAGGTCGAACAGTATAACAATAAATTAAAACAATAAATTTACAATTAAATTTACTTATATACTCTAAAAGTAGTGGTCCTTTTATTACGCGATTTATTGGCTCATTAGATATGTAATTAGTTGAAATGAGAGCAAGGGATTTCCAAAGAGTAACTTGCATTGTTGAGGAATTTTCTTTGGACGTCTTTAAGTTGGCGACACAAATCACTATGGGGATTATAATATTATCAAACACTATTAAATAAACGATAAACAAAACTTCATTCAACTTAACTGTGTAAAATGTTTTTCAAGGAAATAGAAAGAATTACAATAAATACCGAGAAATAGCACTTTAAAATGTAGGTAGTGTACAAAATATTAAGTAATTATTGTATTTTATCAAAGACAAAAGAAGCAGTTGAATGTGTAATTCGAGAATATTAAAGTGGTTTTAGAACATGTAGATCAACAATTTATCAAATATTTATCTTTGAACAACTTATACAAAAAATATGAGAATTCAAAAAGACAATCCATGGTTTTTTTTATTAGTTTCGAAAAAGCTTATGAAAGTATACACCGAGAAAAACTAATTAATATTTTTGTTGAGTTTCACTTCCCACATAAATTTATGACAATTCGATCTCCGATGACAAGCAGATCGAACGTCATGTGGTCGTCTTTTGTAATCGTAAGGTCGTCAACCACTAGCCGAGACCCAATAGGCCAGAGAGACGTGGATTTGATGTCACATACACATATAGATATTTCCCACGTTCGGGCAGAATATAAGAATAATGATAATAATGAATAATAATACTAAAGTTTGATTGGAAAAAATTGATTTTATTTAATGTAGTGCCGAGAAAACCGATAGGCACAAAATTCGGTCAAATAGGTAATAAAAAAATATGAGGAATCATAGACAATAATGTGCACGTATACAAAAATATAGATAAAGGTGCGAATAATAACGTTGTATACCTCCCACTGGCTCCTCTGAGCGGTTACCGGGAGTATAAAATCATAAATATAATAATAATAAAAAAACCGTCGCAAAATGCTGACGGCTATGATTATGATCATTATATGGTTACAATAATAATAATAATAATAATAATAATAATATGTAAAAAACCTAACAGAATATCGGCCACGGTGGTTTTCAAAATGTATGTACCTATATAAAAATGTACCATACCACTTGGTGTGCCCCAATGTCGCCCGCAGGCGAAACGATAAATTCGCTACTCCTCCATGCTGCTATGCGTGAGATGGGTCAGGGGAAAGTGAAAGAAAATATAATAATATATCGGCCGGTATTCTATATGCGAGAGATGTCGTGCGTGGCCGTATCTTAGAGATGTTAGAGAGAGGCGTTTATGCTACATCGGTCGCACCGGCAAATGCTGTCGTCGATCGGCGGATTTGGATCCATGTGACAAAAGTCGCCACGGCACGCACACGCTATCATAGTGGTCACTTATCTGTATCTATATATTTATCAGGTCATTCACCTTGTGTCATCACAAATTAGTATCTCTGATAAACACAAGTATTATGAATACGTAAAAGTTAGAATTGGAACTATAGAAACCAAACTAATACCAGTAAGTATATGACTGAGGTAAAGACACCCGTTTTCAAATCTTATAACAAAGTTATAAGAAAAATGGAAATGGGATAGCACAAAGATAAATAATTGAAAAATCCGATATAAAGTGAGCGAAAATGTTAAGATTTCTAAAGAATCTTTATATATTCGTTCATCATTTACAATAGGATAGTATATTATATAGTATACATAATTTAATACTTAGAGACAAACAATAATAAAATAATTTTTATATAAAGAATAGCCTATGTACTGGCCACTAGGTAGTCATTACTATTTATAATATATATTTCATATTATGTACATCAATATATATATATATATATTAAAAAGAATAATGTTGTCATGATAATAAAAGTGTATATAGTGCATAATATCTGTAAAAAAATATTAGTTTTAAACAATAATATTAATAATACTATTGTGTTGGTACTTGGTAGGTATACAAACAATGTTCGTTGAAAACATCATAAGAGTTATAATCATTTTATTACTGACAGTTAAAAAAGCATTATTTGAACTTAATTCAAATAATGACACCAATAAAAGACTTATAGGTAATGGTACTGAATATGATCCTTCCAAATATCCATACATAGTGTCTATAGATTTAAGGAAGGGTTCATGTACTGGCTCATTAATTAACCAGTTGTATGTTTTGACCGCTGCTCACTGTTGTTATGGAGTAGACATGAATGTTGTTAAAGTAAGTATATTTATGAAGTATTTGAGTATTTCCAATGTAATTGACTGTATTAGATATATCAGCTACAAAAAAAAAAAAAAAAAACACTTTAAATACTTGATAACTAAAATTTCAAGGTATATCAAGGGTCAATGCTTCATAATCGAGATTATCGACATTGTGTTGAGATGCACGTACACAAAGATTATGATCCCGAATCAGGAATTATGCAAGGAGACCTTACTGTGTTAAAAGTAAAAAAATTTTCCATTTGTTGAACTTTAAATATTGCTGTTAAATGTTACTTGGTCATTTACATATATATCGCATGTATTATAATATGTTTGATAACTGTTTTAAGTTTAATGCTCACTTAGACAACATTTTTTGTAAAGCTATGGAACTTGATAATTGATGGTTGAATAAACTCGCTTGTCTTTTTAAACAAATTTAATTTTAGAATCACGGTTTTTAATTCACTTATCGTTTTTCCTTTAAATTCCTTTTTTGTTCTATGAATAATTTAAAATTACTTTTTATTTTATGAATGATGAGTTCCTATAGCGAACAAGGATCCGTCGTTGTTACTTTGGGGATAAATCAGTGCTCTTTTATGAATGATAGTTTATCACTACCTTTATTAATTTTTTATAATTTATAATTTATACTGCTATATGTACTTCACCTTTTAGAAAAGATATGTTGGGAAATATTCAAACTTACATTTAATGTATACTTTAATAGCTGAATTTGGTTGGTCTTTTTCTGGTTTGTTAGACCACTGCTACAGTGGTACTAGTAACAGTTGTAATCACTAACATTTATATAAACTTGACACGTAAATCTCCTATCTTTTGATAATTTCTGTTTACACCCTCACACTAATTCTTGAATGCCTCATTTGCAGTTATAGAGTTATTGTTATAAATTAAGGAAAGTATTATATTTTTATTTTTGTATTTTTGTAAGTATTTATTATGTACAGTATAATTATAAAATTTTCTATTATAAATAATAAAGTAATACATATAAAATCATAATTATAATTATATATTTATATAGATAGAAAGACCATTCCCGAACGTAAAGAAATATATACGAATTGGTGGCAAGCCTGCAGATTTTGCTAATAACAAAGCCTTGAAATGTATAGAAATTGGATTTGGTGTCCAGAATAATGATAATTTTATAGACAAGAAAGGATATATGATTACGACTAATGTTAGACATGGTAGAACTGCATGTAGAAGTTATAATGTGTGGGTGATAAATAAAAATTATTATAATATTTAGTTAATATTTATAGAATTTATGATTTTTTCATATAGTGATTTCATAAAGGCCACATGGCAACAATTATTGTGTTCAGAACCGACGACACCAAAGTTCTTAAAATCGACATGTCCAGGAGATAGCGGTGGTCCAATGATTTGCAACAACTTGCTTTATGGAGTATGCAGTTTTAGTTACAACCATGAAGCACCCGAAAAGCTTATATGTAATGTTAGTAATTTGCAGACTGCGCACGTGTTCGTAAATTATTTTGAAGGTTGGGTAAAAGATAAATTGAAAGGAGTAGAAGACATATTTGAGGAAAAGAAGAAAGAGGAAGATAAAGATGAGAAAGAGAAAGAGGAAGAGAAAAAGAAAGAGAAAGAGAAAGAGAAAGATAAAGATAAAGACAAAGACAAAGAAGATAAAGACAAAAAAAAGAAAAAGAAAAAGAAAAAAAAAAAACGGAAGAAAAGTTCCGGGAATTCAATTAAACCACATAACATATTCAATAAAGTTTTAACAATACTACTGTACCTATTGTATGTTGACTAAAATTTGAAATAAATAAAAGTTATAAAATATATATTTTAATGCTGATAATCTAATAATTTTAATACGATTTAATATCTTTTGGTTCTAAGTGTACGATAAAGATTGAATACATACATGCTACTAGTGTTTTTAATCCACGTTATGAGTTTTTCTTTGATCAGTTTTGTGTTATGTGAGCTCGCTATATTTTGGAACATTGTATGATTATCAACCATTACACTGTTATAATTTATTAAAAATTAATAGTGATCTGATATTGTTCATCTATTTATCTTATTTTCCAAACTACAAAATCGTTTCAAGTTTTTTTATAGTTGATCTAGATCGAAGCGCATTAGAATAAATGTTTTCTTTATAATATTTTATATTTGAAGTGGTCATTAAATTATTATATCCTCTATGATAAAATGAATTAAAGATCTAAGTAAAAAAGATATATTCTGTTGATCAATGTAACTTCGGATATTACTGTTTCGTCCACTGGAGAGTTAGATGATTTAGTACTAGACAATTGATTTTCTAGTTGGGTGACTCTATTTTCGAGCACTGAAGTACGAGACCCCCTAAGTCCCGGCAGTTGAACAGAAACATTGTCGAGCTTCTTATTGTGTGACTAAAAAAAGGATTCATGTTTAGAAACCAATTTTTTAATATCATTTACTGTCGAAAGTATATTATTAATTTTAGATATGTAATCAGTATCTAAAACTGGTTGCGTAACCGGAGATTTTCTAACTCCAAGTTTTGCACACTCACAAACGGTGCACAGCCACGGAGTACAACGGATTTTAAGATTATTGCCGGTTAAACCAGAGATAGGCGAACAAGCAATATGGAATGGCTTAGAGCAAACAGAACATTTAACACAGTCGGTATCGGCCAACACACAATTGCGCTTCGAACAATTCATGCTATAAAGTATAGATAACGGAATGGACAAAAACTGTAAACGACTAGATTAAACGAATGTCAGATTACAACTATCAACTGTAACTTTCATAATTGAGGAATTTCCTTAGCTCCATTAAATAATATTATTTAAAAAAAAAAATAGTGTCATATAAGTATACCAATTAAAAATTAGCAGACGTAGTGATAAAGAAATTTATTAACTATTTATGGTATTTTAATGACGAATGTACTATATTATTTTCATTATTTGATGAACGAACTAAAATAAAAAAAATAAGAAAAGTTGTGGAAATTTTAAAAGAAAAAAATAATGATGATACAGATTCTCAAAAAAAGTTGTTATTAAAGCCAGAAAAAAATAACAGATTTTTTAAATCGTGATTTACCAACAGACTTGTTTACACCACATACATTCAGTACATTTTCTCAGTTCAATATTTTTACTGATCTTTTATAACTAGATCCACTTGTATGGCCCAATAATGATAACTATAAAAAATCTCAAAGTATATTAATTTCGTTAAAGGTAGTTAACGACACTGCGGAAAGAAATGTAAAATTGATGGAAGAATTTGATCAAAAAGCTACAAAAAATGAAAACCAAAAGCAATACTTATTACAAGTTTGTACCCATAAATTTTAGTTTTTACTATAATACTGAATAGTTAAAAATATTATATAACACAATAAAACATTTCAGGTTGTTCAAAAATACAGAAAAATATACCCATCATTTAGCCGATAATGCCTATCAAATGTAGAATAAAAATGTGTTAAATATTTTAGAATAAAAGTAAAAAAGTCGGCAAGTGCGTACCGCTCTGCTGTACATTAGGGGGTGGGGTGGACCTCAAACTATAGGGTAGATTAAATTTGAATGCAATGATAAGTATCATTGTATACGAAAAACGATTCTGAACGGAGATGATTTGTCAGTCTATAGTATATTATAATTAAATATTGTCATATATTCTATTTTGAAACAAATATTCCGATTTCATAAAAATTTAAAACTCAAACGCTCAAAACATTTTTCCTATAATGACTCTTAAAATTTTCTCTATAGCTTTTTGAAGCAAAACTTATGGAAAACTTAGTGTTGAATTTTTTAACGTTAGATATAAATACAAACAATTTTATGAATTTTAAACTACAAAATAATTTGCAAATATTCATGATTTTGACGAATTTTTGTCAAAATTTGAACTTCAAATGCTAATAAAAAAAAATTGTGCCTATGTATTCTTATAATTTTTTAATCGCTATAAGAATAACATATGAGGAACTTTGTATAAAATTTACAAGTATTTTGATAGGGCCAAAAAAATTTTATCGACACTTCAAAAAAATTTCTCAAAAAAATCGAAAATTTCAGTGGTCTATAAATAACTCAAAAAAAGTCAAAATTTTTTGAAAATTTAACTATATACAGATACCATTAACATTAACATTTGGTGAAAATTTCAAGTATTTTCAGTGATTAGTTTTTGAATTACAACCATAAAAAAAATCGATTTGGTCGAAAACTGGTTTTGCGTAAAAATTGCCGTTTTTCCGTCATTTTTTTTTTGTTTTTCTCGATCTTTTTGAAAACTGTTTTTAAAATATTAACTTTTTACCTGTATAATGCACCAAAGATATTCACTTTTACATCGGAAACCACCCCCATAGTTTGAAATTGGAGCATTATTTTGACTAGTTATGCTGTACACAGACACAAAAAAAAAAAAAAAAAATAAAAAAACACACATCATTGTAAAATCAATACATTTATCACTTCGTTCAGAATCTAAAAAAATTTCCAATGTCTAAAAACATATTTTATATTATTTATTCTACATATATAAAATAATGGATTAAATAAAAATTATATTATAATATTTTTTGTAGACGGAATATTTCTCAATAATTTATGATTTAAAATTTTTTTTTCAAAAGTTTTAGTTTTTGAAATAATTAAAAATAACTGAAAAAACCCTTTGGGCCATAACTTAACCCTATTGTGGCAAGGTCAAGGGTTGAGTTATCAAGTTTAAATTTTTCACAATTATTATTTCTTATCACTTAAAAAAATGGGGGGAGGGGTACTCATTTAAAATTTTTTAAATCTGTATTTTTGGACCATCCTAATGTACACAACTTTTGAAAAAACAAGTTAAAATAAGATTTAAAAAAAAACTTAAAAATCAATTGGAAATT